>NC_134177.1:25443744-25818410 GCF_964188355.1 Buteo buteo
GTTTACCTTTTCGGAAACAGGCTCTGCCGAGAACGAGCACCGTGAGATATGACATCTCTGGGAAAGCACAGATCCCCAGTCCTGTTGTGCCTGTGAATAGGCTGCCAAGGGAAGGAGAAGACCAGCAACACCTTTCAGGGCTGTCCCCTTCCTTGTGGGAGAAGGATCCGGACGTTTGCCTTTTCGGAAACAGGCTCTGCCGAGAACGAGCACCGTGAGATATGACATCTCTGGGAAAGCACAGATCCCCAGTGCTGTTGTGCCTGTAAATAGGCTGCCAAGGGAAGGTGAGGACCAGCAACAGCTTTCAGGGCTGGCACATTTCTTGTAGGAGGAATAGCCAGACGTTTGCCTTTTCGGAAACAGGCTCTGCCGAGAACGAGCACCGTGAGATATGACATCTCTGGGAAAGCACAGATCCCCAGTGCTGTTGTGCCTGTGAATAGGCTGCCAAGGGAAGGTTGAGGACCAGCAACACCTTTCAGTGCTGTCCCCTTCCTTGTGGGAGAAGGATTCGGACGTTTGCCTTTACGGAAACAGGCTCTGCCGAGAACGAGCACCATGAGATATGACATCTCTGGGAAAGCACAGATCCCCAGTGCTGTTGTGCCTGTGAATAGGCTGCCAAGGGAAGGTGAGGACCAGCAACAGCTTTCAGGGCTGGCACATTTCTTGTGGGAGGAATAGCCAGACGTTTGCCTTTTCGGAAACAGGCTCTGCCGAGAACGAGCACCGTGAGATATGACATCTCTGGGAAAGCACAGATCCCCAGTGCTGTTGTGCCTGTGAATAGGCTGCCAAGGGAAGGTGAGGACCAGCAACAGCTTTCAGGGCTGGCACATTTCTTGTAGGACGAATAGCCAGACGTTTGCCTTTTCGGAAACAGGCTCTGCCGAGAACGAGCACCGTGAGATATGACATCTCTGGGAAAGCACAGATCCCCAGTGCTGTTGTGCCTGTGAATAGGCTGCCAAGGGAAGGTGAGGACCAGCAAGTGCTATCAGGGCTGGCACATTTCTTGTAGGAGGAATAGCCAGACGTTTGCCTTTTCGGAAACAGGTTCTGCCGAGAACGAGCACCGTGAGATATGACATCTCTGGGAAAGCACAGAACCCCAGTGCTGTTGTGCCTGTGAATAGGCTGCCAAGGGAAGGTGAGGACCAGCAACAGCTTTCAGGGCTGCCACATTTCTTATAGGAGGAATAGCCAGACGTTTGCCTTTTCGGAAACAAGCTCTGCCGAGAACGAGCACCGTGAGATATGACATCTCTGGGAAAGCACAGATCCCCAGTGCTGTTGTGCCTGTGAATAGGCTGCCAAGGGAAGGTGAGGACCAGCAACAGCTTTCAGGGCTGGCACATTTCTTGTGGGAGGAATAGCCAGACGTTTGCCTTTTTTTGAAACAGGCTCTGCTGAGAACGAGCACCATGAGATATGACATCTCTGGGAAAGCACAGATCCCCAGTGCTGTTGTGCCTGTGAATAGGCTGCCAAGGGAAGGTGAGGACCAGCAACAGCTTTCAGGGCTGGCACATTTCTTGTAGGAGGAATAGCCAGACGTTTGCCTTTTCGGAAACAGGCTCTGCCGAGAACGAGCACCGTGAGATATGACATCTCTGGGAAAGCACAGATCCCCAGTGCTGTTGTGCCTGTGAATAGGCTGCCAAGGGAAGGTGAGGACCAGCAACAGCTTTCAGGGCTGCCACTTTTCTTATAGGAGGAATAGCCAGACGTTTACCTTTTCGGAAACAGGCTCTGCCGAGAACGAGCACCGTGAGATATGACATCTCTGGGAAAGCACAGATCCCCAGTCCTGTTGTGCCTGTGAATAGGCTGCCAAGGGAAGGTGAAGACCAGCAACACCTTTCAGGGCTGTCCCCTTCCTTGTGGGAGAAGGATCCGGACGTTTGCCTTTTCGGAAACAGGCTCTGCCGAGAACGAGCACCGTGAGATATGACATCTCTGGGAAAGCACAGATCCCCAGTGCTGTTGTGCCTGTAAATAGGCTGCCAAGGGAAGGTGAGGACCAGCAACAGCTTTCAGGGCTGGCACATTTCTTGTAGGAGGAATAGCCAGACGTTTGCCTTTTCGGAAACAGGCTCTGCCGAGAACGAGCACCGTGAGATATGACATCTCTGGGAAAGCACAGATCCCCAGTGCTGTTGTGCCTGTGAATAGGCTGCCAAGGGAAGGTTGAGGACCAGCAACACCTTTCAGTGC
The DNA here is from genome assembly GCF_964188355.1 of Buteo buteo. NCBI lineage: Eukaryota > Metazoa > Chordata > Aves > Accipitriformes > Accipitridae > Buteo > Buteo buteo. The sequence continues at coordinate 25,445,965 of NC_134177.1, forward strand.
TGTCCCCTTCCTTGTGGGAGAAGGATTCGGACGTTTGCCTTTACGGAAACAGGCTCTGCCGAGAACGAGCACCATGAGATATGACATCTCTGGGAAAGCACAGATCCCCAGTGCTGTTGTGCCTGTGAATAGGCTGCCAAGGGAAGGTGAGGACCAGCAACAGCTTTCAGGGCTGGCACATTTCTTGTGGGAGGAATAGCCAGACGTTTGCCTTTTCGGAAACAGGCTCTGCCGAGAACGAGCACCGTGAGATATGACATCTCTGGGAAAGCACAGATCCCCAGTGCTGTTGTGCCTGTGAATAGGCTGCCAAGGGAAGGTGAGGACCAGCAACAGCTTTCAGGGCTGCCACATTTCTTGTGGGAGGAATAGCCAGACGTTTGCCTTTTTTTGAAACAGGCTCTGCTGAGAACGAGCACCATGAGATATGACATCTCTGGGAAAGCACAGATCCCCAGTGCTGTTGTGCCTGTGAATAGGCTGCCAAGGGAAGGTGAGGACCAGCAACTGCTATCACAGCTGGCACATTTCTTGTAGGAGGAATAGCCAGACGTTTGCCTTTTAGGAAACAGGCTCTGCCGAGAACGAGCACCGTGAGATATGACATCTCTGGGAAAGCACAGAACCCCAGTGCTATTGTGCCTGTGAATAGGCTGCCAAGGGAAGGTGAGGACCAGCAACAGCTTTCAGGGCTGGCACATTTCTTGTAGGAGGAATAGCCAGACGTTTGCCTTTTCGGCAACAGGCTCTGCCGAGAACGAGCACCGTGAGATATGACATCTCTGGGAAAGCACAGATCCCCAGTGCTGTTGTGCCTGTGAATAGGCTGCCAAGGGAAGGTGAGGACCAGCAACAGCTTTCAGGGCTGGCACATTTCTTGTGGGAGGAATAGCCAGACGTTTGCCTTTTTTTGAAACAGGCTCTGCTGAGAACGAGCACCATGAGATATGACATCTCTGGGAAAGCACAGATCCCCAGTGCTGTTTTGCCTGTGAATAGGCTGCCAAGGGAAGGTGAGGACCAGCAACAGCTTTCAGGGCTGGCACATTTCTTGTGGGAGGAATAGCCAGACGTTTGCCTTTTCGGAAACAGGCTCTGCCGAGAACGAGCACCGTGAGATATGACATCTCTGGGAAAGCACAGATCCCCAGTGCTGTTGTGCCTGTGAATAGGCTGCCAAGGGAAGGTGAGGACCAGCAACAGCTTTCAGGGCTGGCACATTTCTTATAGGAGGAATAGCCAGACGTTTGCCTTTTCGGAAACAGGCTCTGCCGAGAACGAGCACCGTGAGATATGACATCTCTGGGAAAGCACAGATCCCCAGTGCTGTTGTGCCTGTGAATAGGCTGCCAAGGGAAGGTGAAGACCAGCAACACCTTTCAGGGCTGTCCCCTTCCTTGTGGGAGAAGGATCCGGACGTTTGCCTTTTGGGAAACAGGCTCTGCCGAGAACGAGCACCGTGAGATATGACATCTCTGGGAAAGCACAGATCCCCAGTGCTGTTGTGCCTGTGAATAGGCTGCCAAGGGAAGGTGAGGACCAGCAACAGCTTTCAGGGCTGGCACATTTCTTGTAGGAGGAATATCAAGATGTTTGCCATTTCGGAAACAGGCTCTGCCGAGAACGAGCACCGTGAGATATGACATCTCTGGGAAAGCACAGATCCCCAGTGCTGTTGTGCCTGTGAATAGGCTGCCAAGGGAAGGTGAGGACCAGCAACAGCTTTCAGGGCTGCCACATTTCTTATAGGAGGAATAGCCAGACGTTTACCTTTTCGGAAACAGGCTCTGCCGAGAACGAGCACCGTGAGATATGACATCTCTGGGAAAGCACAGATCCCCAGTCCTGTTGTGCCTGTGAATAGGCTGCCAAGGGAAGGAGAAGACCAGCAACACCTTTCAGGGCTGTCCCCTTCCTTGTGGGAGAAGGATCCGGACGTTTGCCTTTTCGGAAACAGGCTCTGCCGAGAACGAGCACCGTGAGATATGACATCTCTGGGAAAGCACAGATCCCCAGTGCTGTTGTGCCTGTAAATAGGCTGCCAAGGGAAGGTGAGGACCAGCAACAGCTTTCAGGGCTGGCACATTTCTTGTAGGAGGAATAGCCAGACGTTTGCCTTTTCGGAAACAGGCTCTGCCGAGAACGAGCACCGTGAGATATGACATCTCTGGGAAAGCACAGATCCCCAGTGCTGTTGTGCCTGTGAATAGGCTGCCAAGGGAAGGTTGAGGACCAGCAACACCTTTCAGTGCTGTCCCCTTCCTTGTGGGAGAAGGATTCGGACGTTTGCCTTTACGGAAACAGGCTCTGCCGAGAACGAGCACCATGAGATATGACATCTCTGGGAAAGCACAGATCCCCAGTGCTGTTGTGCCTGTGAATAGGCTGCCAAGGGAAGGTGAGGACCAGCAACAGCTTTCAGGGCTGGCACATTTCTTGTGGGAGGAATAGCCAGACGTTTGCCTTTTCGGAAACAGGCTCTGCCGAGAACGAGCACCGTGAGATATGACATCTCTGGGAAAGCACAGATCCCCAGTGCTGTTGTGCCTGTGAATAGGCTGCCAAGGGAAGGTGAGGACCAGCAACAGCTTTCAGGGCTGGCACATTTCTTGTAGGACGAATAGCCAGACGTTTGCCTTTTCGGAAACAGGCTCTGCCGAGAACGAGCACCGTGAGATATGACATCTCTGGGAAAGCACAGATCCCCAGTGCTGTTGTGCCTGTGAATAGGCTGCCAAGGGAAGGTGAGGACCAGCAAGTGCTATCAGGGCTGGCACATTTCTTGTAGGAGGAATAGCCAGACGTTTGCCTTTTCGGAAACAGGTTCTGCCGAGAACGAGCACCGTGAGATATGACATCTCTGGGAAAGCACAGAACCCCAGTGCTGTTGTGCCTGTGAATAGGCTGCCAAGGGAAGGTGAGGACCAGCAACAGCTTTCAGGGCTGCCACATTTCTTATAGGAGGAATAGCCAGACGTTTGCCTTTTCGGAAACAAGCTCTGCCGAGAACGAGCACCGTGAGATATGACATCTCTGGGAAAGCACAGATCCCCAGTGCTGTTGTGCCTGTGAATAGGCTGCCAAGGGAAGGTGAGGACCAGCAACAGCTTTCAGGGCTGGCACATTTCTTGTGGGAGGAATAGCCAGACGTTTGCCTTTTTTTGAAACAGGCTCTGCTGAGAACGAGCACCATGAGATATGACATCTCTGGGAAAGCACAGATCCCCAGTGCTGTTGTGCCTGTGAATAGGCTGCCAAGGGAAGGTGAGGACCAGCAACAGCTTTCAGGGCTGGCACATTTCTTGTAGGAGGAATAGCCAGACGTTTGCCTTTTCGGAAACAGGCTCTGCCGAGAACGAGCACCGTGAGATATGACATCTCTGGGAAAGCACAGATCCCCAGTGCTGTTGTGCCTGTGAATAGGCTGCCAAGGGAAGGTGAGGACCAGCAACAGCTTTCAGGGCTGCCACTTTTCTTATAGGAGGAATAGCCAGACGTTTACCTTTTCGGAAACAGGCTCTGCCGAGAACGAGCACCGTGAGATATGACATCTCTGGGAAAGCACAGATCCCCAGTCCTGTTGTGCCTGTGAATAGGCTGCCAAGGGAAGGTGAAGACCAGCAACACCTTTCAGGGCTGTCCCCTTCCTTGTGGGAGAAGGATCCGGACGTTTGCCTTTTCGGAAACAGGCTCTGCCGAGAACGAGCACCGTGAGATATGACATCTCTGGGAAAGCACAGATCCCCAGTGCTGTTGTGCCTGTAAATAGGCTGCCAAGGGAAGGTGAGGACCAGCAACAGCTTTCAGGGCTGGCACATTTCTTGTAGGAGGAATAGCCAGACGTTTGCCTTTTCGGAAACAGGCTCTGCCGAGAACGAGCACCGTGAGATATGACATCTCTGGGAAAGCACAGATCCCCAGTGCTGTTGTGCCTGTGAATAGGCTGCCAAGGGAAGGTTGAGGACCAGCAACACCTTTCAGTGCTGTCCCCTTCCTTGTGGGAGAAGGATTCGGACGTTTGCCTTTACGGAAACAGGCTCTGCCGAGAACGAGCACCATGAGATATGACATCTCTGGGAAAGCACAGATCCCCAGTGCTGTTGTGCCTGTGAATAGGCTGCCAAGGGAAGGTGAGGACCAGCAACAGCTTTCAGGGCTGGCACATTTCTTGTGGGAGGAATAGCCAGACGTTTGCCTTTTCGGAAACAGGCTCTGCCGAGAACGAGCACCGTGAGATATGACATCTCTGGGAAAGCACAGATCCCCAGTGCTGTTGTGCCTGTGAATAGGCTGCCAAGGGAAGGTGAGGACCAGCAACAGCTTTCAGGGCTGCCACATTTCTTGTGGGAGGAATAGCCAGACGTTTGCCTTTTTTTGAAACAGGCTCTGCTGAGAACGAGCACCATGAGATATGACATCTCTGGGAAAGCACAGATCCCCAGTGCTGTTGTGCCTGTGAATAGGCTGCCAAGGGAAGGTGAGGACCAGCAACTGCTATCACAGCTGGCACATTTCTTGTAGGAGGAATAGCCAGACGTTTGCCTTTTAGGAAACAGGCTCTGCCGAGAACGAGCACCGTGAGATATGACATCTCTGGGAAAGCACAGAACCCCAGTGCTATTGTGCCTGTGAATAGGCTGCCAAGGGAAGGTGAGGACCAGCAACAGCTTTCAGGGCTGGCACATTTCTTGTAGGAGGAATAGCCAGACGTTTGCCTTTTCGGCAACAGGCTCTGCCGAGAACGAGCACCGTGAGATATGACATCTCTGGGAAAGCACAGATCCCCAGTGCTGTTGTGCCTGTGAATAGGCTGCCAAGGGAAGGTGAGGACCAGCAACAGCTTTCAGGGCTGGCACATTTCTTGTGGGAGGAATAGCCAGACGTTTGCCTTTTTTTGAAACAGGCTCTGCTGAGAACGAGCACCATGAGATATGACATCTCTGGGAAAGCACAGATCCCCAGTGCTGTTTTGCCTGTGAATAGGCTGCCAAGGGAAGGTGAGGACCAGCAACAGCTTTCAGGGCTGGCACATTTCTTGTGGGAGGAATAGCCAGACGTTTGCCTTTTCGGAAACAGGCTCTGCCGAGAACGAGCACCGTGAGATATGACATCTCTGGGAAAGCACAGATCCCCAGTGCTGTTGTGCCTGTGAATAGGCTGCCAAGGGAAGGTGAGGACCAGCAACAGCTTTCAGGGCTGGCACATTTCTTATAGGAGGAATAGCCAGACGTTTGCCTTTTCGGAAACAGGCTCTGCCGAGAACGAGCACCGTGAGATATGACATCTCTGGGAAAGCACAGATCCCCAGTGCTGTTGTGCCTGTGAATAGGCTGCCAAGGGAAGGTGAAGACCAGCAACACCTTTCAGGGCTGTCCCCTTCCTTGTGGGAGAAGGATCCGGACGTTTGCCTTTTGGGAAACAGGCTCTGCCGAGAACGAGCACCGTGAGATATGACATCTCTGGGAAAGCACAGATCCCCAGTGCTGTTGTGCCTGTGAATAGGCTGCCAAGGGAAGGTGAGGACCAGCAACAGCTTTCAGGGCTGGCACATTTCTTGTAGGAGGAATATCAAGATGTTTGCCATTTCGGAAACAGGCTATGCCGAGAACGAGCACCGTGAGATATGACATCTCTGGGAAAGCACAGATCCCCAGTGCTGTTGTGCCTGTGAATAGGCTGCCAAGGGAAGGTGAGGACCAGCAACAGCTTTCAGGGCTGGCACATTTCTTGTAGGAGGAATAGCCAGACGTTTGCCTTTTCGGCAACAGGCTCTGCCGAGAACGAGCACCGTGAGATATGACATCTCTGGGAAAGCACAGATCCCCAGTGCTGTTGTGCCTGTGAATAGGCTGCCAAGGGAAGGTGAGGACCAGCAACAGCTTTCAGGGCTGGCACATTTCTTGTGGGAGGAATAGCCAGACGTTTGCCTTTTTTTGAAACAGGCTCTGCTGAGAACGAGCACCATGAGATATGACATCTCTGGGAAAGCACAGATCCCCAGTGCTGTTTTGCCTGTGAATACGCTGCCAAGGGAAGGTGAGGACCAGCAACAGCTTTCAGGGCTGGCACATTTCTTGTGGGAGGAATAGCCAGACGTTTGCCTTTTCGGAAACAGGCTCTGCCGAGAACGAGCACCGTGAGATATGACATCTCTGGGAAAGCACAGATCCCCAGTGCTGTTGTGCCTGTGAATAGGCTGCCAAGGGAAGGTGAGGACCAGCAACAGCTTTCAGGGCTGGCACATTTCTTATAGGAGGAATAGCCAGACGTTTGCCTTTTCGGAAACAGGCTCTGCCGAGAACGAGCACCGTGAGATATGACATCTCTGGGAAAGCACAGATCCCCAGTGCTGTTGTGCCTGTGAATAGGCTGCCAAGGGAAGGTGAAGACCAGCAACACCTTTCAGGGCTGTCCCCTTCCTTGTGGGAGAAGGATCCGGACGTTTGCCTTTTCGGAAAGAGGCTCTGCCGAGAACGAGCACCGTGAGATATGACATCTCTGGGAAAGCACAGATCCCCAGTGCTGTTGTGCCTGTGAATAGGCTGCCAAGGGAAGGTGAGGACCAGCAACAGCTTTCAGGGCTGGCACATTTCTTGTAGGAGGAATATCAAGATGTTTGCCGTTTCGGAAACAGGCTCTGCCGAGAACGAGCACCGTGAGATATGACATCTCTGGGAAAGCACAGATCCCCAGTGCTGTTGTGCCTGTGAATAGGCTGCCAAGGGAAGGTGAAGACCAGCAACACCTTTCAGGGCTGTCCCCTTCCTTGTGGGAGAAGGATCCGGACGTTTGCCTTTTCGGAAACAGGCTCTGCCGAGAACGAGCACCGTGAGATATGACATCTCTGGGAAAGCACAGATCCCCAGTGCTGTTGTGCCTGTAAATAGGCTGCCAAGGGAAGGTGAGGACCAGCAACAGCTTTCAGGGCTGGCACATTTCTTGTAGGAGGAATAGCCAGACGTTTGCCTTTTGGGAAACAGGCTCTGCCGAGAACGAGCACCGTGAGATATGACATCTCTGGGAAAGCACAGATCCCCAGTGCTGTTGTGCCTGTGAATAGGCTGCCAAGGGAAGGTGAGGACCAGCAACAGCTTTCAGGGCTGCCACATTTCTTATAGGAGGAATAGCCAGACGTTTGCCTTTTCGGAAACAGGCTCTGCCGAGAACGAGCACCGTGAGATATGACATCTCTGGGAAAGCACAGATCCCCAGTGCTGTTGTGCCTGTGAATAGGCTGCCAAGGGAAGGTGAGGACCAGCAACAGCTTTCAGGGCTGGCACATTTCTTGTGGGAGGAATAGCCTGAAGTTTGCCTTTTTTTGAAACAGGCTCTGCCGAGAACGAGCACCGTGAGATATGATATCTCTGGGAAAGCACAGATCCCCAGTGCTGTTGTGCCTGTGAATAGGCTGCCAAGGGAAGGTGAGGACCAGCAACAGCTTTCAGGGCTGGCACATTTCTTGTAGGAGGAATAGCCAGACCTTTGCCTTTTCGGAAACAGGCTCTGCCGAGAACGAGCACCGTGAGATATGACATCTCTGGGAAAGCACAGATCCCCAGTGCTGTTGTGCCTGTGAATAGGCTGCCAAGGGAAGGTGAGGACCAGCAACAGCTTTCAGGGCTGGCACATTTCTTATAGGAGGAATAGCCAGACGTTTGCCTTTTTTTGAAAAAGTCTCTGCCGAGAACGAGCACCGTGAGATATGACATCTCTGGGAAAGCACAGAACCCCAGTGCTATTGTGCCTGTGAATAGGCTGCCAAGGGAAGGTGAGGACCAGCAACAGCTTTCAGGGCTGGCACATTTCTTGTAGGAGGAATAGCCAGACGTTTGCCTTTTCGGAAACAGGCTCTGCCGAGAACGAGCACCGTGAGATATGACATCTCTGGGAAAGCACAGATCCCCAGTGCTGTTGTGCCTGTGAATAGGCTGCCAAGGGAAGGTGAGGACCAGCAACAGCTTTCAGGTCTGGCACATTTCTTATAGGAGGAATAGCCAGACGTTTGCCTTTTTTTGAAACAGGCTCTGCTGAGAACGAGCACCATGAGATATGACATCTCTGGGAAAGCACAGATCCCCAGTGCTGTTGTGCCTGTGAATAGGCTGCCAAGGGAAGGTGAGGACCAGCAACAGCTTTCAGGGCTGTCCCCTTCCTTGTGGGAGAAGGATCCGGACGTTTGCCTTTTCGGAAACAGGCTCTGCCGAGAACGAGCACCGTGAGATATGACATCTCTGGGAAAGCACAGATCCCCAGTGCTGTTGTGCCTGTGAATAGGCTGCCAAGGGAAGGTGAGGACCAGCAACAGCTTTCAGGGCTGGCACATTTCTTATGGGAGGAATAGCCAGACGTTTGCCTTTTCGGAAACAGGCTCTGCCGAGAACGAGCACCGTGAGATATGACATCTCTGGGAAAGCACAGAACCCCAGTGCTATTGTGCCTGTGAATAGGCTGCCAAGGGAAGGTGAGTACCAGCAACAGCTTTCAGGGCTGGCACATTTCTTGTAGGAGGAATAGCCAGACGTTTGCCTTTTAGGAAACAGTCTCTGCCGAGAACGAGCACCGTGAGATATGACATCTCTGGGAAAGCACAGATCCCCAGTGCTGTTGTGCCTGTGAATAGGCTGCCAAGGGAAGGTGAGGACCAGCAACAGCTTTCAGGGCTGGCACATTTCTTGTAGGAGGAATAGCCAGACATTTGCCTTTTTTTGAAACAGGCTCTGCTGAGAACGAGCACCATGAGATATGACATCTCTGGGAAAGCACAGATCCCCAGTGCTGTTGTGCCTGTGAATAGGCTGCCAAGGGAAGGTGAGGACCAGCAACAGCTTTCAGGGCTGGCACATTTCTTGTAGGAGGAATAGCCAGACGTTTGCCTTTTCGGAAACAGGCTCTGCCGAGAACGAGCACCGTGAGATATGACATCTCTGGGAAAGCACAGATCCCCAGTGCTGTTGTGCCTGTGAATAGGCTGCCAAGGGAAGGTGAGGACCAGCAACAGCTTTCAGGGCTGGCACATTTCTTATAGGAGGAATAGCCAGACGTTTGCCTTTTTGGAAACAGGCTCTGCCGAGAACGAGCACCGTGAGATATGACATCTCTGGGAAAGCACAGATCCCCAGTGCTGTTGTGCCTGTGAATAGGCTGCCAAGGGAAGGTGAAGACCAGCAACACCTTTCAGGGCTGTCCCCTTCCTTGTGGGAGAAGGATCCGGTCGTTTGCCTTTTCGGAAAGAGGCTCTGCCGAGAACGAGCACCGTGAGATATGACATCTCTGGGAAAGCACAGATCCCCAGTGCTGTTGTGCCTGTGAATAGGCTGCCAAGGGAAGGTGAGGACCAGCAACAGCTTTCAGGGCTGGCACATTTCTTGTAGGAGGAATAGCCAGACGTTTGCCTTTTCGGAAACAGGCTCTGCCGAGAACGAGCACCGTGAGATATGACATCTCTGGGAAAGCACAGATCCGCAGTGCTGTTGTGCCTGTGAATAGGCTGCCAAGGGAAGGTGAGGACCAGCAACAGCTTTCAGGGCTGGCACATTTCTTGTGGGAGGAATAGCCAGACATTTGCCTTTTTTTGAAACATCTCTGCTGAGAACGAGCACCATGAGATATGACATCTCTGGGAAAGCACAGATCCCCAGTGCTGTTGTGCCTGTGAATAGGCTGCCAAGGGAAGGTGAGGACCAGCAACAGCTTTCAGGGCTGGCACATTTCTTGTAGGAGGAATAGCCAGACGTTTGCCTTTTCGGAAACAGGCTCTGCCGAGAACGAGCACCGTGAGATGTGACATCTCTGGGAAAGCACAGAACCCCAGTGCTATTGTGCCTGTGAATAGGCTGCCAAGGGAAGGTGAGGACCAGCAACAGCTTTCAGGGCTGGCACATTTCTTGTAGGAGGAATAGCCAGACGTTTGCCTTTTCGGCAACAGGCTCTGCCGAGAACGAGCACCGTGAGATATGACATCTCTGGGAAAGCACAGATCCCCAGTGCTGTTGTGCCTGTGAATAGGCTGCCAAGGGAAGGTGAGGACCAGCAACAGCTTTCAGGGCTGGCACATTTCTTGTGGGAGGAATAGCCAGACGTTTGCCTTTTTTTGAAACAGGCTCTGCTGAGAACGAGCACCATGAGATATGACATCTCTGGGAAAGCACAGATCCCCAGTGCTGTTGTGCCTGTGAATAGGCTGCCAAGGGAAGGTGAGGACCAGCAACTGCTATCAGGGCTGGCACATTTCTTGTAGGAGGAATAGCCAGACGTTTGCCTTTTCGGAAACAGGCTCTGCCGAGAACGAGCACCGTGAGATATGACATCTCTGGGAAAGCACAGATCCCCAGTGCTGTTGTGCCTGTGAATAGGCTGCCAAGGGAAGGTGAGGACCAGCAACAGCTTTCAGGGCTGGCACATTTCTTGTGGGAGGAATAGCCAGACGTTTGCCTTTTTTTGAAACAGGCTCTGCTGAGAACGAGCACCATGAGATATGACATCTCTGGGAAAGCACAGATCCCCAGTGCTGTTGTGCCTGTGAATAGGCTGCCAAGGGAAGGTGAGGACCAGCAACTGCTATCAGGGCTGGCACATTTCTTGTAGGAGGAATAGCCAGACGTTTGCCTTTTCGGAAACAGGCTCTGCCGAGAACGAGCACCGTGAGATGTGACATCTCTGGGAAAGCACAGAACCCCAGTGCTATTGTGCCTGTGAATAGGCTGCCAAGGGAAGGTGAGGACCAGCAACAGCTTTCAGGGCTGGCACATTTCTTGTAGGAGGAATAGCCAGACATTTGCCTTTTCGGAAACAGGCTCTGCCGAGAACGAGCACCATGAGATATGACATCTCTGGGAAAGCACAGATCCCCAGTGCTGTTGTGCCTGTGAATAGGCTGCCAAGGGAAGGTGAGGACCAGCAACAGCTTTCAGGGCTGGCACATTTCTTGTGGGAGGAATAGCCAGACGTTTGCCTTTTTTTGAAACAGGCTCTGCTGAGAACGAGCACCATGAGATATGACATCTCTGGGAAAGCACAGATCCCCAGTGCTGTTGTGCCTGTGAATAGGCTGCCAAGGGAAGGTGAGGACCAGCAACAGCTTTCAGGGCTGGCACATTTCTTGTAGGAGGAATAGCCAGACGTTTGCCTTTTCGGAAACAGGCTCTGCCGAGAACGAGCACCGTGAGATATGACATCTCTGGGAAAGCACAGATCCCCAGTGCTGTTGTGCCTGTGAATAGGCTGCCAAGGGAAGGTGAGGACCAGCAACAGCTTTCAGGGCTGGCACATTTCTTGTGGGAGGAATAGCCAGACGTTTGCCTTTTTTTGAAACAGGCTCTGCTGAGAACGAGCACCATGAGATATGACATCTCTGGGAAAGCACAGATCCCCAGTGCTGTTGTGCCTGTGAATAGGCTGCCAAGGGAAGGTGAGGACCAGCAACAGCTTTCAGGGCTGGCACATTTCTTGTAGGAGGAATAGCCAGACGTTTGCCTTTTCGGAAACAGGCTCTGCCGAGAACGAGCACCGTGAGATATGACATCTCTGGGAAAGCACAGATCCCCAGTGCTGTTGTGCCTGTGAATAGGCTGCCAAGGGAAGGTGAGGACCAGCAACAGCTTTCAGGGCTGGCACATTTCTTGTGGGAGGAATAGCCAGACGTTTGCCTTTTTTTGAAACAGGCTCTGCTGAGAACGAGCACCATGAGATATGACATCTCTGGGAAAGCACAGATCCCCAGTGCTGTTGTGCCTGTGAATAGGCTGCCAAGGGAAGGTGAGGACCAGCAACTGCTATCAGGGCTGGCACATTTCTTGTAGGAGGAATAGCCAGACCTTTGCCTTTTCGGAAACAGGCTCTGCCGAGAACGAGCACCGTGAGATATGACATCTCTGGGAAAGCACAGATCCCCAGTGCTGTTGTGCCTGTGAATAGGCTGCCAAGGGAAGGTGAGGACCAGCAACAGCTTTCAGGGCTGGCACATTTCTTATATGAGGAATAGCCAGACGTTTGCCTTTTCGGAAACAGGCTCTGCCGAGAACGAGCACCGTGAGATATGACATCTCTGGGAAAGCACAGATCCCCAGTGCTGTTGTGCCTGTGAATAGGCTGCCAAGGGAAGGTGAGGACCAGCAACACCTTTCAGGGCTGGCACATTTCTTGTAGGAGGAATAGCCAGATGTTTGCCTTTTCGGAAACAGGCTCTGCCGAGAACGAGCACCGTGAGATATGACATCTCTGGGAAAGCACAGATCCCCAGTGCTGTTGTGCCTGTGAATAGGCTGCCAAGGGAAGGTGAGGACCAGCAACAGCTTTCAGGGCTGGCACATTTCTTGTAGGAGGAATAGCCAGATGTTTGCCTTTTCAGAAAACAGGCTCTGCCGGGAACGAGCACCGTGAGATATGACATCTCTGGGAAAGCACAGATCCCCAGTGCTGTTGTGCCTGTGAATAGACTGCCAAGGGAAGGTGAGGACCAGCAACAGCTTTCAGGGCTGTCCCCTTCCTTGTGGGAGAAGGGTTCGGAGGTTTGCCTTTTCGGAAACAGGCTCTGCCGAGAACGAGCACCATGAGATATGACATCTCTGGGAAAGCACAGATCCCCAGTGCTGTTGTGCCTGTGAATAGGCTGCCAAGGGAAGGTGAGGACCAGCAACTGCTATCAGGGCTGGCACATTTCTTGTAGGAGGAATAGCCAGACGTTTGCCTTTTCGGAAACAGGCTCTGCCGAGAACGAGCACCGTGAGATATGACATCTCTGGGAAAGCACAGAACCCCAGTGCTATTGTGCCTGTGAATAGGCTGCCAAGGGAAGGTGAGGACCAGCAACAGCTTTCAGGGCTGGCACATTTCTTGTAGGAGGAATAGCCAGACGTTTGCCTTTTGGGAAACAGGCTCTGCCGAGAACGAGCACCGTGAGATATGACATCTCTGGGAAAGCACAGATCCCCAGTGCTGTTGTGCCTGTGAATAGGCTGCCAAGGGAAGGTGAAGACCAGCAACACCTTTCAGGGCTGTCCCCTTCCTTGTGGGAGAAGGATCCGGACGTTTGCCTTTTCGGAAACAGGCTCTGCCGAGAACGAGCACCGTGAGATATGACATCTCTGGGAAAGCACAGATCCCCAGTGCTGTTGTGCCTGTGAATAGGCTGCCAAGGGAAGGTGAGGACCAGCAACAGCTTTCAGGGCTGGCACATTTCTTGTGGGAGGAATAGCCAGACGTTTGCCTTTTCGGAAACAGGCTCTGCCGAGAACGAGCACCGTGAGATATGACATCTCTGGGAAAGCACAGATCCCCAGTGCTGTTGTGCCTGTGAATAGGCTGCCAAGGGAAGGTGAGGACCAGCAACACCTTTCAGGGCTGTCCCCTTCCCTGTGGGAGAAGGATCCGGACGTTTGCCTTTTCGGAAACAGGCTCTGCCGAGAACGAGCACCGTGAGATATGACATCTCTGGGAAAGCACAGATCCCCAGTGCTGTTGTGCCTGTGAATAGGCTGCCAAGGGAAGGTGAGGACCAGCAACAGCTTTCAGGGCTGGCACATTTCTTATAGGAGGAATAGCCAGACGTTTGCCTTTTCAGAAACAGGCTCTGCCGAGAACGAGCACCGTGAGATATGACATCTCTGGGAAAGCACAGATCCCCAGTGCTGTTGTGCCTGTGAATAGGCTGCCAAGGGAAGGTGAGGACCAGCAACAGCTTTCAGGGCTGTCCCCTTCCTTGTGGGAGAAGAATTCGGACGTTTGCCTTTTCGGAAACAGGCTCTGCCGAGAACGAGCACCATGAGATATGACATCTCTGGGAAAGCACAGATCCCCAGTGCTGTTGTGCCTGTGAATAGGCTGCCAAGGGAAGGTGAGGACCAGCAACAGCTTTCAGGGCTGGCACATTTCTTATAGGAGGAATAGCCAGACGTTTGCCTTTTAGGAAACAGGCTCTGCCGAGAACGAGCACCGTGAGATATGACATCTCTGGGAAAGCACAGATCCCCAGTGCTGTTGTGCCTGTGAATAGGCTGCCAAGGGAAGGTGAGGACCAGCAACAGCTTTCAGGGCTGGCACATTTCTTGTAGGAGGAATAGCCAGACGTTTGCCTTTTCGGAAACAGGCTCTGCCGAGAACGAGCACCGTGAGATATGACATCTCTGGGAAAGCACAGATCCCCAGCGCTGTTGTGCCTGTGAATAGGCTGCCAAGGGAAGGTGAGGACCAGCAACAGCTTTCAGGGCTGCCACATTTCTTATAGGAGGAATAGCCAGACGTTTGCCTTTTCGGAAACAGGCTCTGCCGAGAACGAGCACAGTGAGATATGACATCTCTGGGAAAGCACAGATCCCCAGTGCTGTTGTGCCTGTGAATAGGCTGCCAAGGGAAGGTGAGGACCAGCAACAGCTTTCAGGGCTGGCACATTTCTTGTAGGACGAATAGCCAGACGTTTGCCTTTTCGGAAACAGGCTCTGCCGAGAACGAGCACCGTGAGATATGACATCTCTGGGAAAGCACAGATCCCCAGTGCTGTTGTGCCTGTGAATAGGCTGCCAAGGGAAGGTGAAGACCAGCAACACCTTTCAGGGCTGTCCCCTTCCTTGTGGGAGAAGGATCCGGACGTTTGCCTTTTAGGAAACAGGCTCTGCCGAGAACGAGCACCGTGAGATATGACATCTCTGGGAAAGCACAGATCCCCAGTGCTGTTGTGCCTGTGAATAGGCTGCCAAGGGAAGGTGAGGACCAGCAACAGCTTTCAGGGCTGGCACATTTCTTATAGGAGGAATAGCCAGACGTTTGCCTTTTCGGAAACAGGCTCTGCCGAGAACGAGCACCGTGAGATATGACATCTCTGGGAAAGCACAGATCCCCAGTGCTGTTCTGCCTGTGAATAGACTGCCAAGGGAAGGTGAGGACCAGCAACAGCTTTCAGGGCTGTCCCCTTCCCTGTGGGAGAAGGATCCGGACGTTTGCCTTTTCGGAAACAGGCTCTGCCGAGAACGAGCACCATGAGATATGACATCTCTGGGAAAGCACAGATCCCCAGTGCTGTTGTGCCTGTGAATAGGCTGCCAAGGGAAGGTGAGGACCAGCAACAGCTTTCAGGGCTGGCACATTTCTTGTAGGAGGAATAGCCAGACGTTTGCCTTTTCGGAAACAGGCTCTGCCGAGAACGAGCACCGTGAGATATGACATCTCTGGGAAAGCACAGATCCCCAGTGCTGTTGTGCCTGTGAATAGGCTGCCAAGGGAAGGTGAGGACCAGCAACAGCTTTCAGGGCTAGCACATTTCTTATAGGAGGAATAGCCAGACCTTTGCCTTTTCGGAAACAGGCTCTGCCGAGAACGAGCACCGTGAGATATGACATCTCTGGGAAAGCACAGATCCCCAGTGCTGTTGTGCCTGTGAATAGGCTGCCAAGGGAAGGTGAGGACCAGCAACAGCTTTCAGGGCTGTCCGCTTCCTTGTGGGAGAAGTATCCGGACGTTTGCCTTTTGGGAAACAGGCTCTGCCGAGAACGAGCACCGTGAGATATGACATCTCTGGGAAAGCACAGATCCCCAGTGCTGTTGTGCCTGTGAATAGGCTGCCAAGGGAAGGTGAGGACCAGCAACAGCTTTCAGGGCTGGCACATTTCTTGTAGGACGAATAGCCAGACGTTTGCCTTTTAGGAAACAGTCTCTGCCGAGAACGAGCACCGTGAGATATGACATCTCTGGGAAAGCACAGATCCCCAGTGCTGTTGTGCCTGTGAATAGGCTGCCAAGGGAAGGTGAGGACCAGCAACAGCTTTCAGGGCTGGCACATTTCTTGTAGGAGGAATAGCCAGACATTTGCCTTTTTTTGAAACAGGCTCTGCTGAGAACGAGCACCATGAGATATGACATCTCTGGGAAAGCACAGATCCCCAGTGCTGTTGTGCCTGTGAATAGGCTGCCAAGGGAAGGTGAGGACCAGCAACAGCTTTCAGGGCTGGCACATTTCTTGTAGGAGGAATAGCCAGACGTTTGCCTTTTCGGAAACAGGCTCTGCCGAGAACGAGCACCGTGAGATATGACATCTCTGGGAAAGCACAGATCCCCAGTGCTGTTGTGCCTGTGAATAGGCTGCCAAGGGAAGGTGAGGACCAGCAACAGCTTTCAGGGCTGGCACATTTCTTATAGGAGGAATAGCCAGACGTTTGCCTTTTTGGAAACAGGCTCTGCCGAGAACGAGCACCGTGAGATATGACATCTCTGGGAAAGCACAGATCCCCAGTGCTGTTGTGCCTGTGAATAGGCTGCCAAGGGAAGGTGAAGACCAGCAACACCTTTCAGGGCTGTCCCCTTCCTTGTGGGAGAAGGATCCGGACGTTTGCCTTTTCGGAAAGAGGCTCTGCCGAGAACGAGCACCGTGAGATATGACATCTCTGGGAAAGCACAGATCCCCAGTGCTGTTGTGCCTGTGAATAGGCTGCCAAGGGAAGGTGAGGACCAGCAACAGCTTTCAGGGCTGGCACATTTCTTGTAGGAGGAATAGCCAGACGTTTGCCTTTTCGGAAACAGGCTCTGCCGAGAACGAGCACCGTGAGATATGACATCTCTGGGAAAGCACAGATCCGCAGTGCTGTTGTGCCTGTGAATAGGCTGCCAAGGGAAGGTGAGGACCAGCAACAGCTTTCAGGGCTGGCACATTTCTTGTGGGAGGAATAGCCAGACATTTGCCTTTTTTTGAAACATCTCTGCTGAGAACGAGCACCATGAGATATGACATCTCTGGGAAAGCACAGATCCCCAGTGCTGTTGTGCCTGTGAATAGGCTGCCAAGGGAAGGTGAGGACCAGCAACAGCTTTCAGGGCTGGCACATTTCTTGTAGGAGGAATAGCCAGACGTTTGCCTTTTCGGAAACAGGCTCTGCCGAGAACGAGCACCGTGAGATGTGACATCTCTGGGAAAGCACAGAACCCCAGTGCTATTGTGCCTGTGAATAGGCTGCCAAGGGAAGGTGAGGACCAGCAACAGCTTTCAGGGCTGGCACATTTCTTGTAGGAGGAATAGCCAGACGTTTGCCTTTTCGGCAACAGGCTCTGCCGAGAACGAGCACCGTGAGATATGACATCTCTGGGAAAGCACAGATCCCCAGTGCTGTTGTGCCTGTGAATAGGCTGCCAAGGGAAGGTGAGGACCAGCAACAGCTTTCAGGGCTGGCACATTTCTTGTGGGAGGAATAGCCAGACGTTTGCCTTTTTTTGAAACAGGCTCTGCTGAGAACGAGCACCATGAGATATGACATCTCTGGGAAAGCACAGATCCCCAGTGCTGTTGTGCCTGTGAATAGGCTGCCAAGGGAAGGTGAGGACCAGCAACTGCTATCAGGGCTGGCACATTTCTTGTAGGAGGAATAGCCAGACGTTTGCCTTTTCGGAAACAGGCTCTGCCGAGAACGAGCACCGTGAGATATGACATCTCTGGGAAAGCACAGATCCCCAGTGCTGTTGTGCCTGTGAATAGGCTGCCAAGGGAAGGTGAGGACCAGCAACAGCTTTCAGGGCTGGCACATTTCTTGTGGGAGGAATAGCCAGACGTTTGCCTTTTTTTGAAACAGGCTCTGCTGAGAACGAGCACCATGAGATATGACATCTCTGGGAAAGCACAGATCCCCAGTGCTGTTGTGCCTGTGAATAGGCTGCCAAGGGAAGGTGAGGACCAGCAACTGCTATCAGGGCTGGCACATTTCTTGTAGGAGGAATAGCCAGACGTTTGCCTTTTCGGAAACAGGCTCTGCCGAGAACGAGCACCGTGAGATGTGACATCTCTGGGAAAGCACAGAACCCCAGTGCTATTGTGCCTGTGAATAGGCTGCCAAGGGAAGGTGAGGACCAGCAACAGCTTTCAGGGCTGGCACATTTCTTGTAGGAGGAATAGCCAGACATTTGCCTTTTCGGAAACAGGCTCTGCCGAGAACGAGCACCATGAGATATGACATCTCTGGGAAAGCACAGATCCCCAGTGCTGTTGTGCCTGTGAATAGGCTGCCAAGGGAAGGTGAGGACCAGCAACAGCTTTCAGGGCTGGCACATTTCTTGTGGGAGGAATAGCCAGACGTTTGCCTTTTTTTGAAACAGGCTCTGCTGAGAACGAGCACCATGAGATATGACATCTCTGGGAAAGCACAGATCCCCAGTGCTGTTGTGCCTGTGAATAGGCTGCCAAGGGAAGGTGAGGACCAGCAACAGCTTTCAGGGCTGGCACATTTCTTGTAGGAGGAATAGCCAGACGTTTGCCTTTTCGGAAACAGGCTCTGCCGAGAACGAGCACCGTGAGATATGACATCTCTGGGAAAGCACAGATCCCCAGTGCTGTTGTGCCTGTGAATAGGCTGCCAAGGGAAGGTGAGGACCAGCAACAGCTTTCAGGGCTGGCACATTTCTTGTGGGAGGAATAGCCAGACGTTTGCCTTTTTTTGAAACAGGCTCTGCTGAGAACGAGCACCATGAGATATGACATCTCTGGGAAAGCACAGATCCCCAGTGCTGTTGTGCCTGTGAATAGGCTGCCAAGGGAAGGTGAGGACCAGCAACTGCTATCAGGGCTGGCACATTTCTTGTAGGAGGAATAGCCAGACCTTTGCCTTTTCGGAAACAGGCTCTGCCGAGAACGAGCACCGTGAGATATGACATCTCTGGGAAAGCACAGATCCCCAGTGCTGTTGTGCCTGTGAATAGGCTGCCAAGGGAAGGTGAGGACCAGCAACAGCTTTCAGGGCTGGCACATTTCTTGTAGGAGGAATAGCCAGACATTTGCCTTTTCGGAAACAGGCTCTGCCGAGAACGAGCACCATGAGATATGACATCTCTGGGAAAGCACAGATCCCCAGTGCTGTTGTGCCTGTGAATAGGCTGCCAAGGGAAGGTGAGGACCAGCAACAGCTTTCAGGGCTGGCACATTTCTTGTGGGAGGAATAGCCAGACGTTTGCCTTTTTTTGAAACAGGCTCTGCTGAGAACGAGCACCATGAGATATGACATCTCTGGGAAAGCACAGATCCCCAGTGCTGTTGTGCCTGTGAATAGGCTGCCAAGGGAAGGTGAGGACCAGCAACAGCTTTCAGGGCTGGCACATTTCTTGTATTAGGAATAGCCAGACGTTTGCCTTTTCGGAAACAGGCTCTGCCGAGAACGAGCACCGTGAGATATGACATCTCTGGGAAAGCACAGATCCCCAGTGCTGTTGTGCCTGTGAATAGGCTGCCAAGGGAAGGTGAGGACCAGCAACAGCTTTCAGGGCTGGCACATTTCTTGTGGGAGGAATAGCCAGACGTTTGCCTTTTTTTGAAACAGGCTCTGCTGAGAACGAGCACCATGAGATATGACATCTCTGGGAAAGCACAGATCCCCAGTGCTGTTGTGCCTGTGAATAGGCTGCCAAGGGAAGGTGAGGACCAGCAACTGCTATCAGGGCTGGCACATTTCTTGTAGGAGGAATAGCCAGACCTTTGCCTTTTCGGAAACAGGCTCTGCCGAGAACGAGCACCGTGAGATATGACATCTCTGGGAAAGCACAGATCCCCAGTGCTGTTGTGCCTGTGAATAGGCTGCCAAGGGAAGGTGAGGACCAGCAACAGCTTTCAGGGCTGGCACATTTCTTATATGAGGAATAGCCAGACGTTTGCCTTTTCGGAAACAGGCTCTGCCGAGAACGAGCACCGTGAGATATGACATCTCTGGGAAAGCACAGATCCCCAGTGCTGTTGTGCCTGTGAATAGGCTGCCAAGGGAAGGTGAGGACCAGCAACACCTTTCAGGGCTGGCACATTTCTTGTAGGAGGAATAGCCAGATGTTTGCCTTTTCGGAAACAGGCTCTGCCGAGAACGAGCACCGTGAGATATGACATCTCTGGGAAAGCACAGATCCCCAGTGCTGTTGTGCCTGTGAATAGGCTGCCAAGGGAAGGTGAGGACCAGCAACAGCTTTCAGGGCTGGCACATTTCTTGTAGGAGGAATAGCCAGATGTTTGCCTTTTCAGAAAACAGGCTCTGCCGGGAACGAGCACCGTGAGATATGACATCTCTGGGAAAGCACAGATCCCCAGTGCTGTTGTGCCTGTGAATAGACTGCCAAGGGAAGGTGAGGACCAGCAACAGCTTTCAGGGCTGTCCCCTTCCTTGTGGGAGAAGGGTTCGGAGGTTTGCCTTTTCGGAAACAGGCTCTGCCGAGAACGAGCACCATGAGATATGACATCTCTGGGAAAGCACAGATCCCCAGTGCTGTTGTGCCTGTGAATAGGCTGCCAAGGGAAGGTGAGGACCAGCAACAGCTTTCAGGGCTGGCACATTTCTTATAGGAGGAATAGCCAGATGTTTGCCTTTTCGGAAACAGGCTCTGCCGAGAACGAGCACCGTGAGATATGACATCTCTGGGAAAGCACAGATCCCCAGTGCTGTTGTGCCTGTGAATAGGCTGCCAAGGGAAGGTGAGGACCAGCAACTGCTATCAGGGCTGGCACATTTCTTGTAGGAGGAATAGCCAGACGTTTGCCTTTTCGGAAACAGGCTCTGCCGAGAACGAGCACCGTGAGATATGACATCTCTGGGAAAGCACAGAACCCCAGTGCTATTGTGCCTGTGAATAGGCTGCCAAGGGAAGGTGAGGACCAGCAACAGCTTTCAGGGCTGGCACATTTCTTGTAGGAGGAATAGCCAGACGTTTGCCTTTTGGGAAACAGGCTCTGCCGAGAACGAGCACCGTGAGATATGACATCTCTGGGAAAGCACAGATCCCCAGTGCTGTTGTGCCTGTGAATAGGCTGCCAAGGGAAGGTGAAGACCAGCAACACCTTTCAGGGCTGTCCCCTTCCTTGTGGGAGAAGGATCCGGACGTTTGCCTTTTCGGAAACAGGCTCTGCCGAGAACGAGCACCGTGAGATATGACATCTCTGGGAAAGCACAGATCCCCAGTGCTGTTGTGCCTGTGAATAGGCTGCCAAAGGAAGGTGAGGACCAGCAACAGCTTTCAGGGCTGGCACATTTCTTGTGGGAGGAATAGCCAGACGTTTGCCTTTTCGGAAACAGGCTCTGCCGAGAACGAGCACCGTGAGATATGACATCTCTGGGAAAGCACAGATCCCCAGTGCTGTTGTGCCTGTGAATAGGCTGCCAAGGGAAGGTGAGGACCAGCAACACCTTTCAGGGCTGTCCCCTTCCCTGTGGGAGAAGGATCCGGACGTTTGCCTTTTCGGAAACAGGCTCTGCCGAGAACGAGCACCGTGAGATATGACATCTCTGGGAAAGCACAGATCCCCAGTGCTGTTGTGCCTGTGAATAGGCTGCCAAGGGAAGGTGAGGACCAGCAACAGCTTTCAGGGCTGGCACATTTCTTATAGGAGGAATAGCCAGACGTTTGCCTTTTCAGAAACAGGCTCTGCCGAGAACGAGCACCGTGAGATATGACATCTCTGGGAAAGCACAGATCCCCAGTGCTGTTGTGCCTGTGAATAGGCTGCCAAGGGAAGGTGAGGACCAGCAACAGCTTTCAGGGCTGTCCCCTTCCTTGTGGGAGAAGAATTCGGACGTTTGCCTTTTCGGAAACAGGCTCTGCCGAGAACGAGCACCATGAGATATGACATCTCTGGGAAAGCACAGATCCCCAGTGCTGTTGTGCCTGTGAATAGGCTGCCAAGGGAAGGTGAGGACCAGCAACAGCTTTCAGGGCTGGCACATTTCTTATAGGAGGAATAGCCAGACGTTTGCCTTTTAGGAAACAGGCTCTGCCGAGAACGAGCACCGTGAGATATGACATCTCTGGGAAAGCACAGATCCCCAGTGCTGTTGTGCCTGTGAATAGGCTGCCAAGGGAAGGTGAGGACCAGCAACAGCTTTCAGGGCTGGCACATTTCTTGTAGGAGGAATAGCCAGACGTTTGCCTTTTCGGAAACAGGCTCTGCCGAGAACGAGCACCGTGAGATATGACATCTCTGGGAAAGCACAGATCCCCAGTGCTGTTGTGCCTGTGAATAGGCTGCCAAGGGAAGGTGAGGACCAGCAACAGCTTTCAGGGCTGGCACATTTCTTGTAGGAGGAATAGCCAGACGTTTGCCTTTTCGGAAACAGGCTCTGCCGAGAACGAGCACCATGAGATATGACATCTCTGGGAAAGCACAGATCCCCAGTGCTGTTGTGCCTGTGAATAGGCTGCCAAGGGAAGGTGAGGACCAGCAACAGCTTTCAGGGCTGGCACATTTCTTGTGGGAGGAATAGCCAGACGTTTGCCTTTTTTTGAAACAGGCTCTGCTGAGAACGAGCACCATGAGTTATGACATCTCTGGGAAAGCACAGATCCCCAGTGCTGTTGTGCCTGTGAATAGGCTGCCAAGGGAAGGTGAGGACCAGCAACAGCTTTCAGGGCTGGCACATTTCTTGTGGGAGAATAGCCAGACGTTTGCCTTTTCGGAAACAGGCTCTGCCGAGAACGAGCACCGTGAGATATGACATCTCTGGGAAAGCACAGATCCCCAGTGCTGTTGTGCCTGTGAATAGGCTGCCAAGGGAAGGTGAGGACCAGCAACAGCTTTCAGGGCTGCCACATTTCTTATAGGAGGAATAGCCAGACGTTTGCCTTTTCGGAAACAGGCTCTGCCGAGAACGAGCACCGTGAGATATGACATCTCTGGGAAAGCACAGATCCCCAGTGCTGTTGTGCCTGTGAATAGGCTGCCAAGGGAAGGTGAAGACCAGCAACACCTTTCAGGGCTGTCCCCTTCCTTGTGGGATAAGGATCCGGACGTTTGCATTTTCGGAAAGAGGCTGTGCCGAGAACGAGCACCGTGAGATATGACATCTCTGGGAAAGCACAGATCCCCAGTGCTGTTGTGCCTGTGAATAGGCTGCCAAGGGAAGGTGAAGACCAGCAACACCTTTCAGGGCTGTCCCCTTCCTTGTGGGAGAAGGATCCGGACGTTTGCCTTTTCGGAAACAGGCTCTGCCGAGAACGAGCACCGTGAGATATGACATCTCTGGGAAAGCACAGATCCCCAGTGCTGTTGTGCCTGTGAATAGGCTGCCAAGGGAAGGTGAGGACCAGCAACAGCTTTCAGGGCTGGCACATTTCCTGTAGGAGGAATAGCCAGATGTTTGCCTTTTCAGAAAACAGGCTCTGCCGAGAACGAGCACCGTGAGATATGACATCTCTGGGAAAGCACAGATCCCCAGTGCTGTTGTGCCTGTGAATAGACTGCCAAGGGAAGGTGAGGACCAGCAACAGCTTTCAGGACTGTCCCCTTCCTTGTGGGAGAAGGATCCGGACGTTTGCCTTTTCGGAAACAGGCTCTGCCAAGAACGAGCACCATGAGATATGACATCTCTGGGAAAGCACAGATCCCCAGTGCTGTTGTGCCTGTGAATAGGCTGCCAAGGGAAGGTGAGGACCAGCAACAGCTTTCAGGGCTGGCACATTTCTTATAGGAGGAATAGCCAGATGTTTGCCTTTTCGGAAACAGGCTCTGCCGAGAACGAGCACCGTGAGATATGACATCTCTGGGAAAGCACAGATCCCCAGTGCTGTTGTGCCTGTGAATAGGCTGCCAAGGGAAGGTGAGGACCAGCAACAGCTTTCAGGGCTGGCACATTTCTTGTAGGACGAATAGCCAGACGTTTGCCTTTTCGGAAACAGGCTCTGCCGAGAACGAGCACCGTGAGATATGACATCTCTGGGAAAGCACAGATCCCCAGTGCTGTTGTGCCTGTGAATAGGCTGCCAAGGGAAGGTGAAGACCAGCAACACCTTTCAGGGCTGTCCCCTTCCTTGTGGGAGAAGGATCCGGACGTTTGCCTTTTAGGAAACAGGCTCTGCCGAGAACGAGCACCGTGAGATATGACATCTCTGGGAAAGCACAGATCCCCAGTGCTGTTGTGCCTGTGAATAGGCTGCCAAGGGAAGGTGAGGACCAGCAACAGCTTTCAGGGCTGGCACATTTCTTATAGGAGGAATAGCCAGACGTTTGCCTTTTCGGAAACAGGCTCTGCCGAGAACGAGCACCGTGAGATATGACATCTCTGGGAAAGCACAGATCCCCAGTGCTGTTCTGCCTGTGAATAGACTGCCAAGGGAAGGTGAGGACCAGCAACAGCTTTCAGGGCTGTCCCCTTCCCTGTGGGAGAAGGATCCGGACGTTTGCCTTTTCGGAAACAGGCTCTGCCGAGAACGAGCACCATGAGATATGACATCTCTGGGAAAGCACAGATCCCCAGTGCTGTTGTGCCTGTGAATAGGCTGCCAAGGGAAGGTGAGGACCAGCAACAGCTTTCAGGGCTGGCACATTTCTTGTAGGAGGAATAGCCAGACGTTTGCCTTTTCGGAAACAGGCTCTGCCGAGAACGAGCACCGTGAGATATGACATCTCTGGGAAAGCACAGATCCCCAGTGCTGTTGTGCCTGTGAATAGGCTGCCAAGGGAAGGTGAGGACCAGCAACAGCTTTCAGGGCTGGCACATTTCTTGTGGGAGGAATAGCCAGACGTTTGCCTTTTTTTGAAACAGGCTCTGCTGAGAACGAGCACCATGAGATATGACATCTCTGGGAAAGCACAGATCCCCAGTGCTGTTGTGCCTGTGAATAGGCTGCCAAGGGAAGGTGAGGACCAGCAACTGCTATCAGGGCTGGCACATTTCTTGTAGGAGGAATAGCCAGACCTTTGCCTTTTCGGAAACAGGCTCTGCCGAGAACGAGCACCGTGAGATATGACATCTCTGGGAAAGCACAGATCCCCAGTGCTGTTGTGCCTGTGAATAGGCTGCCAAGGGAAGGTGAGGACCAGCAACAGCTTTCAGGGCTGGCACATTTCTTATATGAGGAATAGCCAGACGTTTGCCTTTTCGGAAACAGGCTCTGCCGAGAACGAGCACCGTGAGATATGACATCTCTGGGAAAGCACAGATCCCCAGTGCTGTTGTGCCTGTGAATAGGCTGCCAAGGGAAGGTGAAGACCAGCAACACCTTTCAGGGCTGGCACATTTCTTGTAGGAGGAATAGCCAGATGTTTGCCTTTTCGGAAACAGGCTCTGCCGAGAACGAGCACCGTGAGATATGACATCTCTGGGAAAGCACAGATCCCCAGTGCTGTTGTGCCTGTGAATAGGCTGCCAAGGGAAGGTGAGGACCAGCAACAGCTTTCAGGGCTGGCACATTTCTTGTAGGAGGAATAGCCAGATGTTTGCCTTTTCAGAAAACAGGCTCTGCCGGGAACGAGCACCGTGAGATATGACATCTCTGGGAAAGCACAGATCCCCAGTGCTGTTGTGCCTGTGAATAGACTGCCAAGGGAAGGTGAGGACCAGCAACAGCTTTCAGGGCTGTCCCCTTCCTTGTGGGAGAAGGGTTCGGAGGTTTGCCTTTTCGGAAACAGGCTCTGCCGAGAACGAGCACCATGAGATATGACATCTCTGGGAAAGCACAGATCCCCAGTGCTGTTGTGCCTGTGAATAGGCTGCCAAGGGAAGGTGAGGACCAGCAACAGCTTTCAGGGCTGGCACATTTCTTATAGGAGGAATAGCCAGATGTTTGCCTTTTCGGAAACAGGCTCTGCTGAGAACGAGCACCGTGAGATATGACATCTCTGGGAAAGCACAGATCCCCAGTGCTGTTGTGCCTGTGAATAGGCTGCCAAGGGAAGGTGAGGACCAGCAACTGCTATCAGGGCTGGCACATTTCTTGTAGGAGGAATAGCCAGACGTTTGCCTTTTCGGAAACAGGCTCTGCCGAGAACGAGCACCGTGAGATATGACATCTCTGGGAAAGCACAGAACCCCAGTGCTATTGTGCCTGTGAATAGGCTGCCAAGGGAAGGTGAGGACCAGCAACAGCTTTCAGGGCTGGCACATTTCTTGTAGGAGGAATAGCCAGACGTTTGCCTTTTGGGAAACAGGCTCTGCCGAGAACGAGCACCGTGAGATATGACATCTCTGGGAAAGCACAGATCCCCAGTGCTGTTGTGCCTGTGAATTGGCTGCCAAGGGAAGGTGAAGACCAGCAACACCTTTCAGGGCTGTCCCCTTCCTTGTGGGAGAAGGATCCGGACGTTTGCCTTTTCGGAAACAGGCTCTGCCGAGAACGAGCACCGTGAGATATGACATCTCTGGGAAAGCACAGATCCCCAGTGCTGTTGTGCCTGTGAATAGGCTGCCAAGGGAAGGTGAGGACCAGCAACTGCTTTCAGGGCTGGCACATTTCTTGTAGGACGAATAGCCAGATGTTTGCCTTTTCAGAAAACAGGCTCTGCCGAGAACGAGCACCGTGAGATATGACATCTCTGGGAAAGCACAGATCCCCAGTGCTGTTGTGCCTGTGAATAGACTGCCAAGGGAAGGTGAGGACCAGCAACAGCTTTCAGGGCTGTCCCCTTCCTTGTGGGAGAAGGGTTCGGAGGTTTGCCTTTTCGGAAACAGGCTCTGCCGAGAACGAGCACCATGAGATATGACATCTCTGGGAAAGCACAGATCCCCAGTGCTGTTGTGCCTGTGAATAGGCTGCCAAGGGAAGGTGAGGACCAGCAACAGCTTTCAGGGCTGGCACATTTCTTGTGGGAGGAATAGCCAGACGTTTGCCTTTTCGGAAACAGGCTCTGCCGAGAACGAGCACCGTGAGATATGACATCTCTGGGAAAGCACAGATCCCCAGTGCTGTTGTGCCTGTGAATAGGCTGCCAAGGGAAGGTGAGGACCAGCAACAGCTTTCAGGGCTGGCACATTTCTTGTAGGAGGAATAGCCAGACGTTTGCCTTTTCGGAAACAGGCTCTGCCGAGAACGAGCACCGTGAGATATGACATCTCTGGGAAAGCACAGATCCCCAGTGCTGTTGTGCCTGTGAATAGGCTGCCAAGGGAAGGTGAGGACCAGCAACAGCTTTCAGGGCTGGCACATTTCTTGTAGGAGGAATAGCCAGACGTTTGCCTTTTCGGAAACAGGCTCTGCCGAGAACGAGCACCGTGAGATATGACATCTCTGGGAAAGCACAGATCCCCAGTGCTGTTGTGCCTGTGAATAGGCTGCCAAGGGAAGGTGAGGACCAGCAACAGCTTTCAGGGCTGGCACATTTCTTGTAGGAGGAATAGCCAGACGTTTGCCTTTTCGGAAACAGGCTCTGCCGAGAACGAGCACCGTGAGATATGACATCTCTGGGAAAGCACAGATCCCCAGTGCTGTTGTGCCTGTGAATAGGCTGCCAAGGGAAGGTGAGGACCAGCAACAGCTTTCAGGGCTGGCACATTTCTTGTGGGAGGAATAGCCAGACGTTTGCCTTTTCGGAAACAGGCTCTGCCGAGAACGAGCACCGTGAGATATGACATCTCTGGGAAAGCACAGATCCCCAGTGCTGTTGTGCCTGTGAATAGGCTGCCAAGGGAAGGTGAGGACCAGCAACACCTTTCAGGGCTGTCCCCTTCCCAGTGGGAGAAGGATCCGGACGTTTGCCTTTTCGGAAACAGGCTCTGCCGAGAACGAGCACCGTGAGATATGACATCTCTGGGAAAGCACAGATCCCCAGTGCTGTTGTGCCTGTGAATAGGCTGCCAAGGGAAGGTGAGGACCAGCAACAGCTTTCAGGGCTGGCACATTTCTTATAGGAGGAATAGCCAGACGTTTGCCTTTTCAGAAACAGGCTCTGCCGAGAACGAGCACCGTGAGATATGACATCTCTGGGAAAGCACAGATCCCCAGTGCTGTTGTGCCTGTGAATAGGCTGCCAAGGGAAGGTGAGGACCAGCAACAGCTTTCAGGGCTGTCCCCTTCCTTGTGGGAGAAGAATTCGGACGTTTGCCTTTTCGGAAACAGGCTCTGCCGAGAACGAGCACCATGAGATATGACATCTCTGGGAAAGCACAGATCCCCAGTGCTGTTGTGCCTGTGAATAGGCTGCCAAGGGAAGGTGAGGACCAGCAACAGCTTTCAGGGCTGGCACATTTCTTATAGGAGGAATAGCCAGACGTTTGCCTTTTAGGAAACAGGCTCTGCCGAGAACGAGCACCGTGAGATATGACATCTCTGGGAAAGCACAGATCCCCAGTGCTGTTGTGCCTGTGAATAGGCTGCCAAGGGAAGGTGAGGACCAGCAACAGCTTTCAGGGCTGGCACATTTCTTGTAGGAGGAATAGCCAGACGTTTGCCTTTTCGGAAACAGGCTCTGCCGAGAACGAGCACCGTGAGATATGACATCTCTGGGAAAGCACAGATCCCCAGTGCTGTTGTGCCTGTGAATAGGCTGCCAAGGGAAGGTGAGGACCAGCAACAGCTTTCAGGGCTGGCACATTTCTTGTAGGAGGAATAGCCAGACGTTTGCCTTTTCGGAAACAGGCTCTGCCGAGAACGAGCACCATGAGATATGACATCTCTGGGAAAGCACAGATCCCCAGTGCTGTTGTGCCTGTGAATAGGCTGCCAAGGGAAGGTGAGGACCAGCAACAGCTTTCAGGGCTGGCACATTTCTTGTGGGAGGAATAGCCAGACGTTTGCCTTTTTTTGAAACAGGCTCTGCTGAGAACGAGCACCATGAGTTATGACATCTCTGGGAAAGCACAGATCCCCAGTGCTGTTGTGCCTGTGAATAGGCTGCCAAGGGAAGGTGAGGACCAGCAACAGCTTTCAGGGCTGGCACATTTCTTGTGGGAGAATAGCCAGACGTTTGCCTTTTCGGAAACAGGCTCTGCCGAGAACGAGCACCGTGAGATATGACATCTCTGGGAAAGCACAGATCCCCAGTGCTGTTGTGCCTGTGAATAGGCTGCCAAGGGAAGGTGAGGACCAGCAACAGCTTTCAGGGCTGCCACATTTCTTATAGGAGGAATAGCCAGACGTTTGCCTTTTCGGAAACAGGCTCTGCCGAGAACGAGCACCGTGAGATATGACATCTCTGGGAAAGCACAGATCCCCAGTGCTGTTGTGCCTGTGAATAGGCTGCCAAGGGAAGGTGAAGACCAGCAACACCTTTCAGGGCTGTCCCCTTCCTTGTGGGATAAGGATCCGGACGTTTGCATTTTCGGAAAGAGGCTGTGCCGAGAACGAGCACCGTGAGATATGACATCTCTGGGAAAGCACAGATCCCCAGTGCTGTTGTGCCTGTGAATAGGCTGCCAAGGGAAGGTGAAGACCAGCAACACCTTTCAGGGCTGTCCCCTTCCTTGTGGGAGAAGGATCCGGACGTTTGCCTTTTCGGAAACAGGCTCTGCCGAGAACGAGCACCGTGAGATATGACATCTCTGGGAAAGCACAGATCCCCAGTGCTGTTGTGCCTGTGAATAGGCTGCCAAGGGAAGGTGAGGACCAGCAACAGCTTTCAGGGCTGGCACATTTCCTGTAGGAGGAATAGCCAGATGTTTGCCTTTTCAGAAAACAGGCTCTGCCGAGAACGAGCACCGTGAGATATGACATCTCTGGGAAAGCACAGATCCCCAGTGCTGTTGTGCCTGTGAATAGACTGCCAAGGGAAGGTGAGGACCAGCAACAGCTTTCAGGACTGTCCCCTTCCTTGTGGGAGAAGGATCCGGACGTTTGCCTTTTCGGAAACAGGCTCTGCCAAGAACGAGCACCATGAGATATGACATCTCTGGGAAAGCACAGATCCCCAGTGCTGTTGTGCCTGTGAATAGGCTGCCAAGGGAAGGTGAGGACCAGCAACAGCTTTCAGGGCTGGCACATTTCTTGTGGGAGGAATAGCCAGACGTTTGCCTTTTCGGAAACAGGCTCTGCCGAGAACGAGCACCGTGAGATATGACATCTCTGGGAAAGCACAGATCCCCAGTGCTGTTGTGCCTGTGAATAGGCTGCCAAGGGAAGGTGAGGACCAGCAACAGCTTTCAGGGCTGGCACATTTCTTGTAGGACGAATAGCCAGACGTTTGCCTTTTCGGAAACAGGCTCTGCCGAGAACGAGCACCGTGAGATATGACATCTCTGGGAAAGCACAGATCCCCAGTGCTGTTGTGCCTGTGAATAGGCTGCCAAGGGAAGGTGAAGACCAGCAACACCTTTCAGGGCTGTCCCCTTCCTTGTGGGAGAAGGATCCGGACGTTTGCCTTTTAGGAAACAGGCTCTGCCGAGAACGAGCACCGTGAGATATGACATCTCTGGGAAAGCACAGATCCCCAGTGCTGTTGTGCCTGTGAATAGGCTGCCAAGGGAAGGTGAGGACCAGCAACAGCTTTCAGGGCTGGCACATTTCTTATAGGAGGAATAGCCAGACGTTTGCCTTTTCGGAAACAGGCTCTGCCGAGAACGAGCACCGTGAGATATGACATCTCTGGGAAAGCACAGATCCCCAGTGCTGTTCTGCCTGTGAATAGACTGCCAAGGGAAGGTGAGGACCAGCAACAGCTTTCAGGGCTGTCCCCTTCCCTGTGGGAGAAGGATCCGGACGTTTGCCTTTTCGGAAACAGGCTCTGCCGAGAACGAGCACCATGAGATATGACATCTCTGGGAAAGCACAGATCCCCAGTGCTGTTGTGCCTGTGAATAGGCTGCCAAGGGAAGGTGAGGACCAGCAACAGCTTTCAGGGCTGGCACATTTCTTGTAGGAGGAATAGCCAGACGTTTGCCTTTTCGGAAACAGGCTCTGCCGAGAACGAGCACCGTGAGATATGACATCTCTGGGAAAGCACAGATCCCCAGTGCTGTTGTGCCTGTGAATAGGCTGCCAAGGGAAGGTGAGGACCAGCAACAGCTTTCAGGGCTGGCACATTTCTTGTAGGAGGAATAGCCAGACCTTTGCCTTTTCGGAAACAGGCTCTGCCGAGAACGAGCACCGTGAGATATGACATCTCTGGGAAAGCACAGATCCCCAGTGCTGTTGTGCCTGTGAATAGGCTGCCAAGGGAAGGTGAGGACCAGCAACAGCTTTCAGGGCTGGCACATTTCTTGTGGGAGGAATAGCCAGACGTTTGCCTTTTTTTGAAACAGGCTCTGCTGAGAACGAGCACCGTGAGATATGACATCTCTGGGAAAGCACAGATCCCCAGTGCTGTTGTGCCTGTGAATAGGCTGCCAAGGGAAGGTGAGGACCAGCAACAGCTTTCAGGGCTGGCACATTTCTTGTAGGAGGAATAGCCAGATGTTTGCCTTTTCGGAAACAGGCTCTGCCGAGAACGAGCACCGTGAGATATGACATCTCTGGGAAAGCACAGATCCCCAGTGCTGTTGTGCCTGTGAATAGGCTGCCAAGGGAAGGTGAGGACCAGCAACAGCTTTCAGGGCTGGCACATTTCTTATAGGAGGAATAGCCAGACGTTTGCCTTTTCGGAAACAGGCTCTGCCGAGAACGAGCACCGTGAGATATGACATCTCTGGGAAAGCACAGATCCCCAGTGCTGTTGTGCCTGTGAATAGGCTGCCAAGGGAAGGTGAAGACCAGCAACACCTTTCAGGGCTGTCCGCTTCCTTGTGGGAGAAGGATCCGGACGTTTGCCTTTTCGGAAACAGGCTCTGCCGAGAACGAGCACCGTGAGATATGACATCTCTGGGAAAGCACAGATCCCCAGTGCTGTTGTGCCTGTGAATAGGCTGCCAAGGGAAGGTGAGGACCAGCAACAGCTTTCAGGGCTGGCACATTTCTTGTAGGAGGAATAGCCAGACGTTTGCCTTTTCGGAAACAGGCTCTGCCGAGAACGAGCACCGTGAGATATGACATCTCTGGGAAAGCACAGATCCCCAGTGCTGTTGTGCCTGTGAATAGGCTGCCAAGGGAAGGTGAAGACCAGCAACACCTTTCAGGGCTGTCCCCTTCCTTGTGGGAGAAGGATCCGGACGTTTGCCTTTTCGGAAACAGGCTCTGCCGAGAACGAGCACCGTGAGATATGACATCTCTGGGAAAGCACAGATCCCCAGTGCTGTTGTGCCTGTGAATAGGCTGCCAAGGGAAGGTGAGGACCAGCAACAGCTTTCAGGGCTGGCACATTTCTTGTAGGAGGAATAGCCAGACGTTTGCCTTTTCGGAAACAGGCTCTGCCGAGAACGAGCACCGTGAGATATGACATCTCTGGGAAAGCACAGATCCCCAGTGCTGTTGTGCCTGTGAATAGGCTGCCAAGGGAAGGTGAGGACCAGCAACAGCTTTCAGGGCTAGCACATTTCTTATAGGAGGAATAGCCAGACCTTTGCCTTTTCGGAAACAGGCTCTGCCGAGAACGAGCACCGTGAGATATGACATCTCTGGGAAAGCACAGATCCCCAGTGCTGTTGTGCCTGTGAATAGGCTGCCAAGGGAAGGTGAGGACCAGCAACAGCTTTCAGGGCTGGCACATTTCTTGTAGGAGGAATAGCCAGACGTTTGCCTTTTCGGAAACAGGCTCTGCCGAGAACGAGCACCGTGAGATATGACATCTCTGGGAAAGCACAGATCCCCAGTGCTGTTGTGCCTGTGAATAGGCTGCCAAGGGAGGGTGAGGACCAGCAACAGCTTTCAGGGCTGGCACATTTCTTGTGGGAGGAATAGCCAGACGTTTGCCTTTTTTTGAAACAGGCTCTGCCGAGAACGAGCACCATGAGATATGACATCTCTGGGAAAGCACAGATCCCCAGCGCTGTTGTGCCTGTGAATAGGCTGCCAAGGGAAGGTGAGGACCAGCAACAGCTTTCAGGGCTGCCACATTTCTTATAGGAGGAATAGCCAGACGTTTGCCTTTTCGGAAACAGGCTCTGCCGAGAACGAGCACAGTGAGATATGACATCTCTGGGAAAGCACAGATCCCCAGTGCTGTTGTGCCTGTGAATAGGCTGCCAAGGGAAGGTGAGGACCAGCAACAGCTTTCAGGGCTGGCACATTTCTTGTAGGACGAATAGCCAGACGTTTGCCTTTTCGGAAACAGGCTCTGCCGAGAACGAGCACCGTGAGATATGACATCTCTGGGAAAGCACAGATCCCCAGTGCTGTTGTGCCTGTGAATAGGCTGCCAAGGGAAGGTGAAGACCAGCAACACCTTTCAGGGCTGTCCCCTTCCTTGTGGGAGAAGGATCCGGACGTTTGCCTTTTAGGAAACAGGCTCTGCCGAGAACGAGCACCGTGAGATATGACATCTCTGGGAAAGCACAGATCCCCAGTGCTGTTGTGCCTGTGAATAGGCTGCCAAGGGAAGGTGAGGACCAGCAACAGCTTTCAGGGCTGGCACATTTCTTGTAGGAGGAATAGCCAGACGTTTGCCTTTTCGGAAACAGGCTCTGCCGAGAACGAGCACCGTGAGATATGACATCTCTGGGAAAGCACAGATCCCCAGTGCTGTTGTGCCTGTGAATAGGCTGCCAAGGGAAGGTGAGGACCAGCAACAGCTTTCAGGGCTGGCACATTTCTTGTAGGAGGAATAGCCAGACCTTTGCCTTTTCGGAAACAGGCTCTGCCGAGAACGAGCACCGTGAGATATGACATCTCTGGGAAAGCACAGATCCCCAGTGCTGTTGTGCCTGTGAATAGGCTGCCAAGGGAAGGTGAGGACCAGCAACAGCTTTCAGGGCTGGCACATTTCTTGTGGGAGGAATAGCCAGACGTTTGCCTTTTTTTGAAACAGGCTCTGCTGAGAACGAGCACCGTGAGATATGACATCTCTGGGAAAGCACAGATCCCCAGTGCTGTTGTGCCTGTGAATAGGCTGCCAAGGGAAGGTGAGGACCAGCAACAGCTTTCAGGGCTGGCACATTTCTTGTAGGAGGAATAGCCAGATGTTTGCCTTTTCGGAAACAGGCTCTGCCGAGAACGAGCACCGTGAGATATGACATCTCTGGGAAAGCACAGATCCCCAGTGCTGTTGTGCCTGTGAATAGGCTGCCAAGGGAAGGTGAGGACCAGCAACAGCTTTCAGGGCTAGCACATTTCTTATAGGAGGAATAGCCAGACCTTTGCCTTTTCGGAAACAGGCTCTGCCGAGAACGAGCACCGTGAGATATGACATCTCTGGGAAAGCACAGATCCCCAGTGCTGTTGTGCCTGTGAATAGGCTGCCAAGGGAAGGTGAGGACCAGCAACAGCTTTCAGGGCTGGCACATTTCTTGTAGGAGGAATAGCCAGACGTTTGCCTTTTCGGAAACAGGCTCTGCCGAGAACGAGCACCGTGAGATATGACATCTCTGGGAAAGCACAGATCCCCAGTGCTGTTGTGCCTGTGAATAGGCTGCCAAGGGAGGGTGAGGACCAGCAACAGCTTTCAGGGCTGGCACATTTCTTGTGGGAGGAATAGCCAGACGTTTGCCTTTTTTTGAAACAGGCTCTGCCGAGAACGAGCACCATGAGATATGACATCTCTGGGAAAGCACAGATCCCCAGCGCTGTTGTGCCTGTGAATAGGCTGCCAAGGGAAGGTGAGGACCAGCAACAGCTTTCAGGGCTGCCACATTTCTTATAGGAGGAATAGCCAGACGTTTGCCTTTTCGGAAACAGGCTCTGCCGAGAACGAGCACAGTGAGATATGACATCTCTGGGAAAGCACAGATCCCCAGTGCTGTTGTGCCTGTGAATAGGCTGCCAAGGGAAGGTGAGGACCAGCAACAGCTTTCAGGGCTGGCACATTTCTTGTAGGACGAATAGCCAGACGTTTGCCTTTTCGGAAACAGGCTCTGCCGAGAACGAGCACCGTGAGATATGACATCTCTGGGAAAGCACAGATCCCCAGTGCTGTTGTGCCTGTGAATAGGCTGCCAAGGGAAGGTGAAGACCAGCAACACCTTTCAGGGCTGTCCCCTTCCTTGTGGGAGAAGGATCCGGACGTTTGCCTTTTAGGAAACAGGCTCTGCCGAGAACGAGCACCGTGAGATATGACATCTCTGGGAAAGCACAGATCCCCAGTGCTGTTGTGCCTGTGAATAGGCTGCCAAGGGAAGGTGAGGACCAGCAACAGCTTTCAGGGCTGGCACATTTCTTATAGGAGGAATAGCCAGACGTTTGCCTTTTCGGAAACAGGCTCTGCCGAGAACGAGCACCGTGAGATATGACATCTCTGGGAAAGCACAGATCCCCAGTGCTGTTCTGCCTGTGAATAGACTGCCAAGGGAAGGTGAGGACCAGCAACAGCTTTCAGGGCTGTCCCCTTCCCTGTGGGAGAAGGATCCGGACGTTTGCCTTTTCGGAAACAGGCTCTGCCGAGAACGAGCACCGTGAGATATGACATCTCTGGGAAAGCACAGATCCCCAGTGCTGTTGTGCCTGTGAATAGGCTGCCAAGGGAAGGTGAGGACCAGCAACAGCTTTCAGGGCTGGCACATTTCTTGTAGGAGGAATAGCCAGACGTTTGCCTTTTCGGAAACAGGCTCTGCCGAGAACGAGCACCGTGAGATATGACATCTCTGGGAAAGCACAGATCCCCAGTGCTGTTGTGCCTGTGAATAGGCTGCCAAGGGAAGGTGAGGACCAGCAACAGCTTTCAGGGCTAGCACATTTCTTATAGGAGGAATAGCCAGACCTTTGCCTTTTCGGAAACAGGCTCTGCCGAGAACGAGCACCGTGAGATATGACATCTCTGGGAAAGCACAGATCCCCAGTGCTGTTGTGCCTGTGAATAGGCTGCCAAGGGAAGGTGAGGACCAGCAACAGCTTTCAGGGCTGTCCGCTTCCTTGTGGGAGAAGTATCCGGACGTTTGCCTTTTGGGAAACAGGCTCTGCCGAGAACGAGCACCGTGAGATATGACATCTCTGGGAAAGCACAGATCCCCAGTGCTGTTGTGCCTGTGAATAGGCTGCCAAGGGAAGGTGAGGACCAGCAACAGCTTTCAGGGCTGGCACATTTCTTGTAGGACGAATAGCCAGACGTTTGCCTTTTCGGAAACAGGCTCTGCCGAGAACGAGCACCGTGAGATATGACATCTCTGGGAAAGCACAGATCCCCAGTGCTGTTGTGCCTGTGAATAGGCTGCCAAGGGAAGGTGAAGACCAGCAACACCTTTCAGGGCTGTCCCCTTCCTTGTGGGAGAAGGATCCGGACGTTTGCCTTTTCGGAAACAGGCTCTGCCGAGAACGAGCACCGTGAGATATGACATCTCTGGGAAAGCACAGATCCCCAGTGCTGTTGTGCCTGTGAATAGGCTGCCAAGGGAAGGTGAGGACCAGCAACAGCTTTCAGGGCTGGCACATTTCTTGTGGGAGGAATAGCCAGACGTTTGCCTTTTCGGAAACAGGCTCTGCCGAGAACGAGCACCGTGAGATATGACATCTCTGGGAAAGCACAGATCCCCAGTGCTGTTGTGCCTGTGAATAGGCTGCCAAGGGAAGGTGAGGACCAGCAACAGCTTTCAGGGCTAGCACATTTCTTATAGGAGGAATAGCCAGACCTTTGCCTTTTCGGAAACAGGCTCTGCCGAGAACGAGCACCGTGAGATATGACATCTCTGGGAAAGCACAGATCCCCAGTGCTGTTGTGCCTGTGAATAGGCTGCCAAGGGAAGGTGAGGACCAGCAACAGCTTTCAGGGCTGGCACATTTCTTGTAGGAGGAATAGCCAGACGTTTGCCTTTTCGGAAACAGGCTCTGCCGAGAACGAGCACCGTGAGATATGACATCTCTGGGAAAGCACAGATCCCCAGTGCTGTTGTGCCTGTGAATAGGCTGCCAAGGGAGGGTGAGGACCAGCAACAGCTTTCAGGGCTGGCACATTTCTTGTGGGAGGAATAGCCAGACGTTTGCCTTTTTTTGAAACAGGCTCTGCCGAGAACGAGCACCATGAGATATGACATCTCTGGGAAAGCACAGATCCCCAGCGCTGTTGTGCCTGTGAATAGGCTGCCAAGGGAAGGTGAGGACCAGCAACAGCTTTCAGGGCTGCCACATTTCTTGTAGGACGAATAGCCAGACGTTTGCCTTTTCGGAAACAGGCTCTGCCGAGAACGAGCACCGTGAGATATGACATCTCTGGGAAAGCACAGATCCCCAGTGCTGTTGTGCCTGTGAATAGGCTGCCAAGGGAAGGTGAGGACCAGCAACAGCTTTCAGGGCTGGCACATTTCTTATAGGAGGAATAGCCAGACGTTTGCCTTTTAGGAAACAGGCACTGCCGAGAACGAGCACCGTGAGATATGACATCTCTGGGAAAGCACAGATCCCCAGTGCTGTTGTGCCTGTGAATAGGCTGCCAAGGGAAGGTGAAGACCAGCAACAGCTTTCAGGGCTGGCACATTTCTTGTAGGAGGAATAGCCAGACGTTTGCCTTTTCGGAAACAGGCTCTGCCGAGAACGAGCACCGTGAGATATGACATCTCTGGGAAAGCACAGATCCCCAGTGCTGTTGTGCCTGTGAATAGGCTGCCAAGGGAAGGTGAAGACCAGCAACTGCTATCAGGGCTGTCCCCTTCCTTGTGGGAGAAGGATCCGGACGTTTGCCTTTTCGGAAACAGGCTCTGCCGAGAACGAGCACCGTGAGATATGACATCTCTGGGAAAGCACAGATCCCCAGTGCTGTTGTGCCTGTGAATAGGCTGCCAAGGGAAGGTGAGGACCAGCAACAGCTTTCAGGGCTATCCCCTTCCTTGTGGGAGAAGGATTCGGACGTTTGCCTTTTCGGAAACAGGCTCTGCCGAGAACGAGCACCATGAGATATGACATCTCTGGGAAAGCACAGATCCCCAGTGCTGTTGTGCCTGTGAATAGGCTGCCAAGGGAAGGTGAGGACCAGCAACAGCTTTCAGGGCTGACACATTTCTTATAGGAGGAATAGCCAGACCTTTGCCTTTACGGAAAGAGGCTCTGCCGAGAACGAGCACCGTGAGATATGACATCTCTGGGAAAGCACAGATCCCCAGTGCTGTTGTGCCTGTGAATAGGCTGCCAAGGGAAGGTGAGGACCAGCAACAGCTTTCAGGGCTGCCACATTTCTTGTAGGAGGAATAGCCAGACGTTTGCCTTTTCGGAAACAGGCTCTGCCGAGAACGAGCACCGTGAGATATGACATCTCTGGGAAAGCACAGATCCCCAGTGCTGTTGTGCCTGTGAATAGGCTGCCAAGGGAAGGTGAGGACCAGCAACAGCTTTCAGGGCTGGCACATTTCTTGTAGGAGGAATAGCCAGACGTTTGCCTTTTCGGAAACAGGCTCTGCCGAGAACGAGCACCGTGAGATATGACATCTCTGGGAAAGCACAGATCCCCAGTGCTGTTGTGCCTGTGAATAGGCTGCCAAGGGAAGGTGAAGACCAGCAACACCTTTCAGGGCTGTCCCCTTCCTTGTGGGAGAAGGATCCGGACGTTTGCCTTTTCGGAAACAGGCTCTGCCGAGAACGAGCACCGTGAGATATGACATCTCTGGGAAAGCACAGATCCCCAGTGCTGTTGTGCCTGTGAATAGGCTGCCAAGGGAAGGTGAGGACCAGCAACAGCTTTCAGGGCTGGCACATTTCTTATAGGAGGAATAGCCAGACGTTTGCCTTTTCGGAAACAGGCTCTGCCGAGAACGAGCACCGTGAGATATGACATCTCTGGGAAAGCACAGATCCCCAGTGCTGTTGTGCCTGTGAATAGGCTGCCAAGGGAAGGTGAGGACCAGCAACAGCTTTCAGGGCTGGCACATTTCTTGTAGGAGGAATAGCCAGACGTTTGCCTTTTCGGAAACAGGCTCTGCCGAGAACGAGCACCGTGAGATATGACATCTCTGGGAAAGCACAGATCCCCAGTGCTGTTGTGCCTGTGAATAGGCTGCCAAGGGAAGGTGAGGACCAGCAACAGCTTTCAGGGCTGGCACATTTCTTGTAGGAGGAATAGCCAGACCTTTGCCTTTTCGGAAACAGGCTCTGCCGAGAACGAGCACCGTGAGATATGACATCTCTGGGAAAGCACAGATCCCCAGTGCTGTTGTGCCTGTGAATAGGCTGCCAAGGGAAGGTGAGGACCAGCAACAGCTTTCAGGGCTGGCACATTTCTTGTAGGAGGAATAGCCAGACGTTTGCCTTTTCGGAAACAGGCTCTGCCGAGAACGAGCACCGTGAGATATGACATCTCTGGGAAAGCACAGATCCCCAGTGCTGTTGTGCCTGTGAATAGGCTGCCAAGGGAAGGTGAGGACCAGCAACAGCTTTCAGGGCTGGCACATTTCTTATAGGAGGAATAGCCAGACGTTTGCCTTTTCGGAAACAGGCTCTGCCGAGAACGAGCACCGTGAGATATGACATCTCTGGGAAAGCACAGATCCCCAGTGCTGTTGTGCCTGTGAATAGGCTGCCAAGGGAAGGTGAAGACCAGCAACACCTTTCAGGGCTGTCCGCTTCCTTGTGGGAGAAGGATCCGGACGTTTGCCTTTTCGGAAAGAGGCTCTGCCGAGAACGAGCACCGTGAGATATGACATCTCTGGGAAAGCACAGATCCCCAGTGCTGTTGTGCCTGTGAATAGGCTGCCAAGGGAAGGTGAGGACCAGCAACAGCTTTCAGGGCTGTCCGCTTCCTTGTGGGAGAAGGATCCGGACGTTTGCCTTTTCGGAAACAGGCTCTGCCGAGAACGAGCACCGTGAGATATGACATCTCTGGGAAAGCACAGATCCCCAGTGCTGTTGTGCCTGTGAATAGGCTGCCAAGGGAAGGTGAGGACCAGCAACAGCTTTCAGGGCTGGCACATTTCTTGTAGGAGGTATAGCCAGATGTTTGATTTTCAGAAAACAGGCTCTGCCGAGAACGAGCACCGTGAGATATGACATCTCTGGGAAAGCACAGATCCCCAGTGCTGTTGTGCCTGTGAATAGGCTGCCAAGGGAAGGTGAGGACCAGCAACAGCTTTCAGGGCTGGCACATTTCTTGTGGGAGGAATAGCCAGACGTTTGCCTTTTCGGAAACAGGCTCTGCCGAGAACGAGCACCGTGAGATATGACATCTCTGGGAAAGCACAGATCCCCAGTGCTGTTGTGCCTGTGAATAGGCTGCCAAGGGAAGGTGAGGACCAGCAACAGCTTTCAGGGCTAGCACATTTCTTATAGGAGGAATAGCCAGACCTTCGCCTTTTCGGAAACAGGCTCTGCCGAGAACGAGCACCGTGAGATATGACATCTCTGGGAAAGCACAGATCCCCAGTGCTGTTGTGCCTGTGAATAGGCTGCCAAGGGAAGGTGAGGACCAGCAACAGCTTTCAGGGCTGGCACATTTCTTGCAGGAGGAATAGCCAGACGTTTGCCTTTTCGGAAACAGGCTCTGCCGAGAACGAGCACCGTGAGATATGACATCTCTGGGAAAGCACAGATCCCCAGTGCTGTTGTGCCTGTGAATAGGCTGCCAAGGGAAGGTGAGGACCAGCAACAGCTTTCAGGGCTGCCACATTTCTTGTGGGAGGAATAGCCAGACGTTTGCCTTTTTTTGAAACAGGCTCTGCCGAGAACGAGCACCATGAGATATGACATCTCTGGGAAAGCACAGATCCCCAGCGCTGTTGTGCCTGTGAATAGGCTGCCAAGGGAAGGTGAGGACCAGCAACAGCTTTCAGGGCTGGCACATTTCTTGTAGGAGGAATAGCCAGACGTTTGCCTTTTCGGAAACAGGCTCTGCCGAGAACGAGCACCGTGAGATATGACATCTCTGGGAAAGCACAGATCCCCAGTGCTGTTCTGCCTGTGAATAGACTGCCAAGGGAAGGTGAGGACCAGCAACAGCTTTCAGGGCTGTCCCCTTTCTTGTGGGAGAAGAATCCGGACGTTTGCCTTTTCGGAAACAGGCTCTGCCGAGAACGAGCACCGTGAGATATGACATCTCTGGGAAAGCACAGAACCCCAGTGCTATTGTGCCTGTGAATAGGCTGCCAAGGGAAGGTGAGGACCAGCAACAGCTTTCAGGGCTGGCACATTTCTTATAGGAGGAATAGCCAGACGTTTGCCTTTTCGGAAACAGGCTCTGCCGAGAACGAGCACCGTGAGATATGACATCTCTGGGAAAGCACAGATCCCCAGTGCTGTTGTGCCTGTGAATAGGCTGCCAAGGGAAGGTGAGGACCAGCAACAGCTTTCAGGGCTGTCCCCTTCCCTGTGGGAGAAGGATCCGGACGTTTGCCTTTTCGGAAACAGGCTATGCCGAGAACGAGCACCATGAGATATGACATCTCTGGGAAAGCACAGATCCCCAGTGCTGTTGTGCCTGTGAATAGGCTGCCAAGGGAAGGTGAGGACCAGCAACAGCTTTCAGGGCTGGCACATTTCTTGTAGGAGGAATAGCCAGACGTTTGCCTTTTCGGCAACAGGCTCTGCCGAGAACGAGCACCGTGAGATATGACATCTCTGGGAAAGCACAGATCCCCAGTGCTGTTGTGCCTGTGAATAGGCTGCCAAGGGAAGGTGAGGACCAGCAACAGCTTTCAGGGCTGGCACATTTCTTGTAGGAGGAATAGCCAGATGTTTGCCTTTTCGGAAACAGGCTCTGCCGAGAACGAG
The DNA here is from genome assembly GCF_964188355.1 of Buteo buteo. Taxonomy (NCBI): domain Eukaryota; kingdom Metazoa; phylum Chordata; class Aves; order Accipitriformes; family Accipitridae; genus Buteo; species Buteo buteo. The sequence goes on from NC_134177.1 coordinate 25,487,245, forward strand.
CACCGTGAGATATGACATCTCTGGGAAAGCACAGATCCCCAGTGCTGTTGTGCCTGTGAATAGGCTGCCAAGGGAAGGTGAGGACCAGCAACAGCTTTCAGGGCTGGCACATTTCTTGTAGGAGGAATAGCCAGACGTTTGCCTTTTCGGAAACAGGCTCTGCCGAGAACGAGCACCGTGAGATATGACATCTCTGGGAAAGCACAGATCCCCAGTGCTGTTGTGCCTGTGAATAGGCTGCCAAGGGAAGGTGAAGACCAGCAACACCTTTCAGGGCTGTCCGCTTCCTTGTGGGAGAAGGATCCGGACGTTTGCCTTTTCGGAAAGAGGCTCTGCCGAGAACGAGCACCGTGAGATATGACATCTCTGGGAAAGCACAGATCCCCAGTGCTGTTGTGCCTGTGAATAGGCTGCCAAGGGAAGGTGAGGACCAGCAACAGCTTTCAGGGCTGGCACATTTCTTGTGGGAGGAATAGCCAGACGTTTGCCTTTTTTTGAAACAGGCTCTGCCGAGAACGAGCACCGTGAGATATGACATCTCTGGGAAAGCACAGATCCCCAGTGCTGTTGTGCCTGTGAATAGGCTGCCAAGGGAAGGTGAAGACCAGCAACACCTTTCAGGGCTGTCCCCTTCCTTGTGGGAGAAGGATCCGGACGTTTGCCTTTTCGGAAACAGGCTCTGCCGAGAACGAGCACCGTGAGATATGACATCTCTGGGAAAGCACAGATCCCCAGTGCTGTTGTGCCTGTGAATAGGCTGCCAAGGGAAGGTGAGGACCAGCAACAGCTTTCAGGGCTGGCACATTTCTTGTAGGAGGAATAGCCAGATGTTTGATTTTCAGAAAACAGGCTCTGCCGAGAACGAGCACCGTGAGATATGACATCTCTGGGAAAGCACAGATCCCCAGTGCTGTTGTGCCTGTGAATAGGCTGCCAAGGGAAGGTGAGGACCAGCAACAGCTTTCAGGGCTGGCACATTTCTTGTGGGAGGAATAGCCAGACGTTTGCCTTTTCGGAAACAGGCTCTGCCGAGAACGAGCACCGTGAGATATGACATCTCTGGGAAAGCACAGATCCCCAGTGCTGTTGTGCCTGTGAATAGGCTGCCAAGGGAAGGTGAGGACCAGCAACAGCTTTCAGGGCTAGCACATTTCTTATAGGAGGAATAGCCAGACCTTTGCCTTTTCGGAAACAGGCTCTGCCGAGAACGAGCACCGTGAGATATGACATCTCTGGGAAAGCACAGATCCCCAGTGCTGTTGTGCCTGTGAATAGGCTGCCAAGGGAAGGTGAGGACCAGCAACAGCTTTCAGGGCTGGCACATTTCTTGCAGGAGGAATAGCCAGACGTTTGCCTTTTCGGAAACAGGCTCTGCCGAGAACGAGCACCGTGAGATATGACATCTCTGGGAAAGCACAGATCCCCAGTGCTGTTGTGCCTGTGAATAGGCTGCCAAGGGAAGGTGAAGACCAGCAACACCTTTCAGGGCTGTCCCCGTCCTTGTGGGAGAAGGATCCGGACGTTTGCCTTTTCGGAAACAGGCTCTGCCGAGAACGAGCACCATGAGATATGACATCTCTGGGAAAGCACAGATCCCCAGTGCTGTTGTGCCTGTGAATAGGCTGCCAAGGGAAGGTGAAGACCAGCAACAGCTTTCAGGGCTGGCACATTTCTTATAGGAGGAATAGCCAGACCTTTGCCTTTTCGGAAACAGGCTCTGCCGAGAACGAGCACCGTGAGATATGACATCTCTGGGAAAGCACAGATCCCCAGTGCTGTTGTGCCTGTGAATAGGCTGCCAAGGGAAGGTGAGGACCAGCAACAGCTTTCAGGGCTGGCACATTTCTTGTGGGAGGAATAGCCAGACGTTTGCCTTTTCGGAAACAGGCTCTGCCGAGAACGAGCACCGTGAGATATGACATCTCTGGGAAAGCACAGATCCCCAGTGCTGTTGTGCCTGTGAATAGGCTGCCAAGGGAAGGTGAAGACCAGCAACACCTTTCAGGGCTGTCCCCTTCCTTGTGGGAGAAGGATCCGGACGTTTGCCTTTTCGGAAACAGGCTCTGCCGAGAACAAGCACCGTGAGATATGACATCTCTGGGAAAGCACAGATCCCCAGTGCTGTTGTGCCTGTGAATAGGCTGCCAAGGGAAGGTGAGGACCAGCAACAGCTTTCAGGGCTATCCCCTTCCTTGTGGGAGAAGGATTCGGACGTTTGCCTTTTCGGAAACAGGCTCTGCCGAGAACGAGCACCATGAGATATGACATCTCTGGGAAAGCACAGATCCCCAGTGCTGTTGTGCCTGTGAATAGGCTGCCAAGGGAAGGTGAGGACCAGCAACAGCTTTCAGGGCTGACACATTTCTTATAGGAGGAATAGCCAGACCTTTGCCTTTACGGAAAGAGGCTCTGCCGAGAACGAGCACCGTGAGATATGACATCTCTGGGAAAGCACAGATCCCCAGTGCTGTTGTGCCTGTGAATAGGCTGCCAAGGGAAGGTGAGGACCAGCAACAGCTTTCAGGGCTGGCACATTTCTTGTCGGAGGAATAGCCAGACGTTTGCCTTTTCGGAAACAGGCTCTGCCGAGAACGAGCACCGTGAGATATGACATCTCTGGGAAAGCACAGATCCCCAGTGCTGTTGTGCCTGTGAATAGGCTGCCAAGGGAAGGTGAGGACCAGCAACAGCTTTCAGGGCTGGCACATTTCTTGTAGGAGGAATAGCCAGATGTTTGCCTTTTCGGAAACAGGCTCTGCCGAGAACGAGCACCGTGAGATATGACATCTCTGGGAAAGCACAGATCCCCAGTGCTGTTGTGCCTGTGAATAGGCTGCCAAGGGAAGGTGAGGACCAGCAACAGCTTTCAGGGCTGGCACATTTCTTGTGGGAGGAATAGCCAGACGTTTGCCTTTTTTTGAAACAGGCTCTGCTGAGAACGAGCACCATGAGATATGACATCTCTGGGAAAGCACAGATCCCCAGTGCTGTTGTGCCTGTGAATAGGCTGCCAAGGGAAGGTGAGGACCAGCAACAGCTTTCAGGGCTGGCACATTTCTTGTGGGAGAATAGCCAGACGTTTGCCTTTTCGGAAACAGGCTCTGCCGAGAACGAGCACCGTGAGATATGACATCTCTGGGAAAGCACAGATCCCCAGTGCTGTTGTGCCTGTGAATAGGCTGCCAAGGGAAGGTGAGGACCAGCAACAGCTTTCAGGGCTGGCACATTTCTTATAGGAGGAATAGCCAGATGTTTGCCTTTTCGGAAACAGGCTCTGCCGAGAACGAGCACCGTGAGATATGACATCTCTGGGAAAGCACAGATCCCCAGTGCTGTTGTGCCTGTGAATAGGCTGCCAAGGGAAGGTGAAGACCAGCAACAGCTTTCAGGGCTGTCCCCTTCGTTGTGGGAGAAGGATCCGGACGTTTGCCTTTTCGGAAAGAGGCTCCGCCGAGAACGAGCACCGTGAGATATGACATCTCTGGGAAAGCACAGATCCCCAGTGCTGTTGTGCCTGTGAATAGACTGCCAAGGGAAGGTGAAGACCAGCAACAGCTTTCAGGGCTGTCCCCTTCCTTGTGGGAGAAGGATCCGGACGTTTGCCTTTTCGGAAACAGGCTCTGCCGAGAACGAGCACCGTGAGATATGACATCTCTGGGAAAGCACAGATCCCCAGTGCTGTTGTGCCTGTGAATAGGCTGCCAAGGGAAGGTGAGGACCAGCAACAGCTTTCAGGGCTGCCACATTTCTTATAGGAGGAATAGCCAGACGTTTGCCTTTTCGGAAACAGGCTCTGCCGAGAACGAGCACCGTGAGATATGATATCTCTGGGAAAGCACAGATCCCCAGTGCTGTTGTGCCTGTGAATAGGCTGCCAAGGGAAGGTGAGGACCAGCAACAGCTTTCAGGGCTGCCACATTTCTTATAGGAGGAATAGCCAGACGTTTGCCTTTTCGGAAACAGGCTCTGCCGAGAACGAGCACCGTGAGATATGACATCTCTGGGAAAGCACAGATCCCCAGTGCTGTTGTGCCTGTGAATAGGCTGCCAAGGGAAGGTGAAGACCAGCAACACCTTTCAGGGCTGTCCGCTTCCTTGTGGGAGAAGGATCCGGACGTTTGCCTTTTCGGAAACAGGCTCTGCCGAGAACGAGCACCGTGAGATATGACATCTCTGGGAAAGCACAGATCCCCAGTGCTGTTGTGCCTGTGAATAGGCTGCCAAGGGAAGGTGAGGACCAGCAACAGCTTTCAGGGCTGGCACATTTCTTATAGGAGGAATAGCCAGACCTTTGCCTTTTGGGAAACAGGCTCTGCCGAGAACGAGCACCGTGAGATATGACATCTCTGGGAAAGCACAGATCCCCAGTGCTGTTGTGCCTGTGAATAGGCTGCCAAGGGAAGGTGAGGACCAGCAACAGCTTTCAGGGCTGCCACATTTCTTATAGGAGGAATAGCCAGACGTTTGCCTTTTCGGAAACAGGCTCTGCCGAGAACGAGCACCGTGAGATATGACATCTCTGGGAAAGCACAGATCCCCAGTGCTGTTGTGCCTGTGAATAGGCTGCCAAGGGAAGGTGAAGACCAGCAACTGCTATCAGGGCTGTCCCCTTCCTTGTGGGAGAAGGATCCGGACGTTTGCCTTTTCGGAAACAGGCTCTGCCGAGAACGAGCACCGTGAGATATGACATCTCTGGGAAAGCACAGATCCCCAGTGCTGTTGTGCCTGTGAATAGGCTGCCAAGGGAAGGTGAGGACCAGCAACAGCTTTCAGGGCTGGCACATTTCTTGTAGGAGGAATAGCCAGACGTTTGCCTTTTCGGAAACAGGCTCTGCCGAGAACGAGCACCGTGAGATATGACATCTCTGGGAAAGCACAGATCCCCAGTGCTGTTGTGCCTGTGAATAGGCTGCCAAGGGAAGGTGAAGACCAGCAACACCTTTCAGGGCTGTCCCCTTCCTTGTGGGAGAAGGATCCGGACGTTTGCCTTTTCGGAAACAGGCTCTGCCGAGAACGAGCACCGTGAGATATGACATCTCTGGGAAAGCACAGATCCACAGTGCTGTTGTGCCTGTGAATAGACTGCCAAGGGAAGGTGAGGACCAGCAACAGCTTTCAGGGCTGTCCCCTTCCCTGTGGGAGAAGGATCCGGACGTTTGCCTTTTCGGAAACAGGCTCTGCCGAGAACGAGCACCATGAGATATGACATCTCTGGGAAAGCACAGATCCCCAGTGCTGTTGTGCCTGTGAATAGGCTGCCAAGGGAAGGTGAGGACCAGCAACAGCTTTCAGGGCTGGCACATTTCTTATAGGAGGAATAGCCAGACCTTTGCCTTTTCGGAAACAGGCTCTGCCGAGAACGAGCACCGTGAGATATGACATCTCTGGGAAAGCACAGATCCCCAGTGCTGTTGTGCCTGTGAATAGGCTGCCAAGGGAAGGTGAGGACCAGCAACAGCTTTCAGGGCTGCCACATTTCTTGTGGGAGGAATAGCAAGACGTTTGCCTTTTCGGAAACAGGCTCTGCCGAGAACGAGCACCGTGAGATATGACATCTCTGGGAAAGCACAGATCCCCAGTGCTGTTGTGCCTGTGAATAGGCTGCCAAGGGAAGGTGAAGACCAGCAACACCTTTCAGGGCTGTCCGCTTCCTTGTTGGAGAAGGATCCGGACGTTTGCCTTTTCGGAAACAGGCTCTGCCGAGAACGAGCACCGTGAGATATGACATCTCTGGGAAAGCACAGATCCCCAGTGCTGTTGTGCCTGTGAATAGGCTGCCAAGGGAAGGTGAGGACCAGCAACAGCTTTCAGGGCTGGCACATTTCTTATAGGAGGAATAGCCAGACCTTTGCCTTTTGGGAAACAGGCTCTGCCGAGAACGAGCACCGTGAGATATGACATCTCTGGGAAAGCACAGATCCCCAGTGCTGTTGTGCCTGTGAATAGGCTGCCAAGGGAAGGTGAGGACCAGCAACAGCTTTCAGGGCTGGCACATTTCTTGTCGGAGGAATAGCCAGACGTTTGCCTTTTCGGAAACAGGCTCTGCCGAGAACGAGCACCGTGAGATATGACATCTCTGGGAAAGCACAGATCCCCAGTGCTGTTGTGCCTGTGAATAGGCTGCCAAGGGAAGGTGAAGACCAGCAACTGCTATCAGGGCTGTCCCCTTCCTTGTGGGAGAAGGATCCGGACGTTTGCCTTTTCGGAAACAGGCTCTGCCGAGAACGAGCACCGTGAGATATGACATCTCTGGGAAAGCACAGATCCCCAGTGCTGTTGTGCCTGTGAATAGGCTGCCAAGGGAAGGTGAGGACCAGCAACAGCTTTCAGGGCTGGCACATTTCTTGTGGGAGGAATAGCCAGACGTTTGCCTTTTTTTGAAACAGGCTCTGCCGAGAACGAGCACCATGAGATATGACATCTCTGGGAAAGCACAGATCCCCAGCGCTGTTGTGCCTGTGAATAGGCTGCCAAGGGAAGGTGAGGACCAGCAACAGCTTTCAGGGCTGGCACATTTCTTGTAGGAGGAATAGCCAGACGTTTGCCTTTTCGGAAACAGGCTCTGCCGAGAACGAGCACCGTGACATATGACATCTCTGGGAAAGCACAGATCCCCAGTGCTGTTGTGCCTGTGAATAGGCTGCCAAGGGAAGGTGAGGACCAGCAACAGCTTTCAGGGCTGGCACATTTCTTATAGGAGGAATAGCCAGACGTTTGCCTTTTAGGAAACAGGCACTGCCGAGAACGAGCACCGTGAGATATGACATCTCTGGGAAAGCACAGATCCCCAGTGCTGTTGTGCCTGTGAATAGGCTGCCAAGGGAAGGTGAAGACCAGCAACACCTTTCAGGGCTGTCCCCGTCCTTGTGGGAGAAGGATCCGGACGTTTGCCTTTTCGGAAACAGGCTCTGCCGAGAACGAGCACCATGAGATATGACATCTCTGGGAAAGCACAGATCCCCAGTGCTGTTGTGCCTGTGAATAGGCTGCCAAGGGAAGGTGAGGACCAGCAACAGCTTTCAGGGCTGGCACATTTCTTATAGGAGGAATAGCCAGACCTTTGACTTTTCGGAAACAGGCTCTGCCGAGAACGAGCACCGTGAGATATGACATCTCTGGGAAAGCACAGATCCCCAGTGCTGTTGTGCCTGTGAATAGGCTGCCAAGGGAAGGTGAGGACCAGCAACAGCTTTCAGGGCTGGCACATTTCTTGTGGGAGGAATAGCCAGACGTTTGCCTTTTCGGAAACAGGCTCTGCCGAGAACGAGCACCGTGAGATATGACATCTCTGGGAAAGCACAGATCCCCAGTGCTGTTGTGCCTGTGAATAGGCTGCCAAGGGAAGGTGAAGACCAGCAACACCTTTCAGGGCTGTCCCCTTCCTTGTGGGAGAAGGATCCGGACGTTTGCCTTTTCGGAAACAGGCTCTGCCGAGAACGAGCACCGTGAGATATGACATCTCTGGGAAAGCACAGATCCCCAGTGCTGTTGTGCCTGTGAATAGGCTGCCAAGGGAAGGTGAGGACCAGCAACAGCTTTCAGGGCTGGCACATTTCTTGTAGGAGGAATAGCCAGACGTTTGCCTTTTCGGAAACAGGCTCTGCCGAGAACGAGCACCGTGAGATATGACATCTCTGGGAAAGCACAGATCCCCAGTGCTGTTGTGCCTGTGAATAGGCTGCCAAGGGAAGGTGAGGACCAGCAACAGCTTTCAGGGCTATCCCCTTCCTTGTGGGAGAAGGATTCGGACGTTTGCCTTTTCGGAAACAGGCTCTGCCGAGAACGAGCACCGTGAGATATGACATCTCTGGGAAAGCACAGATCCCCAGTGCTGTTGTGCCTGTGAATAGGCTGCCAAGGGAAGGTGAGGACCAGCAACAGCTTTCAGGGCTGACACATTTCTTATAGGAGGAATAGCCAGACCTTTGCCTTTTCGGAAACAGGCTCTGCCGAGAACGAGCACCGTGAGATATGACATCTCTGGGAAAGCACAGATCCCCAGTGCTGTTGTGCCTGTGAATAGGCTGCCAAGGGAAGGTGAGGACCAGCAACAGCTTTCAGGGCTGGCACATTTCTTGTCGGAGGAATAGCCAGACGTTTGCCTTTTCGGAAACAGGCTCTGCCGAGAACGAGCACCGTGAGATATGACATCTCTGGGAAAGCACAGATCCCCAGTGCTGTTGTGCCTGTGAATAGGCTGCCAAGGGAAGGTGAGGACCAGCAACAGCTTTCAGGGCTGCCACATTTCTTGTGGGAGGAATAGCCAGACCTTTGCCTTTTCGGAAACAGGCTCTGCCGAGAACGAGCACCGTGAGATATGACATCTCTGGGAAAGCACAGATCCCCAGTGCTGTTGTGCCTGTGAATAGGCTGCCAAGGGAAGGTGAGGACCAGCAACAGCTTTCAGGGCTGGCACATTTCTTGTGGGAGGAATAGCCAGACGTTTGCCTTTTTTTGAAACAGGCTCTGCTGAGAACGAGCACCATGAGATATGACATCTCTGGGAAAGCACAGATCCCCAGTGCTGTTGTGCCTGTGAATAGGCTGCCAAGGGAAGGTGAGGACCAGCAACAGCTTTCAGGGCTGGCACATTTCTTGTGGGAGAATAGCCAGACGTTTGCCTTTTCGGAAACAGGCTCTGCCGAGAACGAGCACCGTGAGATATGACATCTCTGGGAAAGCACAGATCCCCAGTGCTGTTGTGCCTGTGAATAGGCTGCCAAGGGAAGGTGAGGACCAGCAACAGCTTTCAGGGCTGGCACATTTCTTATAGGAGGAATAGCCAGACGTTTGCCTTTTCGGAAACAGGCTCTGCCGAGAACGAGCACCGTGAGATATGACATCTCTGGGAAAGCACAGATCCCCAGTGCTGTTGTGCCTGTGAATAGGCTGCCAAGGGAAGGTGAAGACCAGCAACAGCTTTCACGGCTGTCCCCTTCGTTGTGGGAGAAGGATCCGGACGTTTGCCTTTTCGGAAAGAGGCTCTGCCGAGAACGAGCACCGTGAGATATGACATCTCTGGGAAAGCACAGATCCCCAGTGCTGTTGTGCCTGTGAATAGACTGCCAAGGGAAGGTGAAGACCAGCAACAGCTTTCAGGGCTGTCCCCTTCCTTGTGGGAGAAGGATCCGGACGTTTGCCTTTTCGGAAACAGGCTCTGCCGAGAACGAGCACCGTGAGATATGACATCTCTGGGAAAGCACAGATCCCCAGTGCTGTTGTGCCTGTGAATAGGCTGCCAAGGGAAGGTGAAGACCAGCAACACCTTTCAGGGCTGTCCGCTTCCTTGTGGGAGAAGGATCCGGACGTTTGCCTTTTCGGAAACAGGCTCTGCCGAGAACGAGCACCGTGAGATATGACATCTCTGGGAAAGCACAGATCCCCAGTGCTGTTGTGCCTGTGAATAGGCTGCCAAGGGAAGGTGAGGACCAGCAACAGCTTTCAGGGCTGGCACATTTCTTATAGGAGGAATAGCCAGACCTTTGCCTTTTGGGAAACAGGCTCTGCCGAGAACGAGCACCGTGAGATATGACATCTCTGGGAAAGCACAGATCCCCAGTGCTGTTGTGCCTGTGAATAGGCTGCCAAGGGAAGGTGAGGACCAGCAACAGCTTTCAGGGCTGCCACATTTCTTATAGGAGGAATAGCCAGACGTTTGCCTTTTCGGAAACAGGCTCTGCCGAGAACGAGCACCGTGAGATATGACATCTCTGGGAAAGCACAGATCCCCAGTGCTGTTGTGCCTGTGAATAGGCTGCCAAGGGAAGGTGAAGACCAGCAACTGCTATCAGGGCTGTCCCCTTCCTTGTGGGAGAAGGATCCGGACGTTTGCCTTTTCGGAAACAGGCTCTGCCGAGAACGAGCACCGTGAGATATGACATCTCTGGGAAAGCACAGATCCCCAGTGCTGTTGTGCCTGTGAATAGGCTGCCAAGGGAAGGTGAGGACCAGCAACAGCTTTCAGGGCTGGCACATTTCTTGTAGGAGGAATAGCCAGACGTTTGCCTTTTCGGAAACAGGCTCTGCCGAGAACGAGCACCGTGAGATATGACATCTCTGGGAAAGCACAGATCCCCAGTGCTGTTGTGCCTGTGAATAGGCTGCCAAGGGAAGGTGAAGACCAGCAACACCTTTCAGGGCTGTCCCCTTCCTTGTGGGAGAAGGATCCGGACGTTTGCCTTTTCGGAAACAGGCTCTGCCGAGAACGAGCACCGTGAGATATGACATCTCTGGGAAAGCACAGATCCACAGTGCTGTTGTGCCTGTGAATAGACTGCCAAGGGAAGGTGAGGACCAGCAACAGCTTTCAGGGCTGTCCCCTTCCCTGTGGGAGAAGGATCCGGACGTTTGCCTTTTCGGAAACAGGCTCTGCCGAGAACGAGCACCATGAGATATGACATCTCTGGGAAAGCACAGATCCCCAGTGCTGTTGTGCATGTGAATAGGCTGCCAAGGGAAGGTGAGGACCAGCAACAGCTTTCAGGGCTGGCACATTTCTTATAGGAGGAATAGCCAGACCTTTGCCTTTTCGGAAACAGGCTCTGCCGAGAACGAGCACCGTGAGATATGACATCTCTGGGAAAGCACAGATCCCCAGTGCTGTTGTGCCTGTGAATAGGCTGCCAAGGGAAGGTGAGGACCAGCAACAGCTTTCAGGGCTGCCACATTTCTTGTGGGAGGAATAGCAAGACGTTTGCCTTTTCGGAAACAGGCTCTGCCGAGAACGAGCACCGTGAGATATGACATCTCTGGGAAAGCACAGATCCCCAGTGCTGTTGTGCCTGTGAATAGGCTGCCAAGGGAAGGTGAAGACCAGCAACACCTTTCAGGGCTGTCTGCTTCCTTGTTGGAGAAGGATCCGGACGTTTGCCTTTTCGGAAACAGGCTCTGCCGAGAACGAGCACCGTGAGATATGACATCTCTGGGAAAGCACAGATCCCCAGTGCTGTTGTGCCTGTGAATAGGCTGCCAAGGGAAGGTGAGGACCAGCAACAGCTTTCAGGGCTGGCACATTTCTTATAGGAGGAATAGCCAGACCTTTGCCTTTTGGGAAACAGGCTCTGCCGAGAACGAGCACCGTGAGATATGACATCTCTGGGAAAGCACAGATCCCCAGTGCTGTTGTGCCTGTGAATAGGCTGCCAAGGGAAGGTGAGGACCAGCAACAGCTTTCAGGGCTGCCACATTTCTTATAGGAGGAATAGCCAGACGTTTGCCTTTTCGGAAACAGGCTCTGCCGAGAACGAGCACCGTGAGATATGACATCTCTGGGAAAGCACAGATCCCCAGTGCTGTTGTGCCTGTGAATAGGCTGCCAAGGGAAGGTGAAGACCAGCAACTGCTATCAGGGCTGTCCCCTTCCTTGTGGGAGAAGGATCCGGACGTTTGCCTTTTCGGAAACAGGCTCTGCCGAGAACGAGCACCGTGAGATATGACATCTCTGGGAAAGCACAGATCCCCAGTGCTGTTGTGCCTGTGAATAGGCTGCCAAGGGAAGGTGAGGACCAGCAACAGCTTTCAGGGCTGGCACATTTCTTGTGGGAGGAATAGCCAGACGTTTGCCTTTTTTTGAAACAGGCTCTGCCGAGAACGAGCACCATGAGATATGACATCTCTGGGAAAGCACAGATCCCCAGCGCTGTTGTGCCTGTGAATAGGCTGCCAAGGGAAGGTGAGGACCAGCAACAGCTTTCAGGGCTGGCACATTTCTTGTGGGAGGAATAGCCAGACGTTTGCCTTTTCGGAAACAGGCTCTGCCGAGAACGAGCACCGTGACATATGACATCTCTGGGAAAGCACAGATCCCCAGTGCTGTTGTGCCTGTGAATAGGCTGCCAAGGGAAGGTGAGGACCAGCAACAGCTTTCAGGGCTGGCACATTTCTTATAGGAGGAATAGCCAGACGTTTGCCTTTTAGGAAACAGGCACTGCCGAGAACGAGCACCGTGAGATATGACATCTCTGGGAAAGCACAGATCCCCAGTGCTGTTGTGCCTGTGAATAGGCTGCCAAGGGAAGGTGAAGACCAGCAACACCTTTCAGGGCTATCCCCGTCCTTGTGGGAGAAGGATCCGGACGTTTGCCTTTTCGGAAACAGGCTCTGCCGAGAACGAGCACCATGAGATATGACATCTCTGGGAAAGCACAGATCCCCAGTGCTGTTGTGCCTGTGAATAGGCTGCCAAGGGAAGGTGAGGACCAGCAACAGCTTTCAGGGCTGGCACATTTCTTATAGGAGGAATAGCCAGACCTTTGACTTTTCGGAAACAGGCTCTGCCGAGAACGAGCACCGTGAGATATGACATCTCTGGGAAAGCACAGATCCCCAGTGCTGTTGTGCCTGTGAATAGGCTGCCAAGGGAAGGTGAGGACCAGCAACAGCTTTCAGGGCTGGCACATTTCTTGTGGGAGGAATAGCCAGACGTTTGCCTTTTCGGAAACAGGCTCTGCCGAGAACGAGCACCGTGAGATATGACATCTCTGGGAAAGCACAGATCCACAGTGCTGTTGTGCCTGTGAATAGGCTGCCAAGGGAAGGTGAAGACCAGCAACACCTTTCAGGGCTGTCCCCTTCCTTGTGGGAGAAGGATCCGGACGTTTGCCTTTTCGGAAACAGGCTCTGCCGAGAACGAGCACCGTGAGATATGACATCTCTGGGAAAGCACAGATCCCCAGTGCTGTTGTGCCTGTGAATAGGCTGCCAAGGGAAGGTGAGGACCAGCAACAGCTTTCAGGGCTGGCACATTTCTTGTAGGAGGAATAGCCAGACGTTTGCCTTTTCGGAAACAGGCTCTGCCGAGAACGAGCACCGTGAGATATGACATCTCTGGGAAAGCACAGATCCCCAGTGCTGTTGTGCCTGTGAATAGGCTGCCAAGGGAAGGTGAGGACCAGCAACAGCTTTCAGGGCTATCCCCTTCCTTGTGGGAGAAGGATTCGGACGTTTGCCTTTTCGGAAACAGGCTCTGCCGAGAACGAGCACCGTGAGATATGACATCTCTGGGAAAGCACAGATCCCCAGTGCTGTTGTGCCTGTGAATAGGCTGCCAAGGGAAGGTGAGGACCAGCAACAGCTTTCAGGGCTGACACATTTCTTATAGGAGGAATAGCCAGACGTTTGCCTTTTAGGAAACAGGCTCTGCCGAGAACGAGCACCGTGAGATATGACATCTCTGGGAAAGCACAGATCCCCAGTGCTGTTGTGCCTGTGAATAGGCTGCCAAGGGAAGGTGAGGACCAGCAACAGCTTTCAGGGCTGGCACATTTCTTGTCGGAGGAATAGCCAGACGTTTGCCTTTTCGGAAACAGGCTCTGCCGAGAACGAGCACCGTGAGATATGACATCTCTGGGAAAGCACAGATCCCCAGTGCTGTTGTGCCTGTGAATAGGCTGCCAAGGGAAGGTGAGGACCAGCAACAGCTTTCAGGGCTGGCACATTTCTTGTAGGAGGAATAGCAAGATGTTTGCCTTTTCGGAAACAGGCTCTGCCGAGAACGAGCACCGTGAGATATGACATCTCTGGGAAAGCACAGATCCCCAGTGCTGTTGTGCCTGTGAATAGGCTGCCAAGGGAAGGTGAGGACCAGCAACAGCTTTCAGGGCTGGCACATTTCTTGTGGGAGGAATAGCCAGACGTTTGCCTTTTTTTGAAACAGGCTCTGCTGAGAACGAGCACCATGAGATATGACATCTCTGGGAAAGCACAGATCCCCAGTGCTGTTGTGCCTGTGAATAGGCTGCCAAGGGAAGGTGAGGACCAGCAACAGCTTTCAGGGCTGGCACATTTCTTGTGGGAGAATAGCCAGACGTTTGCCTTTTCGGAAACAGGCTCTGCCGAGAACGAGCACCGTGAGATATGACATCTCTGGGAAAGCACAGATCCCCAGTGCTGTTGTGCCTGTGAATAGGCTGCCAAGGGAAGGTGAGGACCAGCAACAGCTTTCAGGGCTGGCACATTTCTTATAGGAGGAATAGCCAGACGTTTGCCTTTTGGGAAACAGGCTCTGCCGAGAACGAGCACCGTGAGATATGACATCTCTGGGAAAGCACAGATCCCCAGTGCTGTTGTGCCTGTGAATAGGCTGCCAAGGGAAGGTGAAGACCAGCAACAGCTTTCAGGGCTGTCCCCTTCGTTGTGGGAGAAGGATCCGGACGTTTGCCTTTTCGGAAAGAGGCTCTGCCGAGAACGAGCACCGTGAGATATGACATCTCTGGGAAAGCACAGATCCCCAGTGCTGTTGTGCCTGTGAATAGACTGCCAAGGGAAGGTGAAGACCAGCAACAGCTTTCAGGGCTGTCCCCTTCCTTGTGGGAGAAGGATCCGGACGTTTGCCTTTTCGGAAACAGGCTCTGCCGAGAACGAGCACCGTGAGATATGACATCTCTGGGAAAGCACAGATCCCCAGTGCTGTTGTGCCTGTGAATAGGCTGCCAAGGGAAGGTGAAGACCAGCAACACCTTTCAGGGCTGGCACATTTCTTGTAGGAGGAATAGCCAGATGTTTGCCTTTTCAGAAAACAGGCTCTGCCGAGAACGAGCACCGTGAGATATGACATCTCTGGGAAAGCACAGATCCCCAGTGCTGTTGTGCCTGTGAATAGACTGCCAAGGGAAGGTGAGGACCAGCAACAGCTTTCAGGGCTGTCCCCTTCCTTGTGGGAGAAGGATCCGGACGTTTGCCTTTTCGGAAACAGGCTCTGCCGAGAACGAGCACCATGAGATATGACATCTCTGGGAAAGCACAGATCCCCAGTGCTGTTGTGCCTGTGAATAGGCTGCCAAGGGAAGGTGAGGACCAGCAACAGCTTTCAGGGCTGGCACATTTCTTATAGGAGGAATAGCCAGACGTTTGCCTTTTCGGAAACAGGCTCTGCCGAGAACGAGCACCGTGAGATATGACATCTCTGGGAAAGCACAGATCCCCAGTGCTGTTGTGCCTGTGAATAGGCTGCCAAGGGAAGGTGAGGACCAGCAACAGCTTTCAGGGCTGGCACATTTCTTATAGGTGGAATAGCCAGACGTTTGCCTTTTCGGAAACAGGCTCTGCCGAGAACGAGCACCGTGAGATATGACATCTCTGGGAAAGCACAGATCCCCAGTGCTGTTGTGCCTGTGAATAGGCTGCCAAGGGAAGGTGAAGACCAGCAACTGCTATCAGGGCTGTCCCCTTCCTTGTGGGAGAAGGATCCGGACGTTTGCCTTTTCGGAAACAGGCTCTGCCGAGAACGAGCACCGTGAGATATGACATCTCTGGGAAAGCACAGATCCCCAGTGCTGTTGTGCCTGTGAATAGGCTGCCAAGGGAAGGTGAGGACCAGCAACAGCTTTCAGGGCTGGCACATTTCTTGTAGGAGGAATAGCCAGACGTTTGCCTTTTCGGAAACAGGCTCTGCCGAGAACGAGCACCGTGAGATATGACATCTCTGGGAAAGCACAGATCCCCAGTGCTGTTGTGCCTGTGAATAGGCTGCCAAGGGAAGGTGAAGACCAGCAACACCTTTCAGGGCTGTCCCCTTCCTTGTGGGAGAAGGATCCGGACGTTTGCCTTTTCGGAAACAGGCTCTGCCGAGAACGAGCACCGTGAGATATGACATCTCTGGGAAAGCACAGATCCCCAGTGCTGTTGTGCCTGTGAATAGACTGCCAAGGGAAAGTGAGGACCAGCAACAGCTTTCAGGGCTGTCCCCTTCCCTGTGGGAGAAGGATCCGGACGTTTGCCTTTTCGGAAACAGGCTCTGCCGAGAACGAGCACCATGAGATATGACATCTCTGGGAAAGCACAGATCCCCAGTGCTGTTGTGCCTGTGAATAGGCTGCCAAGGGAAGGTGAGGACCAGCAACAGCTTTCAGGGCTGGCACATTTCTTATAGGAGGAATAGCCAGACCTTTGCCTTTTCGGAAACAGGCTCTGCCGAGAACGAGCACCGTGAGATATGACATCTCTGGGAAAGCACAGATCCCCAGTGCTGTTGTGCCTGTGAATAGGCTGCCAAGGGAAGGTGAGGACCAGCAACAGCTTTCAGGGCTGCCACATTTCTTGTGGGAGGAATAGCAAGACGTTTGCCTTTTCGGAAACAGGCTCTGCCGAGAACGAGCACCGTGAGATATGACATCTCTGGGAAAGCACAGATCCCCAGTGCTGTTGTGCCTGTGAATAGGCTGCCAAGGGAAGGTGAAGACCAGCAACACCTTTCAGGGCTGTCCGCTTCCTTGTGGGAGAAGGATCCGGACGTTTGCCTTTTCGGAAACAGGCTCTGCCGAGAACGAGCACCGTGAGATATGACATCTCTGGGAAAGCACAGATCCCCAGTGCTGTTGTGCCTGTGAATAGGCTGCCAAGGGAAGGTGAGGACCAGCAACAGCTTTCAGGGCTGGCACATTTCTTATAGGAGGAATAGCCAGACGTTTGCCTTTTCGGAAACAGGCTCTGCCGAGAACGAGCACCGTGAGATATGACATCTCTGGGAAAGCACAGATCCCCAGTGCTGTTGTGCCTGTGAATAGGCTGCCAAGGGAAGGTGAGGACCAGCAACAGCTTTCAGGGCTGCCACATTTCTTATAGGAGGAATAGCCAGACGTTTGCCTTTTCGGAAACAGGCTCTGCCGAGAACGAGCACCGTGAGATATGACATCTCTGGGAAAGCACAGATCCCCAGTGCTGTTGTGCCTGTGAATAGGCTGCCATGGGAAGGTGAAGACCAGCAACACCTTTCAGGGCTGTCCGCTTCCTTGTGGGAGAAGGATCCGGACGTTTGCCTTTTCGGAAACAGGCTCTGCCGAGAACGAGCACCGTGAGATATGACATCTCTGGGAAAGCACAGATCCCCAGTGCTGTTGTGCCTGTGAATAGGCTGCCAAGGGAAGGTGAGGACCAGCAACAGCTTTCAGGGCTGGCACATTTCTTGTAGGAGGAATAGCCAGACGTTTGCCTTTTCGGAAACAGGCTCTGCCGAGAACGAGCACCGTGAGATATGACATCTCTGGGAAAGCACAGATCCCCAGTGCTGTTGTGCCTGTGAATAGGCTGCCAAGGGAAGGTGAGGACCAGCAACAGCTTTCAGGGCTGTCCCCTTCCTTGTGGGAGAAGGATCCGGACGTTTGCCTTTTCGGAAACAGGCTCTGCCGAGAACGAGCACCGTGAGATATGACATCTCTGGGAAAGCACAGATCCCCAGTGCTGTTGTGCCTGTGAATAGACTGCCAAGGGAAGGTGAGGACCAGCAACAGCTTTCAGGGCTGTCCCCTTCCCTGTGGGAGAAGGATCCGGACGTTTGCCTTTTCGGAAACAGGCTCTGCCGAGAACGAGCACCATGAGATATGACATCTCTGGGAAAGCACAGATCCCCAGTGCTGTTGTGCCTGTGAATAGGCTGCCAAGGGAAGGTGAGGACCAGCAACAGCTTTCAGGGCTGGCACATTTCTTATAGGAGGAATAGCCAGACCTTTGCCTTTTCGGAAACAGGCTCTGCCGAGAACGAGCACCGTGAGATATGACATCTCTGGGAAAGCACAGATCCCCAGTGCTGTTGTGCCTGTGAATAGGCTGCCAAGGGAAGGTGAGGACCAGCAACAGCTTTCAGGGCTGGCACATTTCTTATAGGAGGAATAGCCAGACCTTTGCCTTTTGGGAAACAGGCTCTGCCGAGAACGAGCACCGTGAGATATGACATCTCTGGGAAAGCACAGATCCCCAGTGCTGTTGTGCCTGTGAATAGGCTGCCAAGGGAAGGTGAAGACCAGCAACACCTTTCAGGGCTGTCCGCTTCCTTGTGGGAGAAGGATCCGGACGTTTGCCTTTTGGGAAACAGGCTCTGCCGAGAACGAGCACCGTGAGATATGACATCTCTGGGAAAGCACAGATCCCCAGTGCTGTTGTGCCTGTGAATAGGCTGCCAAGGGAAGGTGAGGACCAGCAACAGCTTTCAGGGCTGGCACATTTCTTGCAGGAGGAATAGCCAGACGTTTGCCTTTTCGGAAACAGGCTCTGCCGAGAACGAGCACCGTGAGATATGACATCTCTGGGAAAGCACAGATCCCCAGTGCTGTTGTGCCTGTGAATAGGCTGCCAAGGGAAGGTGAAGACCAGCAACACCTTTCAGGGCTGTCCACTTCCTTGTGGGAGAAGGTTCCGGACGTTTGCCTTTTCGGAAACAGGCTCTGCCGAGAACGAGCACCGTGAGATATGACATCTCTGGGAAAGCACAGATCCCCAGTGCTGTTGTGCCTGTGAATAGGCTGCCAAGGGAAGGTGAGGACCAGCAACTCCTATCAGGGCTGGCACATTTCTTGTAGGAGGAATAGCCAGATGTTTGATTTTCAGAAAACAGGCTCTGCCGAGAACGAGCACCGTGAGATATGACATCTCTGGGAAAGCACAGATCCCCAGTGCTGTTGTGCCTGTGAATAGGCTGCCAAGGGAAGGTGAGGACCAGCAACAGCTTTCAGGGCTGTCCCCTTCCCTGTGGGAGAAGGATCCGGACGTTTGCCTTTTCGGAAACAGGCTCTGCCGAGAACGAGCACCATGAGATATGACATCTCTGGGAAAGCACAGATCCCCAGTCCTGTTGTGCCTGTGAATAGGCTGCCAAGGGAAGGTGAGGACCAGCAACAGCTTTCAGGGCTGGCACATTTCTTATAGGTGGAATAGCCAGACGTTTGCCTTTTCGGAAACAGGCTCTGCCGAGAACGAGCACCGTGAGATATGACATCTCTGGGAAAGCACAGATCCCCAGTGCTGTTGTGCCTGTGAATAGGCTGCCAAGGGAAGGTGAGGACCAGCAACAGCTTTCAGGGCTGGCACATTTCTTATAGGAGGAATAGCCAGACCTTTGCCTTTTCGGAAACAGGCTCTGCCGAGAACGAGCACCGTGAGATATGACATCTCTGGGAAAGCACAGATCCCCAGTGCTGTTGTGCCTGTGAATAGGCTGCCAAGGGAAGGTGAGGACCAGCAACAGCTTTCAGGGCTGCCACATTTCTTGTGGGAGGAATAGCAAGACGTTTGCCTTTTCGGAAACAGGCTCTGCCGAGAACGAGCACCGTGAGATATGACATCTCTGGGAAAGCACAGATCCCCAGTGCTGTTGTGCCTGTGAATAGGCTGCCAAGGGAAGGTGAAGACCAGCAACACCTTTCAGGGCTGTCCCCTTCCTTGTGGGAGAAGGATCCGGACGTTTGCCTTTTCGGAAACAGGCTCTGCCGAGAACGAGCACCGTGAGATATGACATCTCTGGGAAAGCACAGATCCCCAGTGCTGTTGTGCCTGTGAATAGGCTGCCAAGGGAAGGTGAGGACCAGCAACAGCTTTCAGGGCTGGCACATTTCTTGTAGGAGGAATAGCCAGACGTTTGCCTTTTCGGAAACAGGCTCTGCCGAGAACGAGCACCGTGAGATATGACATCTCTGGGAAAGCACAGATCCCCAGTGCTGTTGTGCCTGTGAATAGGCTGCCAAGGGAAGGTGAGGACCAGCAACAGCTTTCAGGGCTGGCACATTTCTTGTAGGAGGAATAGCCAGATGTTTGATTTTCAGAAAACAGGCTCTGCCGAGAACGAGCACCGTGAGATATGACATCTCTGGGAAAGCACAGATCCCCAGTGCTGTTGTGCCTGTGAATAGGCTGCCAAGGGAAGGTGAGGACCAGCAACAGCTTTCAGGGCTGGCACATTTCTTATAGGAGGAATAGCCAGACCTTTGCCTTTTCGGAAACAGGCTCTGCCGAGAACGAGCACCGTGAGATATGACATCTCTGGGAAAGCACAGATCCCCAGTGCTGTTGTGCCTGTGAATAGGCTGCCAAGGGAAGGTGAGGACCAGCAACAGCTTTCAGGGCTAGCACATTTCTTATAGGAGGAATAGCCAGACGTTTGCCTTTTCGGAAACAGGCTCTGCCGAGAACGAGCACCGTGAGATATGACATCTCTGGGAAAGCACAGATCCCCAGTGCTTTTGTGCCTGTGAATAGGCTGCCAAGGGAAGGTGAGGACCAGCAACAGCTTTCAGGGCTGGCACATTTCTTGTAGGAGGAATAGCCAGACGTTTGCCTTTTCGGAAACAGGCTCTGCCGAGAACGAGCACCGTGAGATATGACATCTCTGGGAAAGCACAGATCCCCAGTGCTGTTGTGCCTGTGAATAGGCTGCCAAGGGAAGGTGAGGACCAGCAACAGCTTTCAGGGCTGGCACATTTCTTGTAGGAGGAATAGCCAGATGTTTGCCTTTTCGGAAACAGGCTCTGCCGAGAACGAGCACCGTGAGATATGACATCTCTGGGAAAGCACAGATCCCCAGTGCTGTTGTGCCTGTGAATAGGCTGCCAAGGGAAGGTGAGGACCAGCAACAGCTTTCAGGGCTGGCACATTTCTTGTAGGAGGAATAGCCAGACGTTTGCCTTTTCGGAAACAGGCTCTGCCGAGAACGAGCACCATGAGATATGACATCTCTGGGAAAGCACAGATCCCCAGTGCTGTTGTGCCTGTGAATAGGCTGCCAAGGGAAGGTGAGGACCAGCAACAGCTTTCAGGGCTGGCACATTTCTTGTGGGAGGAATAGCCAGACGTTTGCCTTTTTTTGAAACAGGCTCTGCTGAGAACGAGCACCATGAGTTATGACATCTCTGGGAAAGCACAGATCCCCAGTGCTGTTGTGCCTGTGAATAGGCTGCCAAGGGAAGGTGAGGACCAGCAACAGCTTTCAGGGCTGGCACATTTCTTGTGGGAGAATAGCCAGACGTTTGCCTTTTCGGAAACAGGCTCTGCCGAGAACGAGCACCGTGAGATATGACATCTCTGGGAAAGCACAGATCCCCAGTGCTGTTGTGCCTGTGAATAGGCTGCCAAGGGAAGGTGAGGACCAGCAACAGCTTTCAGGGCTGGCACATTTCTTATAGGAGGAATAGCCAGACGTTTGCCTTTTCGGAAACAGGCTCTGCCGAGAACGAGCACCGTGAGATATGACATCTCTGGGAAAGCACAGATCCCCAGTGCTGTTGTGCCTGTGAATAGGCTGCCAAGGGAAGGTGAAGACCAGCAACACCTTTCAGGGCTGTCCCCTTCCTTGTGGGATAAGGATCCGGACGTTTGCCTTTTCGGAAAGAGGCTCTGCCGAGAACGAGCACCGTGAGATATGACATCTCTGGGAAAGCACAGATCCCCAGTGCTGTTGTTCCTGTGAATAGACTGCCAAGGGAAGGTGAAGACCAGCAACACCTTTCAGGGCTGTCCCCTTCCTTGTGGGAGAAGGATCCGGACGTTTGCCTTTTCGGAAACAGGCTCTGCCGAGAACGAGCACCGTGAGATATGACATCTCTGGGAAAGCACAGATCCCCAGTGCTGTTGTGCCTGTGAATAGGCTGCCAAGGGAAGGTGAAGACCAGCAACACCTTTCAGGGCTGGCACATTTCTTGTAGGAGGAATAGCCAGATGTTTGCCTTTTCAGAAAACAGGCTCTGCCGAGAACGAGCACCGTGAGATATGACATCTCTGGGAAAGCACAGATCCCCAGTGCTGTTGTGCCAGTGAATAGACTGCCAAGGGAAGGTGAGGACCAGCAACAGCTTTCAGGGCTGTCCCCTTCCTTGTGGGAGAAGGATCCGGACGTTTGCCTTTTCGGAAACAGGCTCTGCCGAGAACGAGCACCATGAGATATGACATCTCTGGGAAAGCACAGATCCCCAGTGCTGTTGTGCCTGTGAATAGGCTGCCAAGGGAAGGTGAGGACCAGCAACAGCTTTCAGGGCTGGCACATTTCTTATAGGAGGAATAGCCAGACATTTGCCTTTTCGGAAACAGGCTCTGCCGAGAACGAGCACCGTGAGATATGACATCTCTGGGAAAGCACAGATCCCCAGTGCTGTTGTGCCTGTGAATAGGCTGCCAAGGGAAGGTGAGGACCAGCAACAGCTTTCAGGGCTGGCACATTTCTTATAGGACGAATAGCCAGACGTTTGCCTTTTCGGAAACAGGCTCTGCCGAGAACGAGCACCGTGAGATATGACATCTCTGGGAAAGCACAGATCCCCAGTGCTGTTGTGCCTGTGAATAGGCTGCCAAGGGAAGGTGAAGACCAGCAACACCTTTCAGGGCTGTCCCCTTCCTTGTGGGAAAAGGATCCGGACGTTTGCCTTTTCGGAAACAGGCTCTGCCGAGAACGAGCACCGTGAGATATGACATCTCTGGGAAAGCACAGATCCCCAGTGCTGTTGTGCCTGTGAATAGGCTGCCAAGGGAAGGTGAGGACCAGCAACAGCTTTCAGGGCTGGCACATTTCTTGTAGGAGGAATAGCCAGACCTTTGCCTTTTCGGAAACAGGCTCTGCCGAGAACGAGCACCGTGAGATATGACATCTCTGGGAAAGCACAGATCCCCAGTGCTGTTGTGCCTGTGAATAGGCTGCCAAGGGAAGGTGAAGACCAGCAACACCTTTCAGGGCTGTCCCCTTCCTTGTGGGAGAAGGATCCGGACGTTTGCCTTTTCGGAAACAGGCTCTGCCGAGAACGAGCACCGTGAGATATGACATCTCTGGGAAAGCACAGATCCCCAGTGCTGTTGTGCCTGTGAATAGGCTGCCAAGGGAAGGTGAGGACCAGCAACAGCTTTCAGGGCTGGCACATTTCTTGTAGGAGGAATAGCCAGATGTATGATTTTCAGAAAACAGGCTCTGCCGAGAACGAGCACCGTGAGATATGACATCTCTGGGAAAGCACAGATCCCCAGTGCTGTTGTGCCTGTGAATAGGCTGCCAAGGGAAGGTGAGGACCAGCAACAGCTTTCAGGGCTGTCCCCTTCCCTGTGGGAGAAGGATCCGGACGTTTGCCTTTTCGGAAACAGGCTCTGCCGAGAACGAGCACCATGAGATGACATCTCTGGGAAAGCACAGATCCCCAGTGCTGTTGTGCCTGTGAATAGGCTGCCAAGGGAAGGTGAGGACCAGCAACAGCTTTCAGGGCTGGCACATTTCTTATAGGTGGAATAGCCAGACGTTTGCCTTTTCGGAAACAGGCTCTGCCGAGAACGAGCACCGTGAGATATGACATCTCTGGGAAAGCACAGATCCCCAGTGCTGTTGTGCCTGTCAATAGGCTGCCAAGGGAAGGTGAAGACCAGCAACACCTTTCAGGGCTGGCACATTTCTTATAGGAGGAATAGCCAGACGTTTGCCTTTTCGGAAACAGGCTCTGCCGAGAACGAGCACCGTGAGATATGACATCTCTGGGAAAGCACAGATCCCCAGTGCTGTTGTGCCTGTGAATAGGCTGCCAAGGGAAGGTGAGGACCAGCAACAGCTTTCAGGGCTGGCACATTTCATATAGGAGGAATAGCCAGACGTTTGCCTTTTTTTGAAACAGGCTCTGCTGAGAACGAGCACCATGAGATATGACATCTCTGGGAAAGCACAGATCCCCAGTGCTGTTGTGCCTGTGAATAGGCTGCCAAGGGAAGGTGAGGACCAGCAACAGCTTTCAGGGCTGCCACATTTCTTATAGGAGGAATAGGCAGACCTTTGCCTTTTCGGAAACAGGCTCTGCCGAGAACGAGCACCGTGAGATATGACATCTCTGGGAAAGCACAGATCCCCAGTGCTGTTGTGCCTGTGAATAGGCTGCCAAGGGAAGGTGAGGACCAGCAACAGCTTTCAGGGCTGGCACATTTCTTATAGGAGGAATAGCCAGACGTTTGCCTTTTCGGAAACAGGCTCTGCCGAGAACGAGCACCGTGAGATATGACATCTCTGGGAAAGCACAGATCCCCAGTGCTGTTGTGCCTGTGAATAGGCTGCCAAGGGAAGGTGAGGACCAGCAACAGCTTTCAGGGCTGGCACATTTCTTGTGGGAGGAATAGCCAGACGTTTGCCTTTTTTTGAAACAGGCTCTGCTGAGAACGAGCACCATGAGATATGACATCTCTGGGAAAGCACAGATCCCCAGTGCTGTTGTGCCTGTGAATAGGCTGCCAAGGGAAGGTGAGGACCAGCAACAGCTTTCAGGGCTGGCACATTTCTTATAGGAGGAATAGCCAGACCTTTGCCTTTTCGGAAACAGGCTCTGCCGAGAACGAGCACCGTGAGATATGACATCTCTGGGAAAGCACAGATCCCCAGTGCTGTTGTGCCTGTGAATAGGCTGCCAAGGGAAGGTGAGGACCAGCAACAGCTTTCAGGGCTGCCACATTTCTTGTGGGAGGAATTGCAAGACGTTTGCCTTTTCGGAAACAGGCTCTGCCGAGAACGAGCACCGTGAGATATGACATCTCTGGGAAAGCACAGATCCCCAGTGCTGTTGTGCCTGTGAATAGGCTGCCAAGGGAAGGTGAAGACCAGCAACACCTTTCAGGGCTGTCCCCTTCCTTGTGGGAGAAGGATCCGGACGTTTGCCTTTTCGGAAACAGGCTCTGCCGAGAACGAGCACCGTGAGATATGACATCTCTGGGAAAGCACAGATCCCCAGTGCTGTTGTGCCTGTGAATAGGCTGCCAAGGGAAGGTGAGGACCAGCAACAGCTTTCAGGGCTGGCACATTTCTTGTAGGAGGAATAGCCAGACGTTTGCCTTTTCGGAAACAGGCTCTGCCGAGAACGAGCACCGTGAGATGTGACATCTCTGGGAAAGCACAGATCCCCAGTGCTGTTGTGCCTGTGAATAGGCTGCCAAGGGAAGGTGAAGACCAGCAACACCTTTCAGGGCTGTCCCCTTCCTTGTGGGAGAAGGATCCGGACGTTTGCCTTTTCGGAAACAGGCTCTGCCGAGAACGAGCACCGTGAGATATGACATCTCTGGGAAAGCACAGATCCCCAGTGCTGTTGTGCCTGTGAATAGGCTGCCAAGGGAAGGTGAGGACCAGCAACAGCTTTCAGGGCTGCCACATTTCTTATAGGAGGAATAGCCAGACGTTTGCCTTTTCGGAAACAGGCTCTGCCGAGAACGAGCACCGTGAGATATGACATCTCTGGGAAAGCACAGATCCCCAGTGCTGTTGTGCCTGTGAATAGGCTGCCAAGGGAAGGTGAAGACCAGCAACACCTTTCAGGGCTGTCCGCTTCCTTGTGGGAGAAGGATCCGGACGTTTGCCTTTTGGGAAACAGGCTCTGCCGAGAACGAGCACCGTGAGATATGACATCTCTGGGAAAGCACAGATCCCCAGTGCTGTTGTGCCTGTGAATAGGCTGCCAAGGGAAGGTGAGGACCAGCAACAGCTTTCAGGGCTGCCACATTTCTTGTAGGAGGAATAGCCAGACGTTTGCCTTTTCGGAAACAGGCTCTGCCGAGAACGAGCACCGTGAGATATGACATCTCTGGGAAAGCACAGATCCCCAGTGCTGTTGTGCCTGTGAATAGGCTGCCAAGGGAAGGTGAAGACCAGCAACACCTTTCAGGGCTGTCCACTTCCTTGTGGGAGAAGGTTCCGGACGTTTGCCTTTTCGGAAACAGGCTCTGCCGAGAACGAGCACCGTGAGATATGACATCTCTGGGAAAGCACAGATCCCCAGTGCTGTTGTGCCTGTGAATAGGCTGCCAAGGGAAGGTGAGGACCAGCAACTCCTATCAGGGCTGGCACATTTCTTGTAGGAGGAATAGCCAGATGTTTGATTTTCAGAAAACAGGCTCTGCCGAGAACGAGCACCGTGAGATATGACATCTCTGGGAAAGCACAGATCCCCAGTGCTGTTGTGCCTGTGAATAGGCTGCCAAGGGAAGGTGAGGACCAGCAACAGCTTTCAGGGCTGTCCCCTTCCCTGTGGGAGAAGGATCCGGACGTTTGCCTTTTCGGAAACAGGCTCTGCCGAGAACGAGCACCATGAGATATGACATCTCTGGGAAAGCACAGATCCCCAGTCCTGTTGTGCCTGTGAATAGGCTGCCAAGGGAAGGTGAGGACCAGCAACAGCTTTCAGGGCTGGCACATTTCTTATAGGTGGAATAGCCAGACGTTTGCCTTTTCGGAAACAGGCTCTGCCGAGAACGAGCACCGTGAGATATGACATCTCTGGGAAAGCACAGATCCCCAGTGCTGTTGTGCCTGTGAATAGGCTGCCAAGGGAAGGTGAGGACCAGCAACAGCTTTCAGGGCTGGCACATTTCTTATAGGAGGAATAGCCAGACCTTTGCCTTTTCGGAAACAGGCTCTGCCGAGAACGAGCACCGTGAGATATGACATCTCTGGGAAAGCACAGATCCCCAGTGCTGTTGTGCCTGTGAATAGGCTGCCAAGGGAAGGTGAGGACCAGCAACAGCTTTCAGGGCTGCCACATTTCTTGTGGGAGGAATAGCAAGACGTTTGCCTTTTCGGAAACAGGCTCTGCCGAGAACGAGCACCGTGAGATATGACATCTCTGGGAAAGCACAGATCCCCAGTGCTGTTGTGCCTGTGAATAGGCTGCCAAGGGAAGGTGAAGACCAGCAACACCTTTCAGGGCTGTCCCCTTCCTTGTGGGAGAAGGATCCGGACGTTTGCCTTTTCGGAAACAGGCTCTGCCGAGAACGAGCACCGTGAGATATGACATCTCTGGGAAAGCACAGATCCCCAGTGCTGTTGTGCCTGTGAATAGGCTGCCAAGGGAAGGTGAGGACCAGCAACAGCTTTCAGGGCTGGCACATTTCTTGTAGGAGGAATAGCCAGATGTTTGATTTTCAGAAAACAGGCTCTGCCGAGAACGAGCACCGTGAGATATGACATCTCTGGGAAAGCACAGATCCCCAGTGCTGTTGTGCCTGTGAATAGGCTGCCAAGGGAAGGTGAGGACCAGCAACAGCTTTCAGGGCTGGCACATTTCTTATAGGAGGAATAGCCAGACCTTTGCCTTTTCGGAAACAGGCTCTGCCGAGAACGAGCACCGTGAGATATGACATCTCTGGGAAAGCACAGATCCCCAGTGCTGTTGTGCCTGTGAATAGGCTGCCAAGGGAAGGTGAGGACCAGCAACAGCTTTCAGGGCTGGCACATTTCTTGTGGGAGAATAGCCAGACGTTTGCCTTTTCGGAAACAGGCTCTGCCGAGAACGAGCACCGTGAGATATGACATCTCTGGGAAAGCACAGATCCCCAGTGCTGTTGTGCCTGTGAATAGGCTGCCAAGGGAAGGTGAGGACCAGCAACAGCTTTCAGGGCTGGCACATTTCTTGTGGGAGGAATAGCCAGACGTTTGCCTTTTTTTGAAACAGGCTCTGCTGAGAACGAGCACCATGAGATATGACATCTCTGGGAAAGCACAGATCCCCAGTGCTGTTGTGCCTGTGAATAGGCTGCCAAGGGAAGGTGAAGACCAGCAACACCTTTCAGGGCTGTCCCCTTCCTTGTGGGAGAAGGATCCGGACGTTTGCCTTTTCGGAAACAGGCTCTGCCGAGAACGAGCACCGTGAGATATGACATCTCTGGGAAAGCACAGATCCCCAGTGCTGTTGTGCCTGTGAATAGGCTGCCAAGGGAAGGTGAGGACCAGCAACAGCTTTCAGGGCTGGCACATTTCTTGTAGGAGGAATAGCCAGATGTTTGATTTTCAGAAAACAGGCTCTGCCGAGAACGAGCACCGTGAGATATGACATCTCTGGGAAAGCACAGATCCCCAGTGCTGTTGTGCCTGTGAATAGGCTGCCAAGGGAAGGTGAGGACCAGCAACAGCTTTCAGGGCTGTCCCCTTCCCTGTGGGAGAAGGATCCGGACGTTTGCCTTTTCGGAAACAGGCTCTGCCGAGAACGAGCACCATGAGATATGACATCTCTGGGAAAGCACAGATCCCCAGTGCTGTTGTGCCTGTGAATAGGCTGCCAAGGGAAGGTGAGGACCAGCAACAGCTTTCAGGGCTGGCACATTTCTTATAGGTGGAATAGCCAGACGTTTGCCTTTTCGGAAACAGGCTCTGCCGAGAACGAGCACCGTGAGATATGACATCTCTGGGAAAGCACAGATCCCCAGTGCTGTTGTGCCTGTCAATAGGCTGCCAAGGGAAGGTGAAGACCAGCAACACCTTTCAGGGCTGGCACATTTCTTATAGGAGGAATAGCCAGACGTTTGCCTTTTCGGAAACAGGCTCTGCCGAGAACGAGCACCGTGAGATATGACATCTCTGGGAAAGCACAGATCCCCAGTGCTGTTGTGCCTGTGAATAGGCTGCCAAGGGAAGGTGAGGACCAGCAACAGCTTTCAGGGCTGGCACATTTCATATAGGAGGAATAGCCAGACGTTTGCCTTTTTTTGAAACAGGCTCTGCTGAGAACGAGCACCATGAGATATGACATCTCTGGGAAAGCACAGATCCCCAGTGCTGTTGTGCCTGTGAATAGGCTGCCAAGGGAAGGTGAGGACCAGCAACAGCTTTCAGGGCTGCCACATTTCTTATAGGAGGAATAGGCAGACCTTTGCCTTTTCGGAAACAGGCTCTGCCGAGAACGAGCACCGTGAGATATGACATCTCTGGGAAAGCACAGATCCCCAGTGCTGTTGTGCCTGTGAATAGGCTGCCAAGGGAAGGTGAGGACCAGCAACAGCTTTCAGGGCTGGCACATTTCTTATAGGAGGAATAGCCAGACGTTTGCCTTTTCGGAAACAGGCTCTGCCGAGAACGAGCACCGTGAGATATGACATCTCTGGGAAAGCACAGATCCCCAGTGCTGTTGTGCCTGTGAATAGGCTGCCAAGGGAAGGTGAGGACCAGCAACAGCTTTCAGGGCTGGCACATTTCTTGTGGGAGGAATAGCCAGACGTTTGCCTTTTTTTGAAACAGGCTCTGCTGAGAACGAGCACCATGAGATATGACATCTCTGGGAAAGCACAGATCCCCAGTGCTGTTGTGCCTGTGAATAGGCTGCCAAGGGAAGGTGAGGACCAGCAACAGCTTTCAGGGCTGGCACATTTCTTATAGGAGGAATAGCCAGACCTTTGCCTTTTCGGAAACAGGCTCTGCCGAGAACGAGCACCGTGAGATATGACATCTCTGGGAAAGCACAGATCCCCAGTGCTGTTGTGCCTGTGAATAGGCTGCCAAGGGAAGGTGAGGACCAGCAACAGCTTTCAGGGCTGCCACATTTCTTGTGGGAGGAATTGCAAGACGTTTGCCTTTTCGGAAACAGGCTCTGCCGAGAACGAGCACCGTGAGATATGACATCTCTGGGAAAGCACAGATCCCCAGTGCTGTTGTGCCTGTGAATAGGCTGCCAAGGGAAGGTGAAGACCAGCAACACCTTTCAGGGCTGTCCCCTTCCTTGTGGGAGAAGGATCCGGACGTTTGCCTTTTCGGAAACAGGCTCTGCCGAGAACGAGCACCGTGAGATATGACATCTCTGGGAAAGCACAGATCCCCAGTGCTGTTGTGCCTGTGAATAGGCTGCCAAGGGAAGGTGAGGACCAGCAACAGCTTTCAGGGCTGCCACATTTCTTGTGGGAGGAATTGCAAGACGTTTGCCTTTTCGGAAACAGGCTCTGCCGAGAACGAGCACCGTGAGATATGACATCTCTGGGAAAGCACAGATCCCCAGTGCTGTTGTGCCTGTGAATAGGCTGCCAAGGGAAGGTGAAGACCAGCAACACCTTTCAGGGCTGTCCCCTTCCTTGTGGGAGAAGGATCCGGACGTTTGCCTTTTCGGAAACAGGCTCTGCCGAGAACGAGCACCGTGAGATATGACATCTCTGGGAAAGCACAGATCCCCAGTGCTGTTGTGCCTGTGAATAGGCTGCCAAGGGAAGGTGAGGACCAGCAACAGCTTTCAGGGCTGGCACATTTCTTGTAGGAGGAATAGCCAGACCTTTGCCTTTTCGGAAACAGGCTCTGCCGAGAACGAGCACCGTGAGATATGACATCTCTGGGAAAGCACAGATCCCCAGTGCTGTTGTGCCTGTGAATAGGCTGCCAAGGGAAGGTGAAGACCAGCAACACCTTTCAGGGCTGTCCCCTTCCTTGTGGGAGAAGGATCCGGACGTTTGCCTTTTCGGAAACAGGCTCTGCCGAGAACGAGCACCGTGAGATATGACATCTCTGGGAAAGCACAGATCCCCAGTGCTGTTGTGCCTGTGAATAGGCTGCCAAGGGAAGGTGAGGACCAGCAACAGCTTTCAGGGCTGCCACATTTCTTATAGGAGGAATAGCCAGACGTTTGCCTTTTCGGAAACAGGCTCTGCCGAGAACGAGCACCGTGAGATATGACATCTCTGGGAAAGCACAGATCCCCAGTGCTGTTGTGCCTGTGAATAGGCTGCCAAGGGAAGGTGAAGACCAGCAACACCTTTCAGGGCTGTCCGCTTCCTTGTGGGAGAAGGATCCGGACGTTTGCCTTTTCGGAAACAGGCTCTGCCGAGAACGAGCACCGTGAGATATGACATCTCTGGGAAAGCACAGATCCCCAGTGCTGTTGTGCCTGTGAATAGGCTGCCAAGGGAAGGTGAGGACCAGCAACAGCTTTCAGGGCTGGCACATTTCTTGTAGGAGGAATAGCCAGACCTTTGCCTTTTCGGAAACAGGCTCTGCCGAGAACGAGCACCGTGAGATATGACATCTCTGGGAAAGCACAGATCCCCAGTGCTGTTGTGCCTGTGAATAGGCTGCCAAGGGAAGGTGAAGACCAGCAACACCTTTCAGGGCTGTCCACTTCCTTGTGGGAGAAGGTTCCGGACGTTTGCCTTTTCGGAAACAGGCTCTGCCGAGAACGAGCACCGTGAGATATGACATCTCTGGGAAAGCACAGATCCCCAGTGCTGTTGTGCCTGTGAATAGGCTGCCAAGGGAAGGTGAGGACCAGCAACTCCTATCAGGGCTGGCACATTTCTTGTAGGAGGAATAGCCAGATGTTTGATTTTCAGAAAACAGGCTCTGCCGAGAACGAGCACCGTGAGATATGACATCTCTGGGAAAGCACAGATCCCCAGTGCTGTTGTGCCTGTGAATAGGCTGCCAAGGGAAGGTGAGGACCAGCAACAGCTTTCAGGGCTGTCCCCTTCCCTGTGGGAGAAGGATCCGGACGTTTGCCTTTTCGGAAACAGGCTCTGCCGAGAACGAGCACCATGAGATATGACATCTCTGGGAAAGCACAGATCCCCAGTCCTGTTGTGCCTGTGAATAGGCTGCCAAGGGAAGGTGAGGACCAGCAACAGCTTTCAGGGCTGGCACATTTCTTATAGGTGGAATAGCCAGACGTTTGCCTTTTCGGAAACAGGCTCTGCCGAGAACGAGCACCGTGAGATATGACATCTCTGGGAAAGCACAGATCCCCAGTGCTGTTGTGCCTGTGAATAGGCTGCCAAGGGAAGGTGAGGACCAGCAACAGCTTTCAGGGCTGGCACATTTCTTATAGGAGGAATAGCCAGACCTTTGCCTTTTCGGAAACAGGCTCTGCCGAGAACGAGCACCGTGAGATATGACATCTCTGGGAAAGCACAGATCCCCAGTGCTGTTGTGCCTGTGAATAGGCTGCCAAGGGAAGGTGAGGACCAGCAACAGCTTTCAGGGCTGCCACATTTCTTGTGGGAGGAATAGCAAGACGTTTGCCTTTTCGGAAACAGGCTCTGCCGAGAACGAGCACCGTGAGATATGACATCTCTGGGAAAGCACAGATCCCCAGTGCTGTTGTGCCTGTGAATAGGCTGCCAAGGGAAGGTGAAGACCAGCAACACCTTTCAGGGCTGTCCCCTTCCTTGTGGGAGAAGGATCCGGACGTTTGCCTTTTCGGAAACAGGCTCTGCCGAGAACGAGCACCGTGAGATATGACATCTCTGGGAAAGCACAGATCCCCAGTGCTGTTGTGCCTGTGAATAGGCTGCCAAGGGAAGGTGAGGACCAGCAACAGCTTTCAGGGCTGGCACATTTCTTGTAGGAGGAATAGCCAGACGTTTGCCTTTTCGGAAACAGGCTCTGCCGAGAACGAGCACCGTGAGATATGACATCTCTGGGAAAGCACAGATCCCCAGTGCTGTTGTGCCTGTGAATAGGCTGCCAAGGGAAGGTGAAGACCAGCAACACCTTTCAGGGCTGTCCCCTTCCTTGTGGGAGAAGGATCCGGACGTTTGCCTTTTCGGAAACAGGCTCTGCCGAGAACGAGCACCGTGAGATATGACATCTCTGGGAAAGCACAGATCCCCAGTGCTGTTGTGCCTGTGAATAGGCTGCCAAGGGAAGGTGAGGACCAGCAACAGCTTTCAGGGCTGGCACATTTCTTGTAGGAGGAATAGCCAGATGTTTGATTTTCAGAAAACAGGCTCTGCCGAGAACGAGCACCGTGAGATATGACATCTCTGGGAAAGCACAGATCCCCAGTGCTGTTGTGCCTGTGAATAGGCTGCCAAGGGAAGGTGAGGACCAGCAACAGCTTTCAGGGCTGGCACATTTCTTATAGGAGGAATAGCCAGACCTTTGCCTTTTCGGAAACAGGCTCTGCCGAGAACGAGCACCGTGAGATATGACATCTCTGGGAAAGCACAGATCCCCAGTGCTGTTGTGCCTGTGAATAGGCTGCCAAGGGAAGGTGAGGACCAGCAACAGCTTTCAGGGCTGGCACATTTCTTGTGGGAGAATAGCCAGACGTTTGCCTTTTCGGAAACAGGCTCTGCCGAGAACGAGCACCGTGAGATATGACATCTCTGGGAAAGCACAGATCCCCAGTGCTGTTGTGCCTGTGAATAGGCTGCCAAGGGAAGGTGAGGACCAGCAACAGCTTTCAGGGCTGGCACATTTCTTGTGGGAGGAATAGCCAGACGTTTGCCTTTTTTTGAAACAGGCTCTGCTGAGAACGAGCACCATGAGATATGACATCTCTGGGAAAGCACAGATCCCCAGTGCTGTTGTGCCTGTGAATAGGCTGCCAAGGGAAGGTGAAGACCAGCAACACCTTTCAGGGCTGTCCCCTTCCTTGTGGGAGAAGGATCCGGACGTTTGCCTTTTCGGAAACAGGCTCTGCCGAGAACGAGCACCGTGAGATATGACATCTCTGGGAAAGCACAGATCCCCAGTGCTGTTGTGCCTGTGAATAGGCTGCCAAGGGAAGGTGAGGACCAGCAACAGCTTTCAGGGCTGGCACATTTCTTGTAGGAGGAATAGCCAGATGTTTGATTTTCAGAAAACAGGCTCTGCCGAGAACGAGCACCGTGAGATATGACATCTCTGGGAAAGCACAGATCCCCAGTGCTGTTGTGCCTGTGAATAGGCTGCCAAGGGAAGGTGAGGACCAGCAACAGCTTTCAGGGCTGTTCCCTTCCCTGTGGGAGAAGGATCCGGACGTTTGCCTTTTCGGAAACAGGCTCTGCCGAGAACGAGCACCATGAGATATGACATCTCTGGGAAAGCACAGATCCCCAGTGCTGTTGTGCCTGTGAATAGGCTGCCAAGGGAAGGTGAGGACCAGCAACAGCTTTCAGGGCTGGCACATTTCTTATAGGTGGAATAGCCAGACGTTTGCCTTTTCGGAAACAGGCTCTGCCGAGAACGAGCACCGTGAGATATGACATCTCTGGGAAAGCACAGATCCCCAGTGCTGTTGTGCCTGTCAATAGGCTGCCAAGGGAAGGTGAAGACCAGCAACACCTTTCAGGGCTGGCACATTTCTTATAGGAGGAATAGCCAGACGTTTGCCTTTTCGGAAACAGGCTCTGCCGAGAACGAGCACCGTGAGATATGACATCTCTGGGAAAGCACAGATCCCCAGTGCTGTTGTGCCTGTGAATAGGCTGCCAAGGGAAGGTGAGGACCAGCAACAGCTTTCAGGGCTGGCACATTTCATATAGGAGGAATAGCCAGACGTTTGCCTTTTTTTGAAACAGGCTCTGCTGAGAACGAGCACCATGAGATATGACATCTCTGGGAAAGCACAGATCCCCAGTGCTGTTGTGCCTGTGAATAGGCTGCCAAGGGAAGGTGAGGACCAGCAACAGCTTTCAGGGCTGCCACATTTCTTATAGGAGGAATAGGCAGACCTTTGCCTTTTCGGAAACAGGCTCTGCCGAGAACGAGCACCGTGAGATATGACATCTCTGGGAAAGCACAGATCCCCAGTGCTGTTGTGCCTGTGAATAGGCTGCCAAGGGAAGGTGAGGACCAGCAACAGCTTTCAGGGCTGGCACATTTCTTATAGGAGGAATAGCCAGACGTTTGCCTTTTCGGAAACAGGCTCTGCCGAGAACGAGCACCGTGAGATATGACATCTCTGGGAAAGCACAGATCCCCAGTGCTGTTGTGCCTGTGAATAGGCTGCCAAGGGAAGGTGAGGACCAGCAACAGCTTTCAGGGCTGGCACATTTCTTGTGGGAGGAATAGCCAGACGTTTGCCTTTTTTTGAAACAGGCTCTGCTGAGAACGAGCACCATGAGATATGACATCTCTGGGAAAGCACAGATCCCCAGTGCTGTTGTGCCTGTGAATAGGCTGCCAAGGGAAGGTGAGGACCAGCAACAGCTTTCAGGGCTGGCACATTTCTTATAGGAGGAATAGCCAGACCTTTGCCTTTTCGGAAACAGGCTCTGCCGAGAACGAGCACCGTGAGATATGACATCTCTGGGAAAGCACAGATCCCCAGTGCTGTTGTGCCTGTGAATAGGCTGCCAAGGGAAGGTGAGGACCAGCAACAGCTTTCAGGGCTGCCACATTTCTTGTGGGAGGAATTGCAAGACGTTTGCCTTTTCGGAAACAGGCTCTGCCGAGAACGAGCACCGTGAGATATGACATCTCTGGGAAAGCACAGATCCCCAGTGCTGTTGTGCCTGTGAATAGGCTGCCAAGGGAAGGTGAAGACCAGCAACACCTTTCAGGGCTGTCCCCTTCCTTGTGGGAGAAGGATCCGGACGTTTGCCTTTTCGGAAACAGGCTCTGCCGAGAACGAGCACCGTGAGATATGACATCTCTGGGAAAGCACAGATCCCCAGTGCTGTTGTGCCTGTGAATAGGCTGCCAAGGGAAGGTGAGGACCAGCAACAGCTTTCAGGGCTGGCACATTTCTTGTAGGAGGAATAGCCAGACCTTTGCCTTTTCGGAAACAGGCTCTGCCGAGAACGAGCACCGTGAGATATGACATCTCTGGGAAAGCACAGATCCCCAGTGCTGTTGTGCCTGTGAATAGGCTGCCAAGGGAAGGTGAAGACCAGCAACACCTTTCAGGGCTGTCCCCTTCCTTGTGGGAGAAGGATCCGGACGTTTGCCTTTTCGGAAACAGGCTCTGCCGAGAACGAGCACCGTGAGATATGACATCTCTGGGAAAGCACAGATCCCCAGTGCTGTTGTGCCTGTGAATAGGCTGCCAAGGGAAGGTGAGGACCAGCAACACCTTTCAGGGCTGCCACATTTCTTATAGGAGGAATAGCCAGACGTTTGCCTTTTCGGAAACAGGCTCTGCCGAGAACGAGCACCGTGAGATATGACATCTCTGGGAAAGCACAGATCCCCAGTGCTGTTGTGCCTGTGAATAGGCTGCCAAGGGAAGGTGAAGACCAGCAACACCTTTCAGGGCTGTCCGCTTCCTTGTGGGAGAAGGATCCGGACGTTTGCCTTTTCGGAAACAGGCTCTGCCGAGAACGAGCACCGTGAGATATGACATCTCTGGGAAAGCACAGATCCCCAGTGCTGTTGTGCCTGTGAATAGGCTGCCAAGGGAAGGTGAGGACCAGCAACAGCTTTCAGGGCTGGCACATTTCTTGTAGGAGGAATAGCCAGACCTTTGCCTTTTCGGAAACAGGCTCTGCCGAGAACGAGCACCGTGAGATATGACATCTCTGGGAAAGCACAGATCCCCAGTGCTGTTGTGCCTGTGAATAGGCTGCCAAGGGAAGGTGAAGACCAGCAACACCTTTCAGGGCTGTCCACTTCCTTGTGGGAGAAGGTTCCGGACGTTTGCCTTTTCGGAAACAGGCTCTGCCGAGAACGAGCACCGTGAGATATGACATCTCTGGGAAAGCACAGATCCCCAGTGCTGTTGTGCCTGTGAATAGGCTGCCAAGGGAAGGTGAGGACCAGCAACTCCTATCAGGGCTGGCACATTTCTTGTAGGAGGAATAGCCAGATGTTTGATTTTCAGAAAACAGGCTCTGCCGAGAACGAGCACCGTGAGATATGACATCTCTGGGAAAGCACAGATCCCCAGTGCTGTTGTGCCTGTGAATAGGCTGCCAAGGGAAGGTGAGGACCAGCAACAGCTTTCAGGGCTGTCCCCTTCCCTGTGGGAGAAGGATCCGGACGTTTGCCTTTTCGGAAACAGGCTCTGCCGAGAACGAGCACCATGAGATATGACATCTCTGGGAAAGCACA
This sequence comes from Buteo buteo, assembly GCF_964188355.1. NCBI lineage: Eukaryota > Metazoa > Chordata > Aves > Accipitriformes > Accipitridae > Buteo > Buteo buteo. The sequence goes on from NC_134177.1 coordinate 25,523,444, forward strand.
GATCCCCAGTCCTGTTGTGCCTGTGAATAGGCTGCCAAGGGAAGGTGAGGACCAGCAACAGCTTTCAGGGCTGGCACATTTCTTATAGGTGGAATAGCCAGACGTTTGCCTTTTCGGAAACAGGCTCTGCCGAGAACGAGCACCGTGAGATATGACATCTCTGGGAAAGCACAGATCCCCAGTGCTGTTGTGCCTGTGAATAGGCTGCCAAGGGAAGGTGAGGACCAGCAACAGCTTTCAGGGCTGGCACATTTCTTATAGGAGGAATAGCCAGACCTTTGCCTTTTCGGAAACAGGCTCTGCCGAGAACGAGCACCGTGAGATATGACATCTCTGGGAAAGCACAGATCCCCAGTGCTTTTGTGCCTGTGAATAGGCTGCCAAGGGAAGGTGAGGACCAGCAACAGCTTTCAGGGCTGGCACATTTCTTGTAGGAGGAATAGCCAGACGTTTGCCTTTTCGGAAACAGGCTCTGCCGAGAACGAGCACCGTGAGATATGACATCTCTGGGAAAGCACAGATCCCCAGTGCTGTTGTGCCTGTGAATAGGCTGCCAAGGGAAGGTGAGGACCAGCAACAGCTTTCAGGGCTGGCACATTTCTTATAGGAGGAATAGCCAGACGTTTGCCTTTTCGGAAACAGGCTCTGCCGAGAACGAGCACCGTGAGATATGACATCTCTGGGAAAGCACAGATCCCCAGTGCTGTTGTGCCTGTGAATAGGCTGCCAAGGGAAGGTGAGGACCAGCAACAGCTTTCAGGGCTGGCACATTTCTTGTAGGAGGAATAGCCAGACATTTGCCTTTTCGGAAACAGGCTCTGCCGAGAACGAGCACCGTGAGATATGACATCTCTGGGAAAGCACAGATCCCCAGTGCTGTTGTGCCTGTGAATAGGCTGCCAAGGGAAGGTGAAGACCAGCAACACCTTTCAGGGCTGTCCCCTTCCTTGTGGGAGAAGGATCCGGACGTTTGCCTTTTCGGAAACAGGCTCTGCCGAGAACGAGCACCGTGAGATATGACATCTCTGGGAAAGCACAGATCCCCAGTGCTGTTGTGCCTGTGAATAGGCTGCCAAGGGAAGGTGAGGACCAGCAACAGCTTTCAGGGCTGGCACATTTCTTGTAGGAGGAATAGCCAGACGTTTGCCTTTTCGGAAACAGGCTCTGCCGAGAACGAGCACCGTGAGATATGACATCTCTGGGAAAGCACAGATCCCCAGTGCTGTTGTGCCTGTGAATAGGCTGCCAAGGGAAGGTGAGGACCAGCAACAGCTTTCAGGGCTGGCACATTTCTTGTAGGAGGAATAGCCAGATGTTTGATTTTCAGAAAACAGGCTCTGCCGAGAACGAGCACCGTGAGATATGACATCTCTGGGAAAGCACAGATCCCCAGTGCTGTTGTGCCTGTGAATAGGCTGCCAAGGGAAGGTGAGGACCAGCAACAGCTTTCAGGGCTGGCACATTTCTTATAGGAGGAATAGCCAGACCTTTGCCTTTTCGGAAACAGGCTCTGCCGAGAACGAGCACCATGAGATATGACATCTCTGGGAAAGCACAGATCCCCAGTGCTGTTGTGCCTGTGAATAGGCTGCCAAGGGAAGGTGAGGACCAGCAACAGCTTTCAGGGCTAGCACATTTCTTATAGGAGGAATAGCCAGACGTTTGCCTTTTCGGAAACAGGCTCTGCCGAGAACGAGCACCGTGAGATATGACATCTCTGGGAAAGCACAGATCCCCAGTGCTTTTGTGCCTGTGAATAGGCTGCCAAGGGAAGGTGAGGACCAGCAACAGCTTTCAGGGCTGGCACATTTCTTGTAGGAGGAATAGCCAGACGTTTGCCTTTTCGGAAACAGGCTCTGCCGAGAACGAGCACCGTGAGATATGACATCTCTGGGAAAGCACAGATCCCCAGTGCTGTTGTGCCTGTGAATAGGCTGCCAAGGGAAGGTGAGGACCAGCAACAGCTTTCAGGGCTGGCACATTTCTTATAGGAGGAATAGCCAGACGTTTGCCTTTTCGGAAACAGGCTCTGCCGAGAACGAGCACCGTGAGATATGACATCTCTGGGAAAGCACAGATCCCCAGTGCTGTTGTGCCTGTGAATAGGCTGCCAAGGGAAGGTGAGGACCAGCAACAGCTTTCAGGGCTGGCACATTTCTTGTAGGAGGAATAGCCAGACATTTGCCTTTTCGGAAACAGGCTCTGCCGAGAACGAGCACCGTGAGATATGACATCTCTGGGAAAGCACAGATCCCCAGTGCTGTTGTGCCTGTGAATAGGCTGCCAAGGGTTGGTGAGGACCAGCAACAGCTTTCAGGGCTGGCACATTTCTTGTGGGAGGAATAGCCAGACGTTTGCCTTTTTTTGAAACAGGCTCTGCTGAGAACGAGCACCATGAGATATGACATCTCTGGGAAAGCACAGATCCCCAGTGCTGTTGTGCCTGTGAATAGGCTGCCAAGGGAAGGTGAGGACCAGCAACAGCTTTCAGGGCTGGCACATTTCTTGTGGGAGAATAGCCAGACGTTTGCCTTTTCGGAAACAGGCTCTGCCGAGAACGAGCACCGTGAGATATGACATCTCTGGGAAAGCACAGATCCCCAGTGCTGTTGTGCCTGTGAATAGGCTGCCAAGGGAAGGTGAGGACCAGCAACAGCTTTCAGGGCTGGCACATTTCTTATAGGAGGAATAGCCAGACGTTTGCCTTTTCGGAAACAGGCTCTGCCGAGAACGAGCACCGTGAGATATGACATCTCTGGGAAAGCACAGATCCCCAGTGCTGTTGTGCCTGTGAATAGGCTGCCAAGGGAAGGTGAAGACCAGCAACACCTTTCAGGGCTGTCCCCTTCCTTGTGGGATAAGGATCCGGACGTTTGCCTTTTCGGAAAGAGGCTCTGCCGAGAACGAGCACCGTGAGATATGACATCTCTGGGAAAGCACAGATCCCCAGTGCTGTTTTTCCTGTGAATAGACTGCCAAGGGAAGGTGAAGACCAGCAACACCTTTCAGGGCTGTCCCCTTCCTTGTGGGAGAAGGATCCGGACGTTTGCCTTTTCGGAAACAGGCTCTGCCGAGAACGAGCACCGTGAGATATGACATCTCTGGGAAAGCACAGATCCCCAGTGCTGTTGTGCCTGTGAATAGGCTGCCAAGGGAAGGTGAAGACCAGCAACACCTTTCAGGGCTGGCACATTTCTTGTAGGAGGAATAGCCAGATGTTTGCCTTTTCAGAAAACAGGCTCTGCCGAGAACGAGCACCGTGAGATATGACATCTCTGGGAAAGCACAGATCCCCAGTGCTGTTGTGCCAGTGAATAGACTGCCAAGGGAAGGTGAGGACCAGCAACAGCTTTCAGGGCTGTCCCCTTCCTTGTGGGAGAAGGATCCGGACGTTTGCCTTTTCGGAAACAGGCTCTGCCGAGAACGAGCACCATGAGATATGACATCTCTGGGAAAGCACAGATCCCCAGTGCTGTTGTGCCTGTGAATAGGCTGCCAAGGGAAGGTGAGGACCAGCAACAGCTTTCAGGGCTGGCACATTTCTTATAGGAGGAATAGCCAGACCTTTGCCTTTTCGGAAACAGGCTCTGCCGAGAACGAGCACCGTGAGATATGACATCTCTGGGAAAGCACAGATCCCCAGTGCTGTTGTGCCTGTGAATAGGCTGCCAAGGGAAGGTGAGGACCAGCAACAGCTTTCAGGGCTGCCACATTTCTTATAGGAGGAATAGCCAGACGTTTGCCTTTTCGGAAACAGGCTCTGCCGAGAACGAGCACCGTGAGATATGACATCTCTGGGAAAGCACAGATCCCCAGTGCTGTTGTGCCTGTGAATAGGCTGCCAAGGGAAGGTGAAGACCAGCAACACCTTTCAGGGCTGTCCGCTTCCTTGTGGGAGAAGGATCCGGACGTTTGCCTTTTCGGAAACAGGCTCTGCCGAGAACGAGCACCGTGAGATATGACATCTCTGGGAAAGCACAGATCCCCAGTGCTGTTGTGCCTGTGAATAGGCTGCCAAGGGAAGGTGAGGACCAGCAACAGCTTTCAGGGCTGGCACATTTCTTGTAGGAGGAATAGCCAGACCTTTGCCTTTTCGGAAACAGGCTCTGCCGAGAACGAGCACCGTGAGATATGACATCTCTGGGAAAGCACAGATCCCCAGTGCTGTTGTGCCTGTGAATAGGCTGCCAAGGGAAGGTGAAGACCAGCAACACCTTTCAGGGCTGTCCCCTTCCTTGTGGGAGAAGGATCCGGACGTTTGCCTTTTCGGAAACAGGCTCTGCCGAGAACGAGCACCGTGAGATATGACATCTCTGGGAAAGCACAGATCCCCAGTGCTGTTGTGCCTGTGAATAGGCTGCCAAGGGAAGGTGAGGACCAGCAACAGCTTTCAGGGCTGGCACATTTCTTGTAGGAGGAATAGCCAGATGTTTGATTTTCAGAAAACAGGCTCTGCCGAGAACGAGCACCGTGAGATATGACATCTCTGGGAAAGCACAGATCCCCAGTGCTGTTGTGCCTGTGAATAGGCTGCCAAGGGAAGGTGAGGACCAGCAACAGCTTTCAGGGCTGTCCCCTTCCCTGTGGGAGAAGGATCCGGACGTTTGCCTTTTCGGAAACAGGCTCTGCCGAGAACGAGCACCATGAGATATGACATCTCTGGGAAAGCACAGATCCCCAGTGCTGTTGTGCCTGTGAATAGGCTGCCAAGGGAAGGTGAGGACCAGCAACAGCTTTCAGGGCTGGCACATTTCTTATAGGTGGAATAGCCAGACGTTTGCCTTTTCGGAAACAGGCTCTGCCGAGAACGAGCACCGTGAGATATGACATCTCTGGGAAAGCACAGATCCCCAGTGCTGTTGTGCCTGTGAATAGGCTGCCAAGGGAAGGTGAAGACCAGCAACACCTTTCAGGGCTGGCACATTTCTTATAGGAGGAATAGCCAGACGTTTGCCTTTTCGGAAACAGGCTCTGCCGAGAACGAGCACCGTGAGATATGACATCTCTGGGAAAGCACAGATCCCCAGTGCTGTTGTGCCTGTGAATAGGCTGCCAAGGGAAGGTGAGGACCAGCAACAGCTTTCAGGGCTGGCACATTTCATATAGGAGGAATAGCCAGACGTTTGCCTTTTTTTGAAACAGGCTCTGCTGAGAACGAGCACCATGAGATATGACATCTCTGGGAAAGCACAGATCCCCAGTGCTGTTGTGCCTGTGAATAGGCTGCCAAGGGAAGGTGAGGACCAGCAACAGCTTTCAGGGCTGCCACATTTCTTATAGGAGGAATAGGCAGACCTTTGCCTTTTCGGAAACAGGCTCTGCCGAGAACGAGCACCGTGAGATATGACATCTCTGGGAAAGCACAGATCCCCAGTGCTGTTGTGCCTGTGAATAGGCTGCCAAGGGAAGGTGAAGACCAGCAACAGCTTTCAGGGCTGTCCCCTTCCTTGTGGGAGAAGGATCCGGACGTTTGCCTTTTCGGAAACAGGCTCTGCCGAGAACGAGCACCGTGAGATATGACATCTCTGGGAAAGCACAGATCCCCAGTGCTGTTGTGCCTGTGAATAGGCTGCCAAGGGAAGGTGAGGACCAGCAACAGCTTTCAGGGCTGGCACATTTCTTGTAGGAGGAATAGCCAGACGTTTGCCTTTTCGGAAACAGGCTCTGCCGAGAACGAGCACCGTGAGATATGACATCTCTGGGAAAGCACAGATCCCCAGTGCTGTTGTGCCTGTGAATAGGCTGCCAAGGGAAGGTGAAGACCAGCAACACCTTTCAGGGCTGTCCCCTTCCTTGTGGGAGAAGGATCCGGACGTTTGCCTTTTCGGAAACAGGCTCTGCCGAGAACGAGCACCGTGAGATATGACATCTCTGGGAAAGCACAGATCCCCAGTGCTGTTGTGCCTGTGAATAGGCTGCCAAGGGAAGGTGAAGACCAGCAACACCTTTCAGGGCTGGCACATTTCTTGTAGGAGGAATAGCCAGACCTTTGCCTTTTCAGAAAACAGGCTCTGCCGAGAACGAGCACCGTGAGATATGACATCTCTGGGAAAGCACAGATCCCCAGTGCTGTTGTGCCTGTCAATAGGCTGCCAAGGGAAGGTGAAGACCAGCAACACCTTTCAGGGCTGGCACATTTCTTGTAGGAGGAATAGCCAGATGTTTGCCTTTTCAGAAAACAGGCTCTGCCGAGAACGAGCACCGTGAGATATGACATCTCTGGGAAAGCACAGATCCCCAGTGCTGTTGTGCCTGTGAATAGACTGCCAAGGGAAGGTGAGGACCAGCAACAGCTTTCAGGGCTGTCCCCTTCCTTGTGGGAGAAGGATCCGGACGTTTGCCTTTTCGGAAACAGGCTCTGCCGAGAACGAGCACCATGAGATATGACATCTCTGGGAAAGCACAGATCCCCAGTGCTGTTGTGCCTGTGAATAGGCTGCCAAGGGAAGGTGAGGACCAGCAACAGCTTTCAGGGCTGGCACATTTCTTATAGGAGGAATAGCCAGACCTTTGCCTTTTCGGAAACAGGCTCTGCCGAGAACGAGCACCGTGAGATATGACATCTCTGGGAAAGCACAGATCCCCAGTGCTGTTGTGCCTGTGAATAGGCTGCCAAGGGAAGGTGAAGACCAGCAACACCTTTCAGGGCTGGCACATTTCTTGTGGGAGGAATAGCCAGACGTTTGCCTTTTCGGAAACAGGCTCTGCCGAGAACGAGCACCGTGAGATATGACATCTCTGGGAAAGCACAGATCCCCAGTGCTGTTGTGCCTGTGAATAGGCTGCCAAGGGAAGGTGAGGACCAGCAACAGCTTTCAGGGCTGGCACATTTCATATAGGAGGAATAGCCAGACGTTTGCCTTTTTTTGAAACAGGCTCTGCTGAGAACGAGCACCATGAGATATGACATCTCTGGGAAAGCACAGATCCCCAGTGCTGTTGTGCCTGTGAATAGGCTGCCAAGGGAAGGTGAGGACCAGCAACAGCTTTCAGGGCTGCCACATTTCTTATAGGAGGAATAGGCAGACCTTTGCCTTTTCGGAAACAGGCTCTGCCGAGAACGAGCACCGTGAGATATGACATCTCTGGGAAAGCACAGATCCCCAGTGCTGTTGTGCCTGTGAATAGGCTGCCAAGGGAAGGTGAAGACCAGCAACACCTTTCAGGGCTGTCCCCTTCCTTGTGGGAGAAGGATCCGGACGTTTGCCTTTTCGGAAACAGGCTCTGCCGAGAACGAGCACCGTGAGATATGACATCTCTGGGAAAGCACAGATCCCCAGTGCTGTTGTGCCTGTGAATAGGCTGCCAAGGGAAGGTGAGGACCAGCAACAGCTTTCAGGGCTGGCACATTTCTTATAGGACGAATAGCCAGACGTTTGCCTTTTCGGAAACAGGCTCTGCCGAGAACGAGCACCGTGAGATATGACATCTCTGGGAAAGCACAGATCCCCAGTGCTGTTGTGCCTGTGAATAGGCTGCCAAGGGAAGGTGAAGACCAGCAACACCTTTCAGGGCTGTCCCCTTCCTTGTGGGATAAGGATCCGGACGTTTGCCTTTTCGGAAAGAGGCTCTGCCGAGAACGAGCACCGTGAGATATGACATCTCTGGGAAAGCACAGATCCCCAGTGCTGTTGTTCCTGTGAATAGACTGCCAAGGGAAGGTGAAGACCAGCAACACCTTTCAGGGCTGTCCCCTTCCTTGTGGGAGAAGGATCCGGACGTTTGCCTTTTCGGAAACAGGCTCTGCCGAGAACGAGCACCGTGAGATATGACATCTCTGGGAAAGCACAGATCCCCAGTGCTGTTGTGCCTGTCAATAGGCTGCCAAGGGAAGGTGAAGACCAGCAACACCTTTCAGGGCTGGCACATTTCTTGTAGGAGGAATAGCCAGATGTTTGCCTTTTCAGAAAACAGGCTCTGCCGAGAACGAGCACCGTGAGATATGACATCTCTGGGAAAGCACAGATCCCCAGTGCTGTTGTGCCAGTGAATAGACTGCCAAGGGAAGGTGAGGACCAGCAACAGCTTTCAGGGCTGTCCCCTTCCTTGTGGGAGAAGGATCCGGACGTTTGCCTTTTCGGAAACAGGCTCTGCCGAGAACGAGCACCATGAGATATGACATCTCTGGGAAAGCACAGATCCCCAGTGCTGTTGTGCCTGTGAATAGGCTGCCAAGGGAAGGTGAGGACCAGCAACAGCTTTCAGGGCTGGCACATTTCTTATAGGAGGAATAGCCAGACCTTTGCCTTTTCGGAAACAGGCTCTGCCGAGAACGAGCACCGTGAGATATGACATCTCTGGGAAAGCACAGATCCCCAGTGCTGTTGTGCCTGTGAATAGGCTGCCAAGGGAAGGTGAGGACCAGCAACAGCTTTCAGGGCTGCCACATTTCTTATAGGAGGAATAGCCAGACGTTTGCCTTTTCGGAAACAGGCTCTGCCGAGAACGAGCACCGTGAGATATGACATCTCTGGGAAAGCACAGATCCCCAGTGCTGTTGTGCCTGTGAATAGGCTGCCAAGGGAAGGTGAAGACCAGCAACACCTTTCAGGGCTGTCCGCTTCCTTGTGGGAGAAGGATCCGGACGTTTGCCTTTTCGGAAACAGGCTCTGCCGAGAACGAGCACCGTGAGATATGACATCTCTGGGAAAGCACAGATCCCCAGTGCTGTTGTGCCTGTGAATAGGCTGCCAAGGGAAGGTGAGGACCAGCAACAGCTTTCAGGGCTGGCACATTTCTTGTAGGAGGAATAGCCAGACCTTTGCCTTTTCGGAAACAGGCTCTGCCGAGAACGAGCACCGTGAGATATGACATCTCTGGGAAAGCACAGATCCCCAGTGCTGTTGTGCCTGTGAATAGGCTGCCAAGGGAAGGTGAGGACCAGCAACAGCTTTCAGGGCTGTCCCCTTCCCTGTGGGAGAAGGATCCGGACGTTTGCCTTTTCGGAAACAGGCTCTGCCGAGAACGAGCACCATGAGATATGACATCTCTGGGAAAGCACAGATCCCCAGTGCTGTTGTGCCTGTGAATAGGCTGCCAAGGGAAGGTGAGGACCAGCAACAGCTTTCAGGGCTGGCACATTTCTTATAGGTGGAATAGCCAGACGTTTGCCTTTTCGGAAACAGGCTCTGCCGAGAACGAGCACCGTGAGATATGACATCTCTGGGAAAGCACAGATCCCCAGTGCTGTTGTGCCTGTGAATAGGCTGCCAAGGGAAGGTGAGGACCAGCAACAGCTTTCAGGGCTGGCACATTTCTTATAGGAGGAATAGCCAGACCTTTGCCTTTTCGGAAACAGGCTCTGCCGAGAACGAGCACCGTGAGATATGACATCTCTGGGAAAGCACAGATCCCCAGTGCTGTTGTGCCTGTGAATAGGCTGCCAAGGGAAGGTGAGGACCAGCAACAGCTTTCAGGGCTGGCACATTTCTTGTAGGAGGAATAGCCAGATGTTTGCCTTTTCGGAAACAGGCTCTGCCGAGAACGAGCACCGTGAGATATGACATCTCTGGGAAAGCACAGATCCCCAGTGCTGTTGTGCCTGTGAATAGGCTGCCAAGGGAAGGTGAGGACCAGCAACAGCTTTCAGGGCTGGCACATTTCTTGTGGGAGGAATAGCCAGACGTTTGCCTTTTTTTGAAACAGGCTCTGCTGAGAACGAGCACCATGAGATATGACATCTCTGGGAAAGCACAGATCCCCAGTGCTGTTGTGCCTGTGAATAGGCTGCCAAGGGAAGGTGAGGACCAGCAACAGCTTTCAGGGCTGGCACATTTCTTGTGGGAGAATAGCCAGACGTTTGCCTTTTCGGAAACAGGCTCTGCCGAGAACGAGCACCGTGAGATATGACATCTCTGGGAAAGCACAGATCCCCAGTGCTGTTGTGCCTGTGAATAGGCTGCCAAGGGAAGGTGAGGACCAGCAACAGCTTTCAGGGCTGGCACATTTCTTATAGGAGGAATAGCCAGACGTTTGCCTTTTCGGAAACAGGCTCTGCCGAGAACGAGCACCGTGAGATATGACATCTCTGGGAAAGCACAGATCCCCAGTGCTGTTGTGCCTGTGAATAGGCTGCCAAGGGAAGGTGAAGACCAGCAACACCTTTCAGGGCTGTCCCCTTCCTTGTGGGATAAGGATCCGGACGTTTGCCTTTTCGGAAAGAGGCTCTGCCGAGAACGAGCACCGTGAGATATGACATCTCTGGGAAAGCACAGATCCCCAGTGCTGTTGTTCCTGTGAATAGACTGCCAAGGGAAGGTGAAGACCAGCAACACCTTTCAGGGCTGTCCCCTTCCTTGTGGGAGAAGGATCCGGACGTTTGCCTTTTCGGAAACAGGCTCTGCCGAGAACGAGCACCGTGAGATATGACATCTCTGGGAAAGCACAGATCCCCAGTGCTGTTGTGCCTGTGAATAGGCTGCCAAGGGAAGGTGAAGACCAGCAACACCTTTCAGGGCTGGCACATTTCTTGTAGGAGGAATAGCCAGATGTTTGCCTTTTCAGAAAACAGGCTCTGCCGAGAACGAGCACCGTGAGATATGACATCTCTGGGAAAGCACAGATCCCCAGTGCTGTTGTGCCAGTGAATAGACTGCCAAGGGAAGGTGAGGACCAGCAACAGCTTTCAGGGCTGTCCCCTTCCTTGTGGGAGAAGGATCCGGACGTTTGCCTTTTCGGAAACAGGCTCTGCCGAGAACGAGCACCATGAGATATGACATCTCTGGGAAAGCACAGATCCCCAGTGCTGTTGTGCCTGTGAATAGGCTGCCAAGGGAAGGTGAGGACCAGCAACAGCTTTCAGGGCTGGCACATTTCTTATAGGAGGAATAGCCAGACCTTTGCCTTTTCGGAAACAGGCTCTGCCGAGAACGAGCACCGTGAGATATGACATCTCTGGGAAAGCACAGATCCCCAGTGCTGTTGTGCCTGTGAATAGGCTGCCAAGGGAAGGTGAGGACCAGCAACAGCTTTCAGGGCTGCCACATTTCTTATAGGAGGAATAGCCAGACGTTTGCCTTTTCGGAAACAGGCTCTGCCGAGAACGAGCACCGTGAGATATGACATCTCTGGGAAAGCACAGATCCCCAGTGCTGTTGTGCCTGTGAATAGGCTGCCAAGGGAAGGTGAAGACCAGCAACACCTTTCAGGGCTGTCCGCTTCCTTTACGGAGAAGGATCCGGACGTTTGCCTTTTCGGAAACAGGCTCTGCCGAGAACGAGCACCGTGAGATATGACATCTCTGGGAAAGCACAGATCCCCAGTGCTGTTGTGCCTGTGAATAGGCTGCCAAGGGAAGGTGAGGACCAGCAACAGCTTTCAGGGCTGGCACATTTCTTGTAGGAGGAATAGCCAGACCTTTGCCTTTTCGGAAACAGGCTCTGCCGAGAACGAGCACCGTGAGATATGACATCTCTGGGAAAGCACAGATCCCCAGTGCTGTTGTGCCTGTGAATAGGCTGCCAAGGGAAGGTGAAGACCAGCAACACCTTTCAGGGCTGTCCCCTTCCTTGTGGGAGAAGGATCCGGACGTTTGCCTTTTCGGAAACAGGCTCTGCCGAGAACGAGCACCGTGAGATATGACATCTCTGGGAAAGCACAGATCCCCAGTGCTGTTGTGCCTGTGAATAGGCTGCCAAGGGAAGGTGAGGACCAGCAACAGCTTTCAGGGCTGGCACATTTCTTGTAGGAGGAATAGCCAGATGTTTGATTTTCAGAAAACAGGCTCTGCCGAGAACGAGCACCGTGAGATTTGACATCTCTGGGAAAGCACAGATCCCCAGTGCTGTTGTGCCTGTGAATAGGCTGCCAAGGGAAGGTGAGGACCAGCAACAGCTTTCAGGGCTGTCCCCTTCCCTGTGGGAGAAGGATCCGGACGTTTGCCTTTTCGGAAACAGGCTCTGCCGAGAACGAGCACCATGAGATATGACATCTCTGGGAAAGCACAGATCCCCAGTGCTGTTGTGCCTGTGAATAGGCTGCCAAGGGAAGGTGAGGACCAGCAACAGCTTTCAGGGCTGGCACATTTCTTATAGGTGGAATAGCCAGACGTTTGCCTTTTCGGAAACAGGCTCTGCCGAGAACGAGCACCGTGAAATATGACATCTCTGGGAAAGCACAGATCCCCAGTGCTGTTGTGCCTGTGAATAGGCTGCCAAGGGAAGGTGAAGACCAGCAACACCTTTCAGGGCTGGCACATTTCTTATAGGAGGAATAGCCAGACGTTTGCCTTTTCGGAAACAGGCTCTGCCGAGAACGAGCACCGTGAGATATGACATCTCTGGGAAAGCACAGATCCCCAGTGCTGTTGTGCCTGTGAATAGGCTGCCAAGGGAAGGTGAGGACCAGCAACAGCTTTCAGGGCTGGCACATTTCTTGTGGGAGGAATAGCCAGACGTTTGCCTTTTTTTGAAACAGGCTCTGCTGAGAACGAGCACCATGAGATATGACATCTCTGGGAAAGCACAGATCCCCAGTGCTGTTGTGCCTGTGAATAGGCTGCCAAGGGAAGGTGAGGACCAGCAACAGCTTTCAGGGCTGCCACATTTCTTATAGGAGGAATAGGCAGACCTTTGCCTTTTCGGAAACAGGCTCTGCCGAGAACGAGCACCGTGAGATATGACATCTCTGGGAAAGCACAGATCCCCAGTGCTGTTGTGCCTGTGAATAGGCTGCCAAGGGAAGGTGAAGACCAGCAACACCTTTCAGGGCTGTCCCCTTCCTTGTGGGAGAAGGATCCGGACGTTTGCCTTTTCGGAAACAGGCTCTGCCGAGAACGAGCACCGTGAGATATGACATCTCTGGGAAAGCACAGATCCCCAGTGCTGTTGTGCCTGTGAATAGGCTGCCAAGGGAAGGTGAGGACCAGCAACAGCTTTCAGGGCTGGCACATTTCTTGTAGGAGGAATAGCCAGACGTTTGCCTTTTCGGAAACAGGCTCTGCCGAGAACGAGCACCGTGAGATATGACATCTCTGGGAAAGCACAGATCCCCAGTGCTGTTGTGCCTGTGAATAGGCTGCCAAGGGAAGGTGAAGACCAGCAACACCTTTCAGGGCTGTCCCCTTCCTTGTGGGAGAAGGATCCGGACGTTTGCCTTTTCGGAAACAGGCTCTGCCGAGAACGAGCACCGTGAGATATGACATCTCTGGGAAAGCACAGATCCCCAGTGCTGTTGTGCCTGTGAATAGGCTGCCAAGGGAAGGTGAAGACCAGCAACACCTTTCAGGGCTGGCACATTTCTTGTAGGAGGAATAGCCAGACCTTTGCCTTTTCAGAAAACAGGCTCTGCCGAGAACGAGCACCGTGAGATATGACATCTCTGGGAAAGCACAGATCCCCAGTGCTGTTGTGCCTGTCAATAGGCTGCCAAGGGAAGGTGAAGACCAGCAACACCTTTCAGGGCTGGCACATTTCTTGTAGGAGGAATAGCCAGATGTTTGCCTTTTCAGAAAACAGGCTCTGCCGAGAACGAGCACCGTGAGATATGACATCTCTGGGAAAGCACAGATCCCCAGTGCTGTTGTGCCAGTGAATAGACTGCCAAGGGAAGGTGAGGACCAGCAACAGCTTTCAGGGCTGTCCCCTTCCTTGTGGGAGAAGGATCCGGACGTTTGCCTTTTCGGAAACAGGCTCTGCCGAGAACGAGCACCATGAGATATGACATCTCTGGGAAAGCACAGATCCCCAGTGCTGTTGTGCCTGTGAATAGGCTGCCAAGGGAAGGTGAGGACCAGCAACAGCTTTCAGGGCTGGCACATTTCTTATAGGAGGAATAGCCAGACCTTTGCCTTTTCGGAAACAGGCTCTGCCGAGAACGAGCACCGTGAGATATGACATCTCTGGGAAAGCACAGATCCCCAGTGCTGTTGTGCCTGTGAATAGGCTGCCAAGGGAAGGTGAAGACCAGCAACACCTTTCAGGGCTGGCACATTTCTTGTGGGAGGAATAGCCAGACGTTTGCCTTTTCGGAAACAGGCTCTGCCGAGAACGAGCACCGTGAGATATGACATCTCTGGGAAAGCACAGATCCCCAGTGCTGTTGTGCCTGTGAATAGGCTGCCAAGGGAAGGTGAGGACCAGCAACAGCTTTCAGGGCTGGCACATTTCATATAGGAGGAATAGCCAGACGTTTGCCTTTTTTTGAAACAGGCTCTGCTGAGAACGAGCACCATGAGATATGACATCTCTGGGAAAGCACAGATCCCCAGTGCTGTTGTGCCTGTGAATAGGCTGCCAAGGGAAGGTGAGGACCAGCAACAGCTTTCAGGGCTGCCACATTTCTTATAGGAGGAATAGGCAGACCTTTGCCTTTTCGGAAACAGGCTCTGCCGAGAACGAGCACCGTGAGATATGACATCTCTGGGAAAGCACAGATCCCCAGTGCTGTTGTGCCTGTGAATAGGCTGCCAAGGGAAGGTGAAGACCAGCAACACCTTTCAGGGCTGTCCCCTTCCTTGTGGGAGAAGGATCCGGACGTTTGCCTTTTCGGAAACAGGCTCTGCCGAGAACGAGCACCGTGAGATATGACATCTCTGGGAAAGCACAGATCCCCAGTGCTGTTGTGCCTGTGAATAGGCTGCCAAGGGAAGGTGAGGACCAGCAACAGCTTTCAGGGCTGGCACATTTCTTATAGGAGGAATAGCCAGACGTTTGCCTTTTCGGAAACAGGCTCTGCCGAGAACGAGCACCGTGAGATATGACATCTCTGGGAAAGCACAGATCCCCAGTGCTGTTGTGCCTGTGAATAGGCTGCCAAGGGAAGGTGAAGACCAGCAACACCTTTCAGGGCTGTCCCCTTCCTTGTGGGATAAGGATCCGGACGTTTGCCTTTTCGGAAAGAGGCTCTGCCGAGAACGAGCACCGTGAGATATGACATCTCTGGGAAAGCACAGATCCCCAGTGCTGTTGTTCCTGTGAATAGACTGCCAAGGGAAGGTGAAGACCAGCAACACCTTTCAGGGCTGTCCCCTTCCTTGTGGGAGAAGGATCCGGACGTTTGCCTTTTCGGAAACAGGCTCTGCCGAGAACGAGCACCGTGAGATATGACATCTCTGGGAAAGCACAGATCCCCAGTGCTGTTGTGCCTGTCAATAGGCTGCCAAGGGAAGGTGAAGACCAGCAACACCTTTCAGGGCTGGCACATTTCTTGTAGGAGGAATAGCCAGATGTTTGCCTTTTCAGAAAACAGGCTCTGCCGAGAACGAGCACCGTGAGATATGACATCTCTGGGAAAGCACAGATCCCCAGTGCTGTTGTGCCAGTGAATAGACTGCCAAGGGAAGGTGAGGACCAGCAACAGCTTTCAGGGCTGTCCCCTTCCTTGTGGGAGAAGGATCCGGACGTTTGCCTTTTCGGAAACAGGCTCTGCCGAGAACGAGCACCATGAGATATGACATCTCTGGGAAAGCACAGATCCCCAGTGCTGTTGTGCCTGTGAATAGGCTGCCAAGGGAAGGTGAGGACCAGCAACAGCTTTCAGGGCTGGCACATTTCTTATAGGAGGAATAGCCAGACCTTTGCCTTTTCGGAAACAGGCTCTGCCGAGAACGAGCACCGTGAGATATGACATCTCTGGGAAAGCACAGATCCCCAGTGCTGTTGTGCCTGTGAATAGGCTGCCAAGGGAAGGTGAGGACCAGCAACAGCTTTCAGGGCTGCCACATTTCTTATAGGAGGAATAGCCAGACGTTTGCCTTTTCGGAAACAGGCTCTGCCGAGAACGAGCACCGTGAGATATGACATCTCTGGGAAAGCACAGATCCCCAGTGCTGTTGTGCCTGTGAATAGGCTGCCAAGGGAAGGTGAAGACCAGCAACACCTTTCAGGGCTGTCCGCTTCCTTGTGGGAGAAGGATCCGGACGTTTGCCTTTTCGGAAAGAGGCTCTGCCGAGAACGAGCACCGTGAGATATGACATCTCTGGGAAAGCACAGATCCCCAGTGCTGTTGTGCCTGTGAATAGGCTGCCAAGGGAAGGTGAGGACCAGCAACAGCTTTCAGGGCTGGCACATTTCTTGTAGGAGGAATAGCCAGACCTTTGCCTTTTCGGAAACAGGCTCTGCCGAGAACGAGCACCGTGAGATATGACATCTCTGGGAAAGCACAGATCCCCAGTGCTGTTGTGCCTGTGAATAGGCTGCCAAGGGAAGGTGAGGACCAGCAACAGCTTTCAGGGCTGTCCCCTTCCCTGTGGGAGAAGGATCCGGACGTTTGCCTTTTCGGAAACAGGCTCTGCCGAGAACGAGCACCATGAGATATGACATCTCTGGGAAAGCACAGATCCCCAGTGCTGTTGTGCCTGTGAATAGGCTGCCAAGGGAAGGTGAGGACCAGCAACAGCTTTCAGGGCTGGCACATTTCTTATAGGTGGAATAGCCAGACGTTTGCCTTTTCGGAAACAGGCTCTGCCGAGAACGAGCACCGTGAGATATGACATCTCTGGGAAAGCACAGATCCCCAGTGCTGTTGTGCCTGTGAATAGGCTGCCAAGGGAAGGTGAGGACCAGCAACAGCTTTCAGGGCTGTCCCCTTCCCTGTGGGAGAAGGATCCGGACGTTTGCCTTTTCGGAAACAGGCTCTGCCGAGAACGAGCACCATGAGATATGACATCTCTGGGAAAGCACAGATCCCCAGTGCTGTTGTGCCTGTGAATAGGCTGCCAAGGGAAGGTGAGGACCAGCAACAGCTTTCAGGGCTGGCACATTTCTTATAGGTGGAATAGCCAGACGTTTGCCTTTTCGGAAACAGGCTCTGCCGAGAACGAGCACCGTGAGATATGACATCTCTGGGAAAGCACAGATCCCCAGTGCTGTTGTGCCTGTGAATAGGCTGCCAAGGGAAGGTGAAGACCAGCAACACCTTTCAGGGCTGGCACATTTCTTATAGGAGGAATAGCCAGACGTTTGCCTTTTCGGAAACAGGCTCTGCCGAGAACGAGCACCGTGAGATATGACATCTCTGGGAAAGCACAGATCCCCAGTGCTGTTGTGCCTGTGAATAGGCTGCCAAGGGAAGGTGAGGACCAGCAACAGCTTTCAGGGCTGGCACATTTCTTGTGGGAGGAATAGCCAGACGTTTGCCTTTTTTTGAAACAGGCTCTGCTGAGAACGAGCACCATGAGATATGACATCTCTGGGAAAGCACAGATCCCCAGTGCTGTTGTGCCTGTGAATAGGCTGCCAAGGGAAGGTGAGGACCAGCAACAGCTTTCAGGGCTGGCACATTTCTTATAGGAGGAATAGCCAGACGTTTGCCTTTTCGGAAACAGGCTCTGCCGAGAACGAGCACCGTGAGATATGACATCTCTGGGAAAGCACAGATCCCCAGTGCTGTTGTGCCTGTGAATAGGCTGCCAAGGGAAGGTGAAGACCAGCAACACCTTTCAGGGCTGTCCCCTTCCTTGTGGGATAAGGATCCGGACGTTTGCCTTTTCGGAAAGAGGCTCTGCCGAGAACGAGCACCGTGAGATATGACATCTCTGGGAAAGCACAGATCCCCAGTGCTGTTGTTCCTGTGAATAGACTGCCAAGGGAAGGTGAAGACCAGCAACACCTTTCAGGGCTGTCCCCTTCCTTGTGGGAGAAGGATCCGGACGTTTGCCTTTTCGGAAACAGGCTCTGCCGAGAACGAGCACCGTGAGATATGACATCTCTGGGAAAGCACAGATCCCCAGTGCTGTTGTGCCTGTGAATAGGCTGCCAAGGGAAGGTGAAGACCAGCAACACCTTTCAGGGCTGGCACATTTCTTGTAGGAGGAATAGCCAGATGTTTGCCTTTTCAGAAAACAGGCTCTGCCGAGAACGAGCACCGTGAGATATGACATCTCTGGGAAAGCACAGATCCCCAGTGCTGTTGTGCCAGTGAATAGACTGCCAAGGGAAGGTGAGGACCAGCAACAGCTTTCAGGGCTGTCCCCTTCCTTGTGGGAGAAGGATCCGGACGTTTGCCTTTTCGGAAACAGGCTCTGCCGAGAACGAGCACCATGAGATATGACATCTCTGGGAAAGCACAGATCCCCAGTGCTGTTGTGCCTGTGAATAGGCTGCCAAGGGAAGGTGAGGACCAGCAACAGCTTTCAGGGCTGGCACATTTCTTATAGGAGGAATAGCCAGACCTTTGCCTTTTCGGAAACAGGCTCTGCCGAGAACGAGCACCGTGAGATATGACATCTCTGGGAAAGCACAGATCCCCAGTGCTGTTGTGCCTGTGAATAGGCTGCCAAGGGAAGGTGAGGACCAGCAACAGCTTTCAGGGCTGCCACATTTCTTATAGGAGGAATAGCCAGACGTTTGCCTTTTCGGAAACAGGCTCTGCCGAGAACGAGCACCGTGAGATATGACATCTCTGGGAAAGCACAGATCCCCAGTGCTGTTGTGCCTGTGAATAGGCTGCCAAGGGAAGGTGAAGACCAGCAACACCTTTCAGTGCTGTCCGCTTCCTTGTGGGAGAAGGATCCGGACGTTTGCCTTTTCGGAAACAGGCTCTGCCGAGAACGAGCACCGTGAGATATGACATCTCTGGGAAAGCACAGATCCCCAGTGCTGTTGTGCCTGTGAATAGGCTGCCAAGGGAAGGTGAGGACCAGCAACAGCTTTCAGGGCTGGCACATTTCTTGTAGGAGGAATAGCCAGACCTTTGCCTTTTCGGAAACAGGCTCTGCCGAGAACGAGCACCGTGAGATATGACATCTCTGGGAAAGCACAGATCCCCAGTGCTGTTGTGCCTGTGAATAGGCTGCCAAGGGAAGGTGAAGACCAGCAACACCTTTCAGTGCTGTCCGCTTCCTTGTGGGAGAAGGATCCGGACGTTTGCCTTTTCGGAAACAGGCTCTGCCGAGAACGAGCACCGTGAGATATGACATCTCTGGGAAAGCACAGATCCCCAGTGCTGTTGTGCCTGTGAATAGGCTGCCAAGGGAAGGTGAGGACCAGCAACAGCTTTCAGGGCTGGCACATTTCTTGTAGGAGGAATAGCCAGATGTTTGATTTTCAGAAAACAGGCTCTGCCGAGAACGAGCACCGTGAGATTTGACATCTCTGGGAAAGCACAGATCCCCAGTGCTGTTGTGCCTGTGAATAGGCTGCCAAGGGAAGGTGAGGACCAGCAACAGCTTTCAGGGCTGTCCCCTTCCCTGTGGGAGAAGGATCCGGACGTTTGCCTTTTCGGAAACAGGCTCTGCCGAGAACGAGCACCATGAGATATGACATCTCTGGGAAAGCACAGATCCCCAGTGCTGTTGTGCCTGTGAATAGGCTGCCAAGGGAAGGTGAGGACCAGCAACAGCTTTCAGGGCTGGCACATTTCTTATAGGTGGAATAGCCAGACGTTTGCCTTTTCGGAAACAGGCTCTGCCGAGAACGAGCACCGTGAGATATGACATCTCTGGGAAAGCACAGATCCCCAGTGCTGTTGTGCCTGTGAATAGGCTGCCAAGGGAAGGTGAAGACCAGCAACACCTTTCAGGGCTGGCACATTTCTTATAGGAGGAATAGCCAGACGTTTGCCTTTTCGGAAACAGGCTCTGCCGAGAACGAGCACCGTGAGATATGACATCTCTGGGAAAGCACAGATCCCCAGTGCTGTTGTGCCTGTGAATAGGCTGCCAAGGGAAGGTGAGGACCAGCAACAGCTTTCAGGGCTGGCACATTTCTTGTGGGAGGAATAGCCAGACGTTTGCCTTTTTTTGAAACAGGCTCTGCTGAGAACGAGCACCATGAGATATGACATCTCTGGGAAAGCACAGATCCCCAGTGCTGTTGTGCCTGTGAATAGGCTGCCAAGGGAAGGTGAGGACCAGCAACAGCTTTCAGGGCTGCCACATTTCTTATAGGAGGAATAGGCAGACCTTTGCCTTTTCGGAAACAGGCTCTGCCGAGAACGAGCACCGTGAGATATGACATCTCTGGGAAAGCACAGATCCCCAGTGCTGTTGTGCCTGTGAATAGGCTGCCAAGGGAAGGTGAAGACCAGCAACACCTTTCAGGGCTGTCCCCTTCCTTGTGGGAGAAGGATCCGGACGTTTGCCTTTTCGGAAACAGGCTCTGCCGAGAACGAGCACCGTGAGATATGACATCTCTGGGAAAGCACAGATCCCCAGTGCTGTTGTGCCTGTGAATAGGCTGCCAAGGGAAGGTGAGGACCAGCAACAGCTTTCAGGGCTGGCACATTTCTTGTAGGAGGAATAGCCAGACGTTTGCCTTTTCGGAAACAGGCTCTGCCGAGAACGAGCACCGTGAGATATGACATCTCTGGGAAAGCACAGATCCCCAGTGCTGTTGTGCCTGTGAATAGGCTGCCAAGGGAAGGTGAAGACCAGCAACACCTTTCAGGGCTGTCCCCTTCCTTGTGGGAGAAGGATCCGGACGTTTGCCTTTTCGGAAACAGGCTCTGCCGAGAACGAGCACCGTGAGATATGACATCTCTGGGAAAGCACAGATCCCCAGTGCTGTTGTGCCTGTGAATAGGCTGCCAAGGGAAGGTGAAGACCAGCAACACCTTTCAGGGCTGGCACATTTCTTGTAGGAGGAATAGCCAGACCTTTGCCTTTTCAGAAAACAGGCTCTGCCGAGAACGAGCACCGTGAGATATGACATCTCTGGGAAAGCACAGATCCCCAGTGCTGTTGTGCCTGTCAATAGGCTGCCAAGGGAAGGTGAAGACCAGCAACACCTTTCAGGGCTGGCACATTTCTTGTAGGAGGAATAGCCAGATGTTTGCCTTTTCAGAAAACAGGCTCTGCCGAGAACGAGCACCGTGAGATATGACATCTCTGGGAAAGCACAGATCCCCAGTGCTGTTGTGCCAGTGAATAGACTGCCAAGGGAAGGTGAGGACCAGCAACAGCTTTCAGGGCTGTCCCCTTCCTTGTGGGAGAAGGATCCGGACGTTTGCCTTTTCGGAAACAGGCTCTGCCGAGAACGAGCACCATGAGATATGACATCTCTGGGAAAGCACAGATCCCCAGTGCTGTTGTGCCTGTGAATAGGCTGCCAAGGGAAGGTGAGGACCAGCAACAGCTTTCAGGGCTGGCACATTTCTTATAGGAGGAATAGCCAGACCTTTGCCTTTTCGGAAACAGGCTCTGCCGAGAACGAGCACCGTGAGATATGACATCTCTGGGAAAGCACAGATCCCCAGTGCTGTTGTGCCTGTGAATAGGCTGCCAAGGGAAGGTGAAGACCAGCAACACCTTTCAGGGCTGGCACATTTCTTGTGGGAGGAATAGCCAGACGTTTCCCTTTTCGGAAACAGGCTCTGCCGAGAACGAGCACCGTGAGATATGACATCTCTGGGAAAGCACAGATCCCCAGTGCTGTTGTGCCTGTGAATAGGCTGCCAAGGGAAGGTGAGGACCAGCAACAGCTTTCAGGGCTGGCACATTTCATATAGGAGGAATAGCCAGACGTTTGCCTTTTTTTGAAACAGGCTCTGCTGAGAACGAGCACCATGAGATATGACATCTCTGGGAAAGCACAGATCCCCAGTGCTGTTGTGCCTGTGAATAGGCTGCCAAGGGAAGGTGAGGACCAGCAACAGCTTTCAGGGCTGCCACATTTCTTATAGGAGGAATAGGCAGACCTTTGCCTTTTCGGAAACAGGCTCTGCCGAGAACGAGCACCGTGAGATATGACATCTCTGGGAAAGCACAGATCCCCAGTGCTGTTGTGCCTGTGAATAGGCTGCCAAGGGAAGGTGAAGACCAGCAACACCTTTCAGGGCTGTCCCCTTCCTTGTGGGAGAAGGATCCGGACGTTTGCCTTTTCGGAAACAGGCTCTGCCGAGAACGAGCACCGTGAGATATGACATCTCTGGGAAAGCACAGATCCCCAGTGCTGTTGTGCCTGTGAATAGGCTGCCAAGGGAAGGTGAGGACCAGCAACAGCTTTCAGGGCTGGCACATTTCTTATAGGAGGAATAGCCAGATGTTTGATTTTCAGAAAACAGGCTCTGCCGAGAACGAGCACCGTGAGATATGACATCTCTGGGAAAGCACAGATCCCCAGTGCTGTTGTGCCTGTGAATAGGCTGCCAAGGGAAGGTGAAGACCAGCAACACCTTTCAGGGCTGTCCCCTTCCTTGTGGGATAAGGATCCGGACGTTTGCCTTTTCGGAAAGAGGCTCTGCCGAGAACGAGCACCGTGAGATATGACATCTCTGGGAAAGCACAGATCCCCAGTGCTGTTGTTCCTGTGAATAGACTGCCAAGGGAAGGTGAAGACCAGCAACACCTTTCAGGGCTGTCCCCTTCCTTGTGGGAGAAGGATCCGGACGTTTGCCTTTTCGGAAACAGGCTCTGCCGAGAACGAGCACCGTGAGATATGACATCTCTGGGAAAGCACAGATCCCCAGTGCTGTTGTGCCTGTCAATAGGCTGCCAAGGGAAGGTGAAGACCAGCAACACCTTTCAGGGCTGGCACATTTCTTGTAGGAGGAATAGCCAGATGTTTGCCTTTTCAGAAAACAGGCTCTGCCGAGAACGAGCACCGTGAGATATGACATCTCTGGGAAAGCACAGATCCCCAGTGCTGTTGTGCCAGTGAATAGACTGCCAAGGGAAGGTGAGGACCAGCAACAGCTTTCAGGGCTGTCCCCTTCCTTGTGGGAGAAGGATCCGGACGTTTGCCTTTTCGGAAACAGGCTCTGCCGAGAACGAGCACCATGAGATATGACATCTCTGGGAAAGCACAGATCCCCAGTGCTGTTGTGCCTGTGAATAGGCTGCCAAGGGAAGGTGAGGACCAGCAACAGCTTTCAGGGCTGGCACATTTCTTATAGGAGGAATAGCCAGACCTTTGCCTTTTCGGAAACAGGCTCTGCCGAGAACGAGCACCGTGAGATATGACATCTCTGGGAAAGCACAGATCCCCAGTGCTGTTGTGCCTGTGAATAGGCTGCCAAGGGAAGGTGAGGACCAGCAACAGCTTTCAGGGCTGCCACATTTCTTATAGGAGGAATAGCCAGACGTTTGCCTTTTCGGAAACAGGCTCTGCCGAGAACGAGCACCGTGAGATATGACATCTCTGGGAAAGCACAGATCCCCAGTGCTGTTGTGCCTGTGAATAGGCTGCCAAGGGAAGGTGAAGACCAGCAACACCTTTCAGGGCTGTCCGCTTCCTTGTGGGAGAAGGATCCGGACGTTTGCCTTTTCGGAAACAGGCTCTGCCGAGAACGAGCACCGTGAGATATGACATCTCTGGGAAAGCACAGATCCCCAGTGCTGTTGTGCCTGTGAATAGGCTGCCAAGGGAAGGTGAGGACCAGCAACAGCTTTCAGGGCTGGCACATTTCTTGTAGGAGGAATAGCCAGACCTTTGCCTTTTCGGAAACAGGCTCTGCCGAGAACGAGCACCGTGAGATATGACATCTCTGGGAAAGCACAGATCCCCAGTGCTGTTGTGCCTGTGAATAGGCTGCCAAGGGAAGGTGAGGACCAGCAACAGCTTTCAGGGCTGGCACATTTCTTGTAGGAGGAATAGCCAGATGTTTGATTTTCAGAAAACAGGCTGTGCCGAGAACGAGCACCGTGAGATATGACATCTCTGGGAAAGCACAGATCCCCAGTGCTGTTGTGCCTGTGAATAGGCTGCCAAGGGAAGGTGAGGACCAGCAACAGCTTTCAGGGCTGTCCCCTTCCCTGTGGGAGAAGGATCCGGACGTTTGCCTTTTCGGAAACAGGCTCTGCCGAGAACGAGCACCATGAGATATGACATCTCTGGGAAAGCACAGATCCCCAGTGCTGTTGTGCCTGTGAATAGGCTGCCAAGGGAAGGTGAGGACCAGCAACAGCTTTCAGGGCTGGCACATTTCTTATAGGTGGAATAGCCAGACGTTTGCCTTTTCGGAAACAGGCTCTGCCGAGAACGAGCACCGTGAGATATGACATCTCTGGGAAAGCACAGATCCCCAGTGCTGTTGTGCCTGTGAATAGGCTGCCAAGGGAAGGTGAGGACCAGCAACACCTTTCAGGGCTGGCACATTTCTTATAGGAGGAATAGGCAGACCTTTGCCTTTTCGGAAACAGGCTCTGCCGAGAACGAGCACCGTGAGATATGACATCTCTGGGAAAGCACAGATCCCCAGTGCTGTTGTGCCTGTGAATAGGCTGCCAAGGGAAGGTGAGGACCAGCAACAGCTTTCAGGGCTGGCACATTTCATATAGGAGGAATAGCCAGACGTTTGCCTTTTTTTGAAACAGGCTCTGCTGAGAACGAGCACCATGAGATATGACATCTCTGGGAAAGCACAGATCCCCAGTGCTGTTGTGCCTGTGAATAGGCTGCCAAGGGAAGGTGAGGACCAGCAACAGCTTTCAGGGCTGCCACATTTCTTATAGGAGGAATAGGCAGACCTTTGCCTTTTCGGAAACAGGCTCTGCCGAGAACGAGCACCGTGAGATATGACATCTCTGGGAAAGCACAGATCCCCAGTGCTGTTGTGCCTGTGAATAGGCTGCCAAGGGAAGGTGAAGACCAGCAACACCTTTCAGGGCTGCCACATTTCTTATAGGAGGAATAGCCAGACGTTTGCCTTTTCGGAAACAGGCTCTGCCGAGAACGAGCACCGTGAGATATGACATCTCTGGGAAAGCACAGATCCCCAGTGCTGTTGTGCCTGTGAATAGGCTGCCAAGGGAAGGTGAGGACCAGCAACACCTTTCAGGGCTGTCCCCTTCCCTGTGGGAGAAGGATCCGGACGTTTGCCTTTTCGGAAACAGGCTCTGCCGAGAACGAGCACCGTGAGATATGACATCTCTGGGAAAGCACAGATCCCCAGTGCTGTTGTGCCTGTGAATAGGCTGCCAAGGGAAGGTGAAGACCAGCAACACCTTTCAGGGCTGGCACATTTCTTATAGGAGGAATAGCCAGACGTTTGCCTTTTCGGAAACAGGCTCTGCCGAGAACGAGCACCGTGAGATATGACATCTCTGGGAAAGCACAGATCCCCAGTGCTGTTGTGCCTGTGAATAGGCTGCCAAGGGAAGGTGAAGACCAGCAACACCTTTCAGGGCTGTCCCCTTCCTTGTGGGATAAGGATCCGGACGTTTGCCTTTTCGGAAAGAGGCTCTGCCGAGAACGAGCACCGTGAGATATGACATCTCTGGGAAAGCACAGATCCCCAGTGCTGTTGTTCCTGTGAATAGACTGCCAAGGGAAGGTGAAGACCAGCAACACCTTTCAGGGCTGTCCCCTTCCTTGTGGGAGAAGGATCCGGACGTTTGCCTTTTCGGAAACAGGCTCTGCCGAGAACGAGCACCGTGAGATATGACATCTCTGGGAAAGCACAGATCCCCAGTGCTGTTGTGCCTGTGAATAGGCTGCCAAGGGAAGGTGAAGACCAGCAACACCTTTCAGGGCTGGCACATTTCTTGTAGGAGGAATAGCCAGATGTTTGCCTTTTCAGAAAACAGGCTCTGCCGAGAACGAGCACCGTGAGATATGACATCTCTGGGAAAGCACAGATCCCCAGTGCTGTTGTGCCAGTGAATAGACTGCCAAGGGAAGGTGAGGACCAGCAACAGCTTTCAGGGCTGTCCCCTTCCTTGTGGGAGAAGGATCCGGACGTTTGCCTTTTCGGAAACAGGCTCTGCCGAGAACGAGCACCATGAGATATGACATCTCTGGGAAAGCACAGATCCCCAGTGCTGTTGTGCCTGTGAATAGGCTGCCAAGGGAAGGTGAGGACCAGCAACAGCTTTCAGGGCTGGCACATTTCTTATAGGAGGAATAGCCAGACCTTTGCCTTTTCGGAAACAGGCTCTGCCGAGAACGAGCACCGTGAGATATGACATCTCTGGGAAAGCACAGATCCCCAGTGCTGTTGTGCCTGTGAATAGGCTGCCAAGGGAAGGTGAGGACCAGCAACAGCTTTCAGGGCTGCCACATTTCTTATAGGAGGAATAGCCAGACGTTTGCCTTTTCGGAAACAGGCTCTGCCGAGAACGAGCACCGTGAGATATGACATCTCTGGGAAAGCACAGATCCCCAGTGCTGTTGTGCCTGTGAATAGGCTGCCAAGGGAAGGTGAAGACCAGCAACACCTTTCAGGGCTGTCCGCTTCCTTGTGGGAGAAGGATCCGGACGTTTGCCTTTTCGGAAACAGGCTCTGCCGAGAACGAGCACCGTGAGATATGACATCTCTGGGAAAGCACAGATCCCCAGTGCTGTTGTGCCTGTGAATAGGCTGCCAAGGGAAGGTGAGGACCAGCAACAGCTTTCAGGACTGGCACATTTCTTGTAGGAGGAATAGCCAGACCTTTGCCTTTTCGGAAACAGGCTCTGCCGAGAACGAGCACCGTGAGATATGACATCTCTGGGAAAGCACAGATCCCCAGTGCTGTTGTGCCTGTGAATAGGCTGCCAAGGGAAGGTGAGGACCAGCAACAGCTTTCAGGGCTGGCACATTTCATATAGGAGGAATAGCCAGACGTTTGCCTTTTTTTGAAACAGGCTCTGCTGAGAACGAGCACCATGAGATATGACATCTCTGGGAAAGCACAGATCCCCAGTGCTGTTGTGCCTGTGAATAGGCTGCCAAGGGAAGGTGAAGACCAGCAACACCTTTCAGGGCTGTCCGCTTCCTTGTGGGAGAAGGATCCGGACGTTTGCCTTTTCGGAAAGAGGCTCTGCCGAGAACGAGCACCGTGAGATATGACATCTCTGGGAAAGCACAGATCCCCAGTGCTGTTGTTCCTGTGAATAGACTGCCAAGGGAAGGTGAAGACCAGCAACACCTTTCAGGGCTGTCCCCTTCCTTGTGGGAGAAGGATCCGGACGTTTGCCTTTTCGGAAACAGGCTCTGCCGAGAACGAGCACCGTGAGATATGACATCTCTGGGAAAGCACAGATCCCCAGTGCTGTTGTGCCTGTGAATAGGCTGCCAAGGGAAGGTGAAGACCAGCAACACCTTTCAGGGCTGGCACATTTCTTGTAGGAGGAATAGCCAGATGTTTGCCTTTTCAGAAAACAGGCTCTGCCGAGAACGAGCACCGTGAGATATGACATCTCTGGGAAAGCACAGATCCCCAGTGCTGTTGTGCCAGTGAATAGACTGCCAAGGGAAGGTGAGGACCAGCAACAGCTTTCAGGGCTGTCCCCTTCCTTGTGGGAGAAGGATCCGGACGTTTGCCTTTTCGGAAACAGGCTCTGCCGAGAACGAGCACCATGAGATATGACATCTCTGGGAAAGCACAGATCCCCAGTGCTGTTGTGCCTGTGAATAGGCTGCCAAGGGAAGGTGAGGACCAGCAACAGCTTTCAGGGCTGGCACATTTCTTATAGGAGGAATAGCCAGACCTTTGCCTTTTCGGAAACAGGCTCTGCCGAGAACGAGCACCGTGAGATATGACATCTCTGGGAAAGCACAGATCCCCAGTGCTGTTGTGCCTGTGAATAGGCTGCCAAGGGAAGGTGAGGACCAGCAACAGCTTTCAGGGCTGCCACATTTCTTATAGGAGGAATAGCCAGACGTTTGCCTTTTCGGAAACAGGCTCTGCCGAGAACGAGCACCGTGAGATATGACATCTCTGGGAAAGCACAGATCCCCAGTGCTGTTGTGCCTGTGAATAGGCTGCCAAGGGAAGGTGAAGACCAGCAACACCTTTCAGGGCTGTCCGCTTCCTTGTGGGAGAAGGATCCGGACGTTTGCCTTTTCGGAAACAGGCTCTGCCGAGAACGAGCACCGTGAGATATGACATCTCTGGGAAAGCACAGATCCCCAGTGCTGTTGTGCCTGTGAATAGGCTGCCAAGGGAAGGTGAGGACCAGCAACAGCTTTCAGGGCTGGCACATTTCTTGTAGGAGGAATAGCCAGACCTTTGCCTTTTCGGAAACAGGCTCTGCCGAGAACGAGCACCGTGAGATATGACATCTCTGGGAAAGCACAGATCCCCAGTGCTGTTGTGCCTGTGAATAGGCTGCCAAGGGAAGGTGAAGACCAGCAACACCTTTCAGGGCTGTCCCCTTCCTTGTGGGAGAAGGATCCGGACGTTTGCCTTTTCGGAAACAGGCTCTGCCGAGAACGAGCACCGTGAGATATGACATCTCTGGGAAAGCACAGATCCCCAGTGCTGTTGTGCCTGTGAATAGGCTGCCAAGGGAAGGTGAGGACCAGCAACAGCTTTCAGGGCTGGCACATTTCTTGTAGGAGGAATAGCCAGATGTTTGATTTTCAGAAAACAGGCTCTGCCGAGAACGAGCACCGTGAGATTTGACATCTCTGGGAAAGCACAGATCCCCAGTGCTGTTGTGCCTGTGAATAGGCTGCCAAGGGAAGGTGAGGACCAGCAACAGCTTTCAGGGCTGTCCCCTTCCCTGTGGGAGAAGGATCCGGACGTTTGCCTTTTCGGAAACAGGCTCTGCCGAGAACGAGCACCATGAGATATGACATCTCTGGGAAAGCACAGATCCCCAGTGCTGTTGTGCCTGTGAATAGGCTGCCAAGGGAAGGTGAGGACCAGCAACAGCTTTCAGGGCTGGCACATTTCTTATAGGTGGAATAGCCAGACGTTTGCCTTTTCGGAAACAGGCTCTGCCGAGAACGAGCACCGTGAGATATGACATCTCTGGGAAAGCACAGATCCCCAGTGCTGTTGTGCCTGTGAATAGGCTGCCAAGGGAAGGTGAAGACCAGCAACACCTTTCAGGGCTGGCACATTTCTTATAAGAGGAATAGCCAGACGTTTGCCTTTTCGGAAACAGGCTCTGCCGAGAACGAGCACCGTGAGATATGACATCTCTGGGAAAGCACAGATCCCCAGTGCTGTTGTGCCTGTGAATAGGCTGCCAAGGGAAGGTGAGGACCAGCAACAGCTTTCAGGGCTGGCACATTTCTTGTGGGAGGAATAGCCAGACGTTTGCCTTTTTTTGAAACAGGCTCTGCTGAGAACGAGCACCATGAGATATGACATCTCTGGGAAAGCACAGATCCCCAGTGCTGTTGTGCCTGTGAATAGGCTGCCAAGGGAAGGTGAGGACCAGCAACAGCTTTCAGGGCTGCCACATTTCTTATAGGAGGAATAGGCAGACCTTTGCCTTTTCGGAAACAGGCTCTGCCGAGAACGAGCACCGTGAGATATGACATCTCTGGGAAAGCACAGATCCCCAGTGCTGTTGTGCCTGTGAATAGGCTGCCAAGGGAAGGTGAAGACCAGCAACACCTTTCAGGGCTGTCCCCTTCCTTGTGGGAGAAGGATCCGGACGTTTGCCTTTTCGGAAACAGGCTCTGCCGAGAACGAGCACCGTGAGATATGACATCTCTGGGAAAGCACAGATCCCCAGTGCTGTTGTGCCTGTGAATAGGCTGCCAAGGGAAGGTGAGGACCAGCAACAGCTTTCAGGGCTGGCACATTTCTTGTAGGAGGAATAGCCAGACGTTTGCCTTTTCGGAAACAGGCTCTGCCGAGAACGAGCACCGTGAGATATGACATCTCTGGGAAAGCACAGATCCCCAGTGCTGTTGTGCCTGTGAATAGGCTGCCAAGGGAAGGTGAAGACCAGCAACACCTTTCAGGGCTGTCCCCTTCCTTGTGGGAGAAGGATCCGGACGTTTGCCTTTTCGGAAACAGGCTCTGCCGAGAACGAGCACCGTGAGATATGACATCTCTGGGAAAGCACAGATCCCCAGTGCTGTTGTGCCTGTGAATAGGCTGCCAAGGGAAGGTGAAGACCAGCAACACCTTTCAGGGCTGGCACATTTCTTGTAGGAGGAATAGCCAGACCTTTGCCTTTTCAGAAAACAGGCTCTGCCGAGAACGAGCACCGTGAGATATGACATCTCTGGGAAAGCACAGATCCCCAGTGCTGTTGTGCCTGTCAATAGGCTGCCAAGGGAAGGTGAAGACCAGCAACACCTTTCAGGGCTGGCACATTTCTTGTAGGAGGAATAGCCAGATGTTTGCCTTTTCAGAAAACAGGCTCTGCCGAGAACGAGCACCGTGAGATATGACATCTCTGGGAAAGCACAGATCCCCAGTGCTGTTGTGCCAGTGAATAGACTGCCAAGGGAAGGTGAGGACCAGCAACAGCTTTCAGGGCTGTCCCCTTCCTTGTGGGAGAAGGATCCGGACGTTTGCCTTTTCGGAAACAGGCTCTGCCGAGAACGAGCACCATGAGATATGACATCTCTGGGAAAGCACAGATCCCCAGTGCTGTTGTGCCTGTGAATAGGCTGCCAAGGGAAGGTGAGGACCAGCAACAGCTTTCAGGGCTGGCACATTTCTTATAGGAGGAATAGCCAGACCTTTGCGTTTTCGGAAACAGGCTCTGCCGAGAACGAGCACCGTGAGATATGACATCTCTGGGAAAGCACAGATCCCCAGTGCTGTTGTGCCTGTGAATAGGCTGCCAAGGGAAGGTGAAGACCAGCAACACCTTTCAGGGCTGGCACATTTCTTGTGGGAGGAATAGCCAGACGTTTCCCTTTTCGGAAACAGGCTCTGCCGAGAACGAGCACCGTGAGATATGACATCTCTGGGAAAGCACAGATCCCCAGTGCTGTTGTGCCTGTGAATAGGCTGCCAAGGGAAGGTGAGGACCAGCAACAGCTTTCAGGGCTGGCACATTTCATATAGGAGGAATAGCCAGACGTTTGCCTTTTTTTGAAACAGGCTCTGCTGAGAACGAGCACCATGAGATATGACATCTCTGGGAAAGCACAGATCCCCAGTGCTGTTGTGCCTGTGAATAGGCTGCCAAGGGAAGGTGAGGACCAGCAACAGCTTTCAGGGCTGCCACATTTCTTATAGGAGGAATAGGCAGACCTTTGCCTTTTCGGAAACAGGCTCTGCCGAGAACGAGCACCGTGAGATATGACATCTCTGGGAAAGCACAGATCCCCAGTGCTGTTGTGCCTGTGAATAGGCTGCCAAGGGAAGGTGAAGACCAGCAACACCTTTCAGGGCTGTCCGCTTCCTTGTGGGAGAAGGATCCGGACGTTTGCCTTTTCGGAAACAGGCTCTGCCGAGAACGAGCACCGTGAGATATGACATCTCTGGGAAAGCACAGATCCCCAGTGCTGTTGTGCCTGTGAATAGGCTGCCAAGGGAAGGTGAGGACCAGCAACAGCTTTCAGGGCTGGCACATTTCTTATAGGAGGAATAGCCAGACGTTTGCCTTTTCGGAAACAGGCTCTGCCGAGAACGAGCACCGTGAGATATGACATCTCTGGGAAAGCACAGATCCCCAGTGCTGTTGTGCCTGTGAATAGGCTGCCAAGGGAAGGTGAAGACCAGCAACACCTTTCAGGGCTGTCCCCTTCCTTGTGGGATAAGGATCCGGACGTTTGCCTTTTCGGAAAGAGGCTCTGCCGAGAACGAGCACCGTGAGATATGACATCTCTGGGAAAGCACAGATCCCCAGTGCTGTTGTTCCTGTGAATAGACTGCCAAGGGAAGGTGAAGACCAGCAACACCTTTCAGGGCTGTCCCCTTCCTTGTGGGAGAAGGATCCGGACGTTTGCCTTTTCGGAAACAGGCTCTGCCGAGAACGAGCACCGTGAGATATGACATCTCTGGGAAAGCACAGATCCCCAGTGCTGTTGTGCCTGTCAATAGGCTGCCAAGGGAAGGTGAAGACCAGCAACACCTTTCAGGGCTGGCACATTTCTTGTAGGAGGAATAGCCAGATGTTTGCCTTTTCAGAAAACAGGCTCTGCCGAGAACGAGCACCGTGAGATATGACATCTCTGGGAAAGCACAGATCCCCAGTGCTGTTGTGCCAGTGAATAGACTGCCAAGGGAAGGTGAGGACCAGCAACAGCTTTCAGGGCTGTCCCCTTCCTTGTGGGAGAAGGATCCGGACGTTTGCCTTTTCGGAAACAGGCTCTGCCGAGAACGAGCACCATGAGATATGACATCTCTGGGAAAGCACAGATCCCCAGTGCTGTTGTGCCTGTGAATAGGCTGCCAAGGGAAGGTGAGGACCAGCAACAGCTTTCAGGGCTGGCACATTTCTTATAGGAGGAATAGCCAGACCTTTGCCTTTTCGGAAACAGGCTCTGCCGAGAACGAGCACCGTGAGATATGACATCTCTGGGAAAGCACAGATCCCCAGTGCTGTTGTGCCTGTGAATAGGCTGCCAAGGGAAGGTGAGGACCAGCAACAGCTTTCAGGGCTGCCACATTTCTTATAGGAGGAATAGCCAGACGTTTGCCTTTTCGGAAACAGGCTCTGCCGAGAACGAGCACCGTGAGATATGACATCTCTGGGAAAGCACAGATCCCCAGTGCTGTTGTGCCTGTGAATAGGCTGCCAAGGGAAGGTGAAGACCAGCAACACCTTTCAGGGCTGTCCGCTTCCTTGTGGGAGAAGGATCCGGACGTTTGCCTTTTCGGAAACAGGCTCTGCCGAGAACGAGCACCGTGAGATATGACATCTCTGGGAAAGCACAGATCCCCAGTGCTGTTGTGCCTGTGAATAGGCTGCCAAGGGAAGGTGAGGACCAGCAACAGCTTTCAGGGCTGGCACATTTCTTGTAGGAGGAATAGCCAGACCTTTGCCTTTTCGGAAACAGGCTCTGCCGAGAACGAGCACCGTGAGATATGACATCTCTGGGAAAGCACAGATCCCCAGTGCTGTTGTGCCTGTGAATAGGCTGCCAAGGGAAGGTGAGGACCAGCAACAGCTTTCAGGGCTGGCACATTTCTTGTAGGAGGAATAGCCAGATGTTTGATTTTCAGAAAACAGGCTGTGCCGAGAACGAGCACCGTGAGATATGACATCTCTGGGAAAGCACAGATCCCCAGTGCTGTTGTGCCTGTGAATAGGCTGCCAAGGGAAGGTGAGGACCAGCAACAGCTTTCAGGGCTGTCCCCTTCCCTGTGGGAGAAGGATCCGGACGTTTGCCTTTTCGGAAACAGGCTCTGCCGAGAACGAGCACCATGAGATATGACATCTCTGGGAAAGCACAGATCCCCAGTGCTGTTGTGCCTGTGAATAGGCTGCCAAGGGAAGGTGAGGACCAGCAACAGCTTTCAGGGCTGGCACATTTCTTATAGGTGGAATAGCCAGACGTTTGCCTTTTCGGAAACAGGCTCTGCCGAGAACGAGCACCGTGAGATATGACATCTCTGGGAAAGCACAGATCCCCAGTGCTGTTGTGCCTGTGAATAGGCTGCCAAGGGAAGGTGAGGACCAGCAACACCTTTCAGGGCTGGCACATTTCTTATAGGAGGAATAGGCAGACCTTTGCCTTTTCGGAAACAGGCTCTGCCGAGAACGAGCACCGTGAGATATGACATCTCTGGGAAAGCACAGATCCCCAGTGCTGTTGTGCCTGTGAATAGGCTGCCAAGGGAAGGTGAGGACCAGCAACAGCTTTCAGGGCTGGCACATTTCATATAGGAGGAATAGCCAGACGTTTGCCTTTTTTTGAAACAGGCTCTGCTGAGAACGAGCACCATGAGATATGACATCTCTGGGAAAGCACAGATCCCCAGTGCTGTTGTGCCTGTGAATAGGCTGCCAAGGGAAGGTGAGGACCAGCAACAGCTTTCAGGGCTGCCACATTTCTTATAGGAGGAATAGGCAGACCTTTGCCTTTTCTGAAACAGGCTCTGCCGAGAACGAGCACCGTGAGATATGACATCTCTGGGAAAGCACAGATCCCCAGTGCTGTTGTGCCTGTGAATAGGCTGCCAAGGGAAGGTGAGGACCAGCAACACCTTTCAGGGCTGCCACATTTCTTATAGGAGGAATAGCCAGACGTTTGCCTTTTCGGAAACAGGCTCTGCCGAGAACGAGCACCGTGAGATATGACATCTCTGGGAAAGCACAGATCCCCAGTGCTGTTGTGCCTGTGAATAGGCTGCCAAGG
The DNA here is from genome assembly GCF_964188355.1 of Buteo buteo. Lineage (NCBI taxonomy): Eukaryota > Metazoa > Chordata > Aves > Accipitriformes > Accipitridae > Buteo > Buteo buteo. The sequence goes on from NC_134177.1 coordinate 25,557,248, forward strand.
GAAGGTGAGGACCAGCAACACCTTTCAGGGCTGTCCCCTTCCCTGTGGGAGAAGGATCCGGACGTTTGCCTTTTCGGAAACAGGCTCTGCCGAGAACGAGCACCGTGAGATATGACATCTCTGGGAAAGCACAGATCCCCAGTGCTGTTGTGCCTGTGAATAGGCTGCCAAGGGAAGGTGAGGACCAGCAACAGCTTTCAGGGCTGGCACATTTCTTATAGGTGGAATAGCCAGACGTTTGCCTTTTCGGAAACAGGCTCTGCCGAGAACGAGCACCGTGAGATATGACATCTCTGGGAAAGCACAGATCCCCAGTGCTGTTGTGCCTGTGAATAGGCTGCCAAGGGAAGGTGAAGACCAGCAACACCTTTCAGGGCTGTCCGCTTCCTTGTGGGAGAAGGATCCGGACGTTTGCCTTTTCGGAAACAGGCTCTGCCGAGAACGAGCACCGTGAGATATGACATCTCTGGGAAAGCACAGATCCCCAGTGCTGTTGTGCCTGTGAATAGGCTGCCAAGGGAAGGTGAGGACCAGCAACAGCTTTCAGGGCTGGCACATTTCTTGTAGGAGGAATAGCCAGACCTTTGCCTTTTCGGAAACAGGCTCTGCCGAGAACGAGCACCGTGAGATATGACATCTCTGGGAAAGCACAGATCCCCAGTGCTGTTGTGCCTGTGAATAGGCTGCCAAGGGAAGGTGAAGACCAGCAACACCTTTCAGGGCTGTCCCCTTCCTTGTGGGAGAAGGATCCGGACGTTTGCCTTTTCGGAAACAGGCTCTGCCGAGAACGAGCACCGTGAGATATGACATCTCTGGGAAAGCACAGATCCCCAGTGCTGTTGTGCCTGTGAATAGGCTGCCAAGGGAAGGTGAGGACCAGCAACAGCTTTCAGGGCTGGCACATTTCTTGTAGGAGGAATAGCCAGATGTTTGATTTTCAGAAAACAGGCTCTGCCGAGAACGAGCACCGTGAGATATGACATCTCTGGGAAAGCACAGATCCCCAGTGCTGTTGTGCCTGTGAATAGGCTGCCAAGGGAAGGTGAGCACCAGCAACAGCTTTCAGGGCTGGCACATTTCTTATAGGTGGAATAGCCAGACGTTTGCCTTTTCGGAAACAGGCTCTGCCGAGAACGAGCACCGTGAGATATGACATCTCTGGGAAAGCACAGATCCCCAGTGCTGTTGTGCCTGTCAATAGGCTGCCAAGGGAAGGTGAAGACCAGCAACACCTTTCAGGGCTGGCACATTTCTTATAGGAGGAATAGCCAGACGTTTGCCTTTTCGGAAACAGGCTCTGCCGAGAACGAGCACCGTGAGATATGACATCTCTGGGAAAGCACAGATCCCCAGTGCTGTTGTGCCTGTGAATAGGCTGCCAAGGGAAGGTGAGGACCAGCAACAGCTTTCAGGGCTGGCACATTTCATATAGGAGGAATAGCCAGACGTTTGCCTTTTTTTGAAACAGGCTCTGCTGAGAACGAGCACCATGAGATATGACATCTCTGGGAAAGCACAGATCCCCAGTGCTGTTGTGCCTGTGAATAGGCTGCCAAGGGAAGGTGAGGACCAGCAACAGCTTTCAGGGCTGCCACATTTCTTATAGGAGGAATAGGCAGACCTTTGCCTTTTCGGAAACAGGCTCTGCCGAGAACGAGCACCGTGAGATATGACATCTCTGGGAAAGCACAGATCCCCAGTGCTGTTGTGCCTGTGAATAGGCTGCCAAGGGAAGGTGAAGACCAGCAACACCTTTCAGGGCTGCCACATTTCTTATAGGAGGAATAGCCAGACGTTTGCCTTTTCGGAAACAGGCTCTGCCGAGAACGAGCACCGTGAGATATGACATCTCTGGGAAAGCACAGATCCCCAGTGCTGTTGTGCCTGTGAATAGGCTGCCAAGGGAAGGTGAAGACCAGCAACACCTTTCAGGGCTGTCCGCTTCCTTGTGGGAGAAGGATCCGGACGTTTGCCTTTTGGGAAACAGGCTCTGCCGAGAACGAGCACCGTGAGATATGACATCTCTGGGAAAGCACAGATCCCCAGTGCTGTTGTGCCTGTGAATAGGCTGCCAAGGGAAGGTGAGGACCAGCAACAGCTTTCAGGGCTGGCACATTTCTTGTAGGAGGAATAGCCAGATGTTTGATTTTCAGAAAACAGGCTCTGCCGAGAACGAGCACCGTGAGATATGACATCTCTGGGAAAGCACAGATCCCCAGTGCTGTTGTGCCTGTGAATAGGCTGCCAAGGGAAGGTGAGGACCAGCAACAGCTTTCAGGGCTGTCCCCTTCCCTGTGGGAGAAGGATCCGGACGTTTGCCTTTTCGGAAACAGGCTCTGCCGAGAACGAGCACCATGAGATATGACATCTCTGGGAAAGCACAGATCCCCAGTGCTGTTGTGCCTGTGAATAGGCTGCCAAGGGAAGGTGAGGACCAGCAACAGCTTTCAGGGCTGGCACATTTCTTATAGGTGGAATAGCCAGACGTTTGCCTTTTCGGAAACAGGCTCTGCCGAGAACGAGCACCGTGAGATATGACATCTCTGGGAAAGCACAGATCCCCAGTGCTGTTGTGCCTGTGAATAGGCTGCCAAGGGAAGGTGAAGACCAGCAACACCTTTCAGGGCTGGCACATTTCTTATAGGAGGAATAGCCAGACGTTTGCCTTTTCGGAAACAGGCTCTGCCGAGAACGAGCACCGTGAGATATGACATCTCTGGGAAAGCACAGATCCCCAGTGCTGTTGTGCCTGTGAATAGGCTGCCAAGGGAAGGTGAGGACCAGCAACAGCTTTCAGGGCTGGCACATTTCATATAGGAGGAATAGCCAGACGTTTGCCTTTTTTTGAAACAGGCTCTGCTGAGAACGAGCACCATGAGATATGACATCTCTGGGAAAGCACAGATCCCCAGTGCTGTTGTGCCTGTGAATAGGCTGCCAAGGGAAGGTGAGGACCAGCAACAGCTTTCAGGGCTGCCACATTTCTTATAGGAGGAATAGGCAGACCTTTGCCTTTTCGGAAACAGGCTCTGCCGAGAACGAGCACCGTGAGATGTGACATCTCTGGGAAAGCACAGATCCCCAGTGCTGTTGTGCCTGTGAATAGGCTGCCAAGGGAAGGTGAAGACCAGCAACACCTTTCAGGGCTGTCCCCTTCCTTGTGGGAGAAGGATCCGGACGTTTGCCTTTTCGGAAACAGGCTCTGCCGAGAACGAGCACCGTGAGATATGACATCTCTGGGAAAGCACAGATCCCCAGTGCTGTTGTGCCTGTGAATAGGCTGCCAAGGGAAGGTGAAGACCAGCAACACCTTTCAGGGCTGTCCCCTTCCTTGTGGGAGAAGGATCCGGACGTTTGCCTTTTCGGAAACAGGCTCTGCCGAGAACGAGCACCGTGAGATATGACATCTCTGGGAAAGCACAGATCCCCAGTGCTGTTGTGCCTGTGAATAGGCTGCCAAGGGAAGGTGAAGACCAGCAACACCTTTCAGGGCTGGCACATTTCTTGTAGGAGGAATAGCCAGACCTTTGCCTTTTCAGAAAACAGGCTCTGCCGAGAACGAGCACCGTGAGATATGACATCTCTGGGAAAGCACAGATCCCCAGTGCTGTTGTGCCTGTGAATAGGCTGCCAAGGGAAGGTGAGGACCAGCAACAGCTTTCAGGGCTGTCCCCTTCCCTGTGGGAGAAGGATCCGGACGTTTGCCTTTTCGGAAACAGGCTCTGCCGAGAACGAGCACCATGAGATATGACATCTCTGGGAAAGCACAGATCCCCAGTGCTGTTGTGCCTGTGAATAGGCTGCCAAGGGAAGGTGAGGACCAGCAACAGCTTTCAGGGCTGGCACATTTCTTATAGGAGGAATAGCCAGACCTTTGCCTTTTCGGAAACAGGCTCTGCCGAGAACGAGCACCGTGAGATATGACATCTCTGGGAAAGCACAGATCCCCAGTGCTGTTGTGCCTGTGAATAGGCTGCCAAGGGAAGGTGAGGACCAGCAACAGCTTTCAGGGCTGGCACATTTCTTATAGGAGGAATAGCCAGACGTTTGCCTTTTCGGAAACAGGCTCTGCCGAGAACGAGCACCGTGAGATATGACATCTCTGGGAAAGCACAGATCCCCAGTGCTGTTGTGCCTGTGAATAGGCTGCCAAGGGAAGGTGAGGACCAGCAACAGCTTTCAGGGCTGGCACATTTCTTGTAGGAGGAATAGCCAGATGTTTGATTTTCAGAAAACAGGCTCTGACGAGAACGAGCACCGTGAGATATGACATCTCTGGGAAAGCACAGATCCCCAGTGCTGTTGTGCCTGTGAATAGACTGCCAAGGGAAGGTGAGGACCAGCAACAGCTTTCAGGGCTGTCCCCTTCCCTGTGGGAGAATGATCCGGACATTTGCCTTTTCGGAAACAGGCTCTGCCGAGAACGAGCACCATGAGATATGACATCTCTGGGAAAGCACAGATCCCCAGTGCTGTTGTGCCTGTGAATAGGCTGCCAAGGGAAGGTGAGGACCAGCAACAGCTTTCAGGGCTGGCACATTTCTTATAGGTGGAATAGCCAGACGTTTGCCTTTTCGGAAACAGGCTCTGCCGAGAACGAGCACCGTGAGATATGACATCTCTGGGAAAGCACAGATCCCCAGTGCTGTTGTGCCTGTGAATAGGCTGCCAAGGGAAGGTGAGGACCAGCAACAGCTTTCAGGGCTGGCACATTTCTTATAGGAGGAATAGCCAGACCTTTGCCTTTTCGGAAACAGGCTCTGCCGAGAACGAGCACCGTGAGATATGACATCTCTGGGAAAGCACAGATCCCCAGTGCTGTTGTGCCTGTGAATAGGCTGCCAAGGGAAGGTGAGGACCAGCAACAGCTTTCAGGGCTGGCACATTTCTTGTGGGAGGAATAGCCAGACGTTTGCCTTTTTTTGAAACAGGCTCTGCTGAGAACGAGCACCGTGAGATATGACATCTCTGGGAAAGCACAGATCCCCAGTGCTGTTGTGCCTGTGAATAGGCTGCCAAGGGAAGGTGAGGACCAGCAACAGCTTTCAGGGCTGGCACATTTCTTGTAGGAGGAATAGCCAGATGTTTGATTTTCAGAAAACAGGCTGTGCCGAGAACGAGCACCGTGAGATATGACATCTCTGGGAAAGCACAGATCCCCAGTGCTGTTGTGCCTGTGAATAGGCTGCCAAGGGAAGGTGAGGACCAGCAACAGCTTTCAGGGCTGTCCCCTTCCCTGTGGGAGAAGGATCCGGACGTTTGCCTTTTCGGAAACAGGCTCTGCCGAGAACGAGCACCATGAGATATGACATCTCTGGGAAAGCACAGATCCCCAGTGCTGTTGTGCCTGTGAATAGGCTGCCAAGGGAAGGTGAGGACCAGCAACAGCTTTCAGGGCTGGCACATTTCTTATAGGTGGAATAGCCAGACGTTTGCCTTTTCGGAAACAGGCTCTGCCGAGAACGAGCACCGTGAGATATGACATCTCTGGGAAAGCACAGATCCCCAGTGCTGTTGTGCCTGTGAATAGGCTGCCAAGGGAAGGTGAGGACCAGCAACACCTTTCAGGGCTGGCACATTTCTTATAGGAGGAATAGGCAGACCTTTGCCTTTTCGGAAACAGGCTCTGCCGAGAACGAGCACCGTGAGATATGACATCTCTGGGAAAGCACAGATCCCCAGTGCTGTTGTGCCTGTGAATAGGCTGCCAAGGGAAGGTGAAGACCAGCAACAGCTTTCAGGGCTGGCACATTTCATATAGGAGGAATAGCCAGACGTTTGCCTTTTTTTGAAACAGGCTCTGCTGAGAACGAGCACCATGAGATATGACATCTCTGGGAAAGCACAGATCCCCAGTGCTGTTGTGCCTGTGAATAGGCTGCCAAGGGAAGGTGAGGACCAGCAACAGCTTTCAGGGCTGCCACATTTCTTATAGGAGGAATAGGCAGACCTTTGCCTTTTCGGAAACAGGCTCTGCCGAGAACGAGCACCGTGAGATATGACATCTCTGGGAAAGCACAGATCCCCAGTGCTGTTGTGCCTGTGAATAGGCTGCCAAGGGAAGGTGAAGACCAGCAACACCTTTCAGGGCTGCCACATTTCTTATAGGAGGAATAGCCAGACGTTTGCCTTTTCGGAAACAGGCTCTGCCGAGAACGAGCACCGTGAGATATGACATCTCTGGGAAAGCACAGATCCCCAGTGCTGTTGTGCCTGTGAATAGGCTGCCAAGGGAAGGTGAGGACCAGCAACACCTTTCAGGGCTGTCCCCTTCCCTGTGGGAGAAGGATCCGGACGTTTGCCTTTTCGGAAACAGGCTCTGCCGAGAACGAGCACCGTGAGATATGACATCTCTGGGAAAGCACAGATCCCCAGTGCTGTTGTGCCTGTGAATAGGCTGCCAAGGGAAGGTGAGGACCAGCAACAGCTTTCAGGGCTGGCACATTTCTTATAGGTGGAATAGCCAGACGTTTGCCTTTTCGGAAACAGGCTCTGCCGAGAACGAGCACCGTGAGATATGACATCTCTGGGAAAGCACAGATCCCCAGTGCTGTTGTGCCTGTGAATAGGCTGCCAAGGGAAGGTGAAGACCAGCAACACCTTTCAGGGCTGGCACATTTCTTATAGGAGGAATAGCCAGACGTTTGCCTTTTCGGAAACAGGCTCTGCCGAGAACGAGCACCGTGAGATATGACATCTCTGGGAAAGCACAGATCCCCAGTGCTGTTGTGCCTGTGAATAGGCTGCCAAGGGAAGGTGAGGACCAGCAACAGCTTTCAGGGCTGGCACATTTCATATAGGAGGAATAGCCAGACGTTTGCCTTTTTTTAAAACATGCTCTGCTGAGAACGAGCACCATGAGATATGACATCTCTGGGAAAGCACAGATCCCCAGTGCTGTTGTGCCTGTGAATAGGCTGCCAAGGGAAGGTGAGGACCAGCAACAGCTTTCAGGGCTGCCACATTTCTTATAGGAGGAATAGCCAGACGTTTGCCTTTTCGGAAACAGGCTCTGCCGAGAACGAGCACCGTGAGATATGACATCTCTGGGAAAGCACAGATCCCCAGTGCTGTTGTGCCTGTGAATAGGCTGCCAAGGGAAGGTGAAGACCAGCAACACCTTTCAGGGCTGTCCGCTTCCTTGTGGGAGAAGGATCCGGACGTTTGCCTTTTCGGAAACAGGCTCTGCCGAGAACGAGCACCGTGAGATATGACATCTCTGGGAAAGCACAGATCCCCAGTGCTGTTGTGCCTGTGAATAGGCTGCCAAGGGAAGGTGAGGACCAGCAACAGCTTTCAGGGCTGGCACATTTCTTGTAGGAGGAATAGCCAGACCTTTGCCTTTTCGGAAACAGGCTCTGCCGAGAACGAGCACCGTGAGATATGACATCTCTGGGAAAGCACAGATCCCCAGTGCTGTTGTGCCTGTGAATAGGCTGCCAAGGGAAGGTGAAGACCAGCAACACCTTTCAGGGCTGTCCCCTTCCTTGTGGGAGAAGGATCCGGACGTTTGCCTTTTCGGAAACAGGCTCTGCCGAGAACGAGCACCGTGAGATATGACATCTCTGGGAAAGCACAGATCCCCAGTGCTGTTGTGCCTGTGAATAGGCTGCCAAGGGAAGGTGAGGACCAGCAACAGCTTTCAGGGCTGGCACATTTCTTGTAGGAGGAATAGCCAGATGTTTGATTTTCAGAAAACAGGCTCTGCCGAGAACGAGCACCGTGAGATATGACATCTCTGGGAAAGCACAGATCCCCAGTGCTGTTGTGCCTGTGAATAGGCTGCCAAGGGAAGGTGAGCACCAGCAACAGCTTTCAGGGCTGTCCCCTTCCCTGTGGGAGAAGGATCCGGACGTTTGCCTTTTCGGAAACAGGCTCTGCCGAGAACGAGCACCATGAGATATGACATCTCTGGGAAAGCACAGATCCCCAGTGCTGTTGTGCCTGTGAATAGGCTGCCAAGGGAAGGTGAGGACCAGCAACAGCTTTCAGGGCTGGCACATTTCTTATAGGTGGAATAGCCAGACGTTTGCCTTTTGGGAAACAGGCTCTGCCGAGAACGAGCACCGTGAGATATGACATCTCTGGGAAAGCACAGATCCCCAGTGCTGTTGTGCCTGTCAATAGGCTGCCAAGGGAAGGTGAAGACCAGCAACAGCTTTCAGGGCTGGCACATTTCTTATAGGAGGAATAGCCAGACGTTTGCCTTTTCGGAAACAGGCTCTGCCGAGAACGAGCACCGTGAGATATGACATCTCTGGGAAAGCACAGATCCCCAGTGCTGTTGTGCCTGTGAATAGGCTGCCAAGGGAAGGTGAGGACCAGCAACAGCTTTCAGGGCTGGCACATTTCATATAGGAGGAATAGCCAGACGTTTGCCTTTTTTTGAAACAGGCTCTGCTGAGAACGAGCACCATGAGATATGACATCTCTGGGAAAGCACAGATCCCCAGTGCTGTTGTGCCTGTGAATAGGCTGCCAAGGGAAGGTGAGGACCAGCAACAGCTTTCAGGGCTGCCACATTTCTTATAGGAGGAATAGGCAGACCTTTGCCTTTTCGGAAACAGGCTCTGCCGAGAACGAGCACCGTGAGATATGACATCTCTGGGAAAGCACAGATCCCCAGTGCTGTTGTGCCTGTGAATAGGCTGCCAAGGGAAGGTGAAGACCAGCAACACCTTTCAGGGCTGTCCCCTTCCTTGTGGGAGAAGGATCCGGACGTTTGCCTTTTCGGAAACAGGCTCTGCCGAGAACGAGCACCGTGAGATATGACATCTCTGGGAAAGCACAGATCCCCAGTGCTGTTGTGCCTGTGAATAGGCTGCCAAGGGAAGGTGAAGACCAGCAACACCTTTCAGGGCTGTCCCCTTCCTTGTGGGAGAAGGATCCGGACGTTTGCCTTTTCGGAAACAGGCTCTGCCGAGAACGAGCACCGTGAGATATGACATCTCTGGGAAAGCACAGATCCCCAGTGCTGTTGTGCCTGTGAATAGGCTGCCAAGGGAAGGTGAAGACCAGCAACACCTTTCAGGGCTGGCACATTTCTTGTAGGAGGAATAGCCAGACCTTTGCCTTTTCAGAAAACAGGCTCTGCCGAGAACGAGCACCGTGAGATATGACATCTCTGGGAAAGCACAGATCCCCAGTGCTGTTGTGCCTGTGAATAGGCTGCCAAGGGAAGGTGAGGACCAGCAACAGCTTTCAGGGCTGTCCCCTTCCTTGTGGGAGAAGGATCCGGACGTTTGCCTTTTCGGAAACAGGCTCTGCCGAGAACGAGCACCATGAGATATGACATCTCTGGGAAAGCACAGATCCCCAGTGCTGTTGTGCCTGTGAATAGGCTGCCAAGGGAAGGTGAGGACCAGCAACAGCTTTCAGGGCTGGCACATTTCTTATAGGAGGAATAGCCAGACCTTTGCCTTTTCGGAAACAGGCTCTGCCGAGAACGAGCACCGTGAGATATGACATCTCTGGGAAAGCACAGATCCCCAGTGCTGTTGTGCCTGTGAATAGGCTGCCAAGGGAAGGTGAGGACCAGCAACAGCTTTCAGGGCTGGCACATTTCTTATAGGAGGAATAGCCAGACGTTTGCCTTTTCGGAAACAGGCTCTGCCGAGAACGAGCACCGTGAGATATGACATCTCTGGGAAAGCACAGATCCCCAGTGCTGTTGTGCCTGTGAATAGGCTGCCAAGGGAAGGTGAGGACCAGCAACAGCTTTCAGGGCTGGCACATTTCTTGTAGGAGGAATAGCCAGATGTTTGATTTTCAGAAAACAGGCTCTGACGAGAACGAGCACCGTGAGATATGACATCTCTGGGAAAGCACAGATCCCCAGTGCTGTTGTGCCTGTGAATAGACTGCCAAGGGAAGGTGAGGACCAGCAACAGCTTTCAGGGCTGTCCCCTTCCCTGTGGGAGAATGATCCGGACGTTTGCCTTTTCGGAAACAGGCTCTGCCGAGAACGAGCACCATGAGATATGACATCTCTGGGAAAGCACAGATCCCCAGTGCTGTTGTGCCTGTGAATAGGCTGCCAAGGGAAGGTGAGGACCAGCAACAGCTTTCAGGGCTGGCACATTTCTTATAGGTGGAATAGCCAGACGTTTGCCTTTTCGGAAACAGGCTCTGCCGAGAACGAGCACCGTGAGATATGACATCTCTGGGAAAGCACAGATCCCCAGTGCTGTTGTGCCTGTGAATAGGCTGCCAAGGGAAGGTGAGGACCAGCAACAGCTTTCAGGGCTGGCACATTTCTTATAGGAGGAATAGCCAGACCTTTGCCTTTTCGGAAACAGGCTCTGCCGAGAACGAGCACCGTGAGATATGACATCTCTGGGAAAGCACAGATCCCCAGTGCTGTTGTGCCTGTGAATAGGCTGCCAAGGGAAGGTGAGGACCAGCAACAGCTTTCAGGGCTGGCACATTTCTTGTGGGAGGAATAGCCAGACGTTTGCCTTTTTTTGAAACAGGCTCTGCTGAGAACGAGCACCATGAGATATGACATCTCTGGGAAAGCACAGATCCCCAGTGCTGTTGTACCTGTGAATAGGCTGCCAAGGGAAGGTGAGGACCAGCAACAGCTTTCAGGGCTGCCACATTTCTTGTGGGAGGAATAGCAAGACGTTTGCCTTTTCGGAAACAGGCTCTGCCGAGAACGAGCACCGTGAGATATGACATCTCTGGGAAAGCACAGATCCCCAGTGCTGTTGTGCCTGTGAATAGGCTGCCAAGGGAAGGTGAAGACCAGCAACACCTTTCAGGGCTGTCCCCTTCCTTGTGGGAGAAGGATCCGGACGTTTGCCTTTTCGGAAACAGGCTCTGCCGAGAACGAGCACCGTGAGATATGACATCTCTGGGAAAGCACAGATCCCCAGTGCTGTTGTGCCTGTGAATAGGCTGCCAAGGGAAGGTGAGGACCAGCAACAGCTTTCAGGGCTGGCACATTTCTTATAGGAGGAATAGCCAGACGTTTGCCTTTTCGGAAACAGGCTCTGCCGAGAACGAGCACCGTGAGATATGACATCTCTGGGAAAGCACAGATCCCCAGTGCTGTTGTGCCTGTGAATAGGCTGCCAAGGGAAGGTGAGGACCAGCAACAGCTTTCAGGGCTGGCACATTTCTTATAGGAGGAATAGCCAGACCTTTGCCTTTTCGGAAACAGGCTCTGCCGAGAACGAGCACCGTGAGATATGACATCTCTGGGAAAGCACAGATCCCCAGTGCTGTTGTGCCTGTGAATAGGCTGCCAAGGGAAGGTGAGGACCAGCAACAGCTTTCAGGGCTGCCACATTTCTTATAGGAGGAATAGGCAGACCTTTGCCTTTTCGGAAACAGGCTCTGCCGAGAACGAGCACCGTGAGATATGACATCTCTGGGAAAGCACAGATCCCCAGTGCTGTTGTGCCTGTGAATAGGCTGCCAAGGGAAGGTGAGGACCAGCAACAGCTTTCAGGGCTGGCACATTTCATATAGGAGGAATAGCCAGACGTTTGCCTTTTTTTAAAACATGCTCTGCTGAGAACGAGCACCATGAGATATGACATCTCTGGGAAAGCACAGATCCCCAGTGCTGTTGTGCCTGTGAATAGGCTGCCAAGGGAAGGTGAGGACCAGCAACAGCTTTCAGGGCTGCCACATTTCTTATAGGAGGAATAGCCAGACGTTTGCCTTTTCGGAAACAGGCTCTGCCGAGAACGAGCACCGTGAGATATGACATCTCTGGGAAAGCACAGATCCCCAGTGCTGTTGTGCCTGTGAATAGGCTGCCAAGGGAAGGTGAAGACCAGCAACACCTTTCAGGGCTGTCCGCTTCCTTGTGGGAGAAGGATCCGGACGTTTGCCTTTTCGGAAACAGGCTCTGCCGAGAACGAGCACCGTGAGATATGACATCTCTGGGAAAGCACAGATCCCCAGTGCTGTTGTGCCTGTGAATAGGCTGCCAAGGGAAGGTGAGGACCAGCAACAGCTTTCAGGGCTGGCACATTTCTTGTAGGAGGAATAGCCAGACCATTGCCTTTTCGGAAACAGGCTCTGCCGAGAACGAGCACCGTGAGATATGACATCTCTGGGAAAGCACAGATCCCCAGTGCTGTTGTGCCTGTGAATAGGCTGCCAAGGGAAGGTGAAGACCAGCAACACCTTTCAGGGCTGTCCCCTTCCTTGTGGGAGAAGGATCCGGACGTTTGCCTTTTCGGAAACAGGCTCTGCCGAGAACGAGCACCGTGAGATATGACATCTCTGGGAAAGCACAGATCCCCAGTGCTGTTGTGCCTGTGAATAGGCTGCCAAGGGAAGGTGAGGACCAGCAACAGCTTTCAGGGCTGGCACATTTCTTGTAGGAGGAATAGCCAGATGTTTGATTTTCAGAAAACAGGCTCTGCCGAGAACGAGCACCGTGAGATATGACATCTCTGGGAAAGCACAGATCCCCAGTGCTGTTGTGCCTGTGAATAGGCTGCCAAGGGAAGGTGAGCACCAGCAACAGCTTTCAGGGCTGTCCCCTTCCCTGTGGGAGAAGGATCCGGACGTTTGCCTTTTCGGAAACAGGCTCTGCCGAGAACGAGCACCATGAGATATGACATCTCTGGGAAAGCACAGATCCCCAGTGCTGTTGTGCCTGTGAATAGGCTGCCAAGGGAAGGTGAGGACCAGCAACAGCTTTCAGGGCTGGCACATTTCTTATAGGTGGAATAGCCAGACGTTTGCCTTTTGGGAAACAGGCTCTGCCGAGAACGAGCACCGTGAGATATGACATCTCTGGGAAAGCACAGATCCCCAGTGCTGTTGTGCCTGTCAATAGGCTGCCAAGGGAAGGTGAAGACCAGCAACACCTTTCAGGGCTGGCACATTTCTTATAGGAGGAATAGCCAGACGTTTGCCTTTTCGGAAACAGGCTCTGCCGAGAACGAGCACCGTGAGATATGACATCTCTGGGAAAGCACAGATCCCCAGTGCTGTTGTGCCTGTGAATAGGCTGCCAAGGGAAGGTGAGGACCAGCAACAGCTTTCAGGGCTGGCACATTTCATATAGGAGGAATAGCCAGACGTTTGCCTTTTTTTGAAACAGGCTCTGCTGAGAACGAGCACCATGAGATATGACATCTCTGGGAAAGCACAGATCCCCAGTGCTGTTGTGCCTGTGAATAGGCTGCCAAGGGAAGGTGAGGACCAGCAACAGCTTTCAGGGCTGCCACATTTCTTATAGGAGGAATAGGCAGACCTTTGCCTTTTCGGAAACAGGCTCTGCCGAGAACGAGCACCGTGAGATATGACATCTCTGGGAAAGCACAGATCCCCAGTGCTGTTGTGCCTGTGAATAGGCTGCCAAGGGAAGGTGAAGACCAGCAACACCTTTCAGGGCTGCCACATTTCTTATAGGAGGAATAGCCAGACGTTTGCCTTTTCGGAAACAGGCTCTGCCGAGAACGAGCACCGTGAGATATGACATCTCTGGGAACGCACAGATCCCCAGTGCTGTTGTGCCTGTGAATAGGCTGCCAAGGGAAGGTGAAGACCAGCAACACCTTTCAGGGCTGTCCGCTTCCTTGTGGGAGAAGGATCCGGACGTTTGCCTTTTCGGAAACAGGCTCTGCCGAGAACGAGCACCGTGAGATATGACATCTCTGGGAAAGCACAGATCCCCAGTGCTGTTGTGCCTGTGAATAGGCTGCCAAGGGAAGGTGAGGACCAGCAACACCTTTCAGGGCTGGCACATTTCTTGTAGGAGGAATAGCCAGATGTTTGATTTTCAGAAAACAGGCTCTGCCGAGAACGAGCACCGTGAGATATGACATCTCTGGGAAAGCACAGATCCCCAGTGCTGTTGTGCCTGTGAATAGGCTGCCAAGGGAAGGTGAGGACCAGCAACAGCTTTCAGGGCTGTCCCCTTCCCTGTGGGAGAAGGATCCGGACGTTTGCCTTTTCGGAAACAGGCTCTGCCGAGAACGAGCACCATGAGATATGACATCTCTGGGAAAGCACAGATCCCCAGTGCTGTTGTGCCTGTGAATAGGCTGCCAAGGGAAGGTGAGGACCAGCAACAGCTTTCAGGGCTGGCACATTTCTTATAGGTGGAATAGCCAGACGTTTGCCTTTTCGGAAACAGGCTCTGCCGAGAACGAGCACCGTGAGATATGACATCTCTGGGAAAGCACAGATCCCCAGTGCTGTTGTGCCTGTCAATAGGCTGCCAAGGGAAGGTGAAGACCAGCAACACCTTTCAGGGCTGGCACATTTCTTATAGGAGGAATAGCCAGACGTTTGCCTTTTCGGAAACAGGCTCTGCCGAGAACGAGCACCGTGAGATATGACATCTCTGGGAAAGCACAGATCCCCAGTGCTGTTGTGCCTGTGAATAGGCTGCCAAGGGAAGGTGAGGACCAGCAACAGCTTTCAGGGCTGGCACATTTCATATAGGAGGAATAGCCAGACGTTTGCCTTTTTTTGAAACAGGCTCTGCTGAGAACGAGCACCATGAGATATGACATCTCTGGGAAAGCACAGATCCCCAGTGCTGTTGTGCCTGTGAATAGGCTGCCAAGGGAAGGTGAGGACCAGCAACAGCTTTCAGGGCTGCCACATTTCTTATAGGAGGAATAGGCAGACCTTTGCCTTTTCGGAAACAGGCTCTGCCGAGAACGAGCACCGTGAGATATGACATCTCTGGGAAAGCACAGATCCCCAGTGCTGTTGTGCCTGTGAATAGGCTGCCAAGGGAAGGTGAAGACCAGCAACACCTTTCAGGGCTGTCCCCTTCCTTGTGGGAGAAGGATCCGGACGTTTGCCTTTTCGGAAACAGGCTCTGCCGAGAACGAGCACCGTGAGATATGACATCTCTGGGAAAGCACAGATCCCCAGTGCTGTTGTGCCTGTGAATAGGCTGCCAAGGGAAGGTGAAGACCAGCAACACCTTTCAGGGCTGTCCCCTTCCTTGTGGGAGAAGGATCCGGACGTTTGCCTTTTCGGAAACAGGCTCTGCCGAGAACGAGCACCGTGAGATATGACATCTCTGGGAAAGCACAGATCCCCAGTGCTGTTGTGCCTGTGAATAGGCTGCCAAGGGAAGGTGAAGACCAGCAACACCTTTCAGGGCTGGCACATTTCTTGTAGGAGGAATAGCCAGACCTTTGCCTTTTCAGAAAACAGGCTCTGCCGAGAACGAGCACCGTGAGATATGACATCTCTGGGAAAGCACAGATCCCCAGTGCTGTTGTGCCTGTGAATAGGCTGCCAAGGGAAGGTGAGGACCAGCAACAGCTTTCAGGGCTGGCACATTTCTTATAGGAGGAATAGCCAGACGTTTGCCTTTTCGGAAACAGGCTCTGCCGAGAACGAGCACCGTGAGATATGACATCTCTGGGAAAGCACAGATCCCCAGTGCTGTTGTGCCTGTGAATAGGCTGCCAAGGGAAGGTGAGGACCAGCAACAGCTTTCAGGGCTGGCACATTTCTTGTAGGAGGAATAGCCAGATGTTTGATTTTCAGAAAACAGGCTCTGACGAGAACGAGCACCGTGAGATATGACATCTCTGGGAAAGCACAGATCCCCAGTGCTGTTGTGCCTGTGAATAGACTGCCAAGGGAAGGTGAGGACCAGCAACAGCTTTCAGGGCTGTCCCCTTCCCTGTGGGAGAATGATCCGGACGTTTGCCTTTTCGGAAACAGGCTCTGCCGAGAACGAGCACCATGAGATATGACATCTCTGGGAAAGCACAGATCCCCAGTGCTGTTGTGCCTGTGAATAGGCTGCCAAGGGAAGGTGAGGACCAGCAACAGCTTTCAGGGCTGGCACATTTCTTATAGGTGGAATAGCCAGACGTTTGCCTTTTCGGAAACAGGCTCTGCCGAGAACGAGCACCGTGAGATATGACATCTCTGGGAAAGCACAGATCCCCAGTGCTGTTGTGCCTGTGAATAGGCTGCCAAGGGAAGGTGAGGACCAGCAACAGCTTTCAGGGCTGGCACATTTCTTATAGGAGGAATAGCCAGACCTTTGCCTTTTCGGAAACAGGCTCTGCCGAGAACGAGCACCGTGAGATATGACATCTCTGGGAAAGCACAGATCCCCAGTGCTGTTGTGCCTGTGAATAGGCTGCCAAGGGAAGGTGAGGACCAGCAACAGCTTTCAGGGCTGGCACATTTCTTGTGGGAGGAATAGCCAGACGTTTGCCTTTTTTTGAAACAGGCTCTGCTGAGAACGAGCACCATGAGATATGACATCTCTGGGAAAGCACAGATCCCCAGTGCTGTTGTACCTGTGAATAGGCTGCCAAGGGAAGGTGAGGACCAGCAACACCTTTCAGGGCTGCCACATTTCTTGTGGGAGGAATAGCAAGACGTTTGCCTTTTCGGAAACAGGCTCTGCCGAGAACGAGCACCGTGAGATATGACATCTCTGGGAAAGCACAGATCCCCAGTGCTGTTGTGCCTGTGAATAGGCTGCCAAGGGAAGGTGAAGACCAGCAACACCTTTCAGGGCTGTCCCCTTCCTTGTGGGAGAAGGATCCGGACGTTTGCCTTTTCGGAAACAGGCTCTGCCGAGAACGAGCACCGTGAGATATGACATCTCTGGGAAAGCACAGATCCCCAGTGCTGTTGTGCCTGTGAATAGGCTGCCAAGGGAAGGTGAGGACCAGCAACAGCTTTCAGGGCTGGCACATTTCTTATAGGAGGAATAGCCAGACGTTTGCCTTTTCGGAAACAGGCTCTGCCGAGAACGAGCACCGTGAGATATGACATCTCTGGGAAAGCACAGATCCCCAGTGCTGTTGTGCCTGTGAATAGGCTGCCAAGGGAAGGTGAGGACCAGCAACAGCTTTCAGGGCTGGCACATTTCTTATAGGAGGAATAGCCAGACCTTTGCCTTTTCGGAAACAGGCTCTGCCGAGAACGAGCACCGTGAGATATGACATCTCTGGGAAAGCACAGATCCCCAGTGCTGTTGTGCCTGTGAATAGGCTGCCAAGGGAAGGTGAGGACCAGCAACAGCTTTCAGGGCTGCCACATTTCTTATAGGAGGAATAGCCAGACGTTTGCCTTTTCGGAAACAGGCTCTGCCGAGAACGAGCACCGTGAGATATGACATCTCTGGGAAAGCACAGATCCCCAGTGCTGTTGTGCCTGTGAATAGGCTGCCAAGGGAAGGTGAAGACCAGCAACACCTTTCAGGGCTGTCCGCTTCCTTGTGGGAGAAGGATCCGGACGTTTGCCTTTTCGGAAACAGGCTCTGCCGAGAACGAGCACCGTGAGATATGACATCTCTGGGAAAGCACAGATCCCCAGTGCTGTTGTGCCTGTGAATAGGCTGCCAAGGGAAGGTGAGGACCAGCAACAGCTTTCAGGGCTGGCACATTTCTTGTAGGAGGAATAGCCAGACCTTTGCCTTTTCGGAAACAGGCTCTGCCGAGAACGAGCACCGTGAGATATGACATCTCTGGGAAAGCACAGATCCCCAGTGCTGTTGTGCCTGTGAATAGGCTGCCAAGGGAAGGTGAAGACCAGCAACACCTTTCAGGGCTGTCCCCTTCCTTGTGGGAGAAGGATCCGGACGTTTGCCTTTTCGGAAACAGGCTCTGCCGAGAACGAGCACCGTGAGATATGACATCTCTGGGAAAGCACAGATCCCCAGTGCTGTTGTGCCTGTGAATAGGCTGCCAAGGGAAGGTGAGGACCAGCAACAGCTTTCAGGGCTGGCACATTTCTTGTAGGAGGAATAGCCAGATGTTTGATTTTCAGAAAACAGGCTCTGCCGAGAACGAGCACCGTGAGATATGACATCTCTGGGAAAGCACAGATCCCCAGTGCTGTTGTGCCTGTGAATAGGCTGCCAAGGGAAGGTGAGGACCAGCAACAGCTTTCAGGGCTGGCACATTTCTTATAGGTGGAATAGCCAGACGTTTGCCTTTTGGGAAACAGGCTCTGCCGAGAACGAGCACCGTGAGATATGACATCTCTGGGAAAGCACAGATCCCCAGTGCTGTTGTGCCTGTCAATAGGCTGCCAAGGGAAGGTGAAGACCAGCAACACCTTTCAGGGCTGGCACATTTCTTATAGGAGGAATAGCCAGACGTTTGCCTTTTTTTGAAACAGGCTCTGCTGAGAACGAGCACCATGAGATATGACATCTCTGGGAAAGCACAGATCCCCAGTGCTGTTGTGCCTGTGAATAGGCTGCCAAGGGAAGGTGAGGACCAGCAACAGCTTTCAGGGCTGGCACATTTCTTATAGGAGGAATAGCCAGACCTTTGCCTTTTCGGAAACAGGCTCTGCCGAGAACGAGCACCGTGAGATATGACATCTCTGGGAAAGCACAGATCCCCAGTGCTGTTGTGCCTGTGAATAGGCTGCCAAGGGAAGGTGAAGACCAGCAACACCTTTCAGGGCTGTCCCCTTCCTTGTGGGAGAAGGATCAGGACGTTTGCCTTTTCGGAAACAGGCTCTGCCGAGAACGAGCACCGTGAGATATGACATCTCTGGGAAAGCACAGATCCCCAGTGCTGTTGTGCCTGTGAATAGGCTGCCAAGGGAAGGTGAGGACCAGCAACAGCTTTCAGGGCTGGCACATTTCTTGTAGGAGGAATAGCCAGACGTTTGCCTTTTTTTGAAACAGGCTCTGCTGAGAACGAGCACCATGAGATATGACATCTCTGGGAAAGCACAGATCCCCAGTGCTGTTGTGCCTGTGAATAGGCTGCCAAGGGAAGGTGAGGACCAGCAACAGCTTTCAGGGCTGGCACATTTCTTGTAGGAGGAATAGCCAGACGTTTGCCTTTTCGGAAACAGGCTCTGCCGAGAACGAGCACCGTGAGATATGACATCTCTGGGAAAGCACAGATCCCCAGTGCTGTTGTGCCTGTGAATAGGCTGCCAAGGGAAGGTGAAGACCAGCAACACCTTTCAGGGCTGTCCCCTTCCTTGTGGGAGAAGGATCCGGACGTTTGCCTTTTCGGAAACAGGCTCTGCCGAGAACGAGCACCGTGAGATATGACATCTCTGGGAAAGCACAGATCCCCAGTGCTGTTGTGCCTGTGAATAGGCTGCCAAGGGAAGGTGAAGACCAGCAACACCTTTCAGGGCTGGCACATTTCTTGTAGGAGGAATAGCCAGACCTTTGCCTTTTCAGAAAACAGGCTCTGCCGAGAACGAGCACCGTGAGATATGACATCTCTGGGAAAGCACAGATCCCCAGTGCTGTTGTGCCTGTGAATAGGCTGCCAAGGGAAGGTGAGGACCAGCAACAGCTTTCAGGGCTGTCCCCTTCCTTGTGGGAGAAGGATCCGGACGTTTGCCTTTTCGGAAACAGGCTCTGCCGAGAACGAGCACCATGAGATATGACATCTCTGGGAAAGCACAGATCCCCAGTGCTGTTGTGCCTGTGAATAGGCTGCCAAGGGAAGGTGAGGACCAGCAACAGCTTTCAGGGCTGGCACATTTCTTGTAGGAGGAATAGCCAGACCTTTGCCTTTTCGGAAACAGGCTCTGCCGAGAACGAGCACCGTGAGATATGACATCTCTGGGAAAGCACAGATCCCCAGTGCTGTTGTGCCTGTGAATAGGCTGCCAAGGGAAGGTGAGGACCAGCAACAGCTTTCAGGGCTGGCACATTTCTTATAGGAGGAATAGCCAGACCTTTGCCTTTTCGGAAACAGGCTCTGCCGAGAACGAGCACCGTGAGATATGACATCTCTGGGAAAGCACAGATCCCCAGTGCTGTTGTGCCTGTGAATAGGCTGCCAAGGGAAGGTGAAGACCAGCAACACCTTTCAGGGCTGTCCGCTTCCTTGTGGGAGAAGGATCCGGACGTTTGCCTTTTCGGAAACAGGCTCTGCCGAGAACGAGCACCGTGAGATATGACATCTCTGGGAAAGCACAGATCCCCAGTGCTGTTGTGCCTGTGAATAGGCTGCCAAGGGAAGGTGAGGACCAGCAACAGCTTTCAGGGCTGTCCCCTTCCTTGTGGGAGAAGGATCCGGACGTTTGCCTTTTCGGAAACAGGCTCTGCCGAGAACGAGCACCGTGAGATATGACATCTCTGGGAAAGCACAGATCCCCAGTGCTGTTGTGCCTGTGAATAGGCTGCCAAGGGAAGGTGAGGACCAGCAACAGCTTTCAGGGCTGGCACATTTCTTGTAGGAGGAATAGCCAGATGTTTGATTTTCAGAAAACAGGCTCTGCCGAGAACGAGCACCGTGAGATATGACATCTCTGGGAAAGCACAGATCCCCAGTGCTGTTGTGCCTGTGAATAGACTGCCAAGGGAAGGTGAGGACCAGCAACAGCTTTCAGGGCTGTCCCCTTCCCTGTGGGAGAAGGATCCAGACGTTTGCCTTTTCGGAAACAGGCTCTGCCGAGAACGAGCACCATGAGATATGACATCTCTGGGAAAGCACAGATCCCCAGTGCTGTTGTGCCTGTGAATAGGCTGCCAAGGGAAGGTGAGGACCAGCAACAGCTTTCAGGGCTGGCACATTTCTTATAGGAGGAATAGCCAGACCTTTGCCTTTTCGGAAACAGGCTCTGCCGAGAACGAGCACCGTGAGATATGACATCTCTGGGAAAGCACAGATCCCCAGTGCTGTTGTGCCTGTGAATAGGCTGCCAAGGGAAGGTGAGGACCAGCAACAGCTTTCAGGGCTGGCACATTTCTTGTGGGAGGAATAGCCAGACGTTTGCCTTTTTTTGAAACAGGCTCTGCCGAGAACGAGCACCATGAGATATGACATCTCTGGGAAAGCACAGATCCCCAGTGCTGTTGTGCCTGTGAATAGGCTGCCAAGGGAAGGTGAGGACCAGCAACAGCTTTCAGGGCTGGCACATTTCTTATAGGAGGAATAGCCAGACCTTTGCCTTTTCGGAAACAGGCTCTGCCGAGAACGAGCACCGTGAGATATGACATCTCTGGGAAAGCACAGATCCCCAGTGCTGTTGTGCCTGTGAATAGGCTGCCAAGGGAAGGTGAGGACCAGCAACAGCTTTCAGGGCTGCCACATTTCTTGTGGGAGGAATAGCAAGACGTTTGCCTTTTCGGAAACAGGCTCTGCCGAGAACGAGCACCGTGAGATATGACATCTCTGGGAAAGCACAGATCCCCAGTGCTGTTGTGCCTGTGAATAGGCTGCCAAGGGAAGGTGAAGACCAGCAACACCTTTCAGGGCTGTCCCCTTCCTTGTGGGAGAAGGATCCGGACGTTTGCCTTTTCGGAAACAGGCTCTGCCGAGAACGAGCACCGTGAGATATGACATCTCTGGGAAAGCACAGATCCCCAGTGCTGTTGTGCCTGTGAATAGGCTGCCAAGGGAAGGTGAGGACCAGCAACAGCTTTCAGGGCTGGCACATTTCTTATAGGAGGAATAGCCAGACGTTTGCCTTTTCGGAAACAGGCTCTGCCGAGAACGAGCACCGTGAGATATGACATCTCTGGGAAAGCACAGATCCCCAGTGCTGTTGTGCCTGTGAATAGGCTGCCAAGGGAAGGTGAGGACCAGCAACAGCTTTCAGGGCTAGCACATTTCTTATAGGAGGAATAGCCAGACCTTTGCCTTTTCGGAAACAGGCTCTGCCGAGAACGAGCACCGTGAGATATGACATCTCTGGGAAAGCACAGATCCCCAGTGCTTTTGTGCCTGTGAATAGGCTGCCAAGGGAAGGTGAGGACCAGCAACAGCTTTCAGGGCTGGCACATTTCTTGTAGGAGGAATAGCCAGACGTTTGCCTTTTGGGAAACAGGCTCTGCCGAGAACGAGCACCGTGAGATATGACATCTCTGGGAAAGCACAGATCCCCAGTGCTGTTGTGCCTGTGAATAGGCTGCCAAGGGAAGGTGAGGACCAGCAACAGCTTTCAGGGCTGGCACATTTCTTGTGGGAGGAATAGCCAGACGTTTGCCTTTTCGGAAACAGGCTCTGCCGAGAACGAGCACCGTGAGATATGACATCTCTGGGAAAGCACAGATCCCCAGTGCTGTTGTGCCTGTGAATAGGCTGCCAAGGGAAGGTGAGGACCAGCAACAGCTTTCAGGGCTGGCACATTTCTTGTAGGAGGAATAGCCAGACGTTTGCCTTTTGGGAAACAGGCTCTGCCGAGAACGAGCACCGTGAGATATGACATCTCTGGGAAAGCACAGATCCCCAGTGCTGTTGTGCCTGTGAATAGGCTGCCAAGGGAAGGTGAAGACCAGCAACACCTTTCAGGGCTGGCACATTTCTTGTAGGAGGAATAGCCAGACGTTTGCCTTTTCGGAAACAGGCTCTGCCGAGAACGAGCACCGTGAGATATGACATCTCTGGGAAAGCACAGATCCCCAGTGCTGTTGTGCCTGTGAATAGGCTGCCAAGGGAAGGTGAAGACCAGCAACACCTTTCAGGGCTGTCCCCTTCCTTGTGGGAGAAGGATCCGGACGTTTGCCTTTTCGGAAACAGGCTCTGCCGAGAACGAGCACCGTGAGATATGACATCTCTGGGAAAGCACAGATCCCCAGTGCTGTTGTGCCTGTGAATAGGCTGCCAAGGGAAGGTGAAGACCAGCAACACCTTTCAGGGCTGGCACATTTCTTGTAGGAGGAATAGCCAGACCTTTGCCTTTTCAGAAAACAGGCTCTGCCGAGAACGAGCACCGTGAGATATGACATCTCTGGGAAAGCACAGATCCCCAGTGCTGTTGTGCCTGTGAATAGGCTGCCAAGGGAAGGTGAGGACCAGCAACAGCTTTCAGGGCTGTCCCCTTCCTTGTGGGAGAAGGATCCGGACGTTTGCCTTTTTGGAAACAGGCTCTGCCGAGAACGAGCACCATGAGATATGACATCTCTGGGAAAGCACAGATCCCCAGTGCTGTTGTGCCTGTGAATAGGCTGCCAAGGGAAGGTGAGGACCAGCAACAGCTTTCAGGGCTGGCACATTTCTTATAGGAGGAATAGCCAGACGTTTGCCTTTTGGGAAACAGGCTCTGCCGAGAACGAGCACCGTGAGATATGACATCTCTGGGAAAGCACAGATCCCCAGTGCTGTTGTGCCTGTGAATAGGCTGCCAAGGGAAGGTGAGGACCAGCAACAGCTTTCAGGGCTGCCACATTTCTTATAGGAGGAATAGCCAGACGTTTGCCCTTTCGGAAACAGGCTCTGCCGAGAACGAGCACCGTGAGATATGACATCTCTGGGAAAGCACAGATCCCCAGTGCTGTTGTGCCTGTGAATAGGCTGCCAAGGGAAGGTGAAGACCAGCAACACCTTTCAGGGCTGTCCGCTTCCTTGTGGGAGAAGGATCCGGACGTTTGCCTTTTCGGAAACAGGCTCTGCCGAGAACGAGCACCGTGAGATATGACATCTCTGGGAAAGCACAGATCCCCAGTGCTGTTGTGCCTGTGAATAGGCTGCCAAGGGAAGGTGAGGACCAGCAACAGCTTTCAGGGCTGTCCCCTTCCTTGTGGGAGAAGGATCCGGACGTTTGCCTTTTCGGAAACAGGCTCTGCCGAGAACGAGCACCGTGAGATATGACATCTCTGGGAAAGCACAGATCCCCAGTGCTGTTGTGCCTGTGAATAGGCTGCCAAGGGAAGGTGAGGACCAGCAACAGCTTTCAGGGCTGGCACATTTCTTGTAGGAGGAATAGCCAGATGTTTGATTTTCAGAAAACAGGCTCTGCCGAGAACGAGCACCGTGAGATATGACATCTCTGGGAAAGCACAGATCCCCAGTGCTGTTGTGCCTGTGAATAGGCTGCCAAGGGAAGGTGAGGACCAGCAACAGCTTTCAGGGCTGTCCCCTTCCCTGTGGGAGAAGGATCCGGACGTTTGCCTTTTCGGAAACAGGCTCTGCCGAGAACGAGCACCATGAGATATGACATCTCTGGGAAAGCACAGATCCCCAGTGCTGTTGTGCCTGTGAATAGGCTGCCAAGGGAAGGTGAGGACCAGCAACAGCTTTCAGGGCTGGCACATTTCTTATAGGTGGAATAGCCAGACGTTTGCCTTTTCGGAAACAGGCTCTGCCGAGAACGAGCACCGTGAGATATGACATCTCTGGGAAAGCACAGATCCCCAGTGCTGTTGTGCCTGTGAATAGGCTGCCAAGGGAAGGTGAGGACCAGCAACAGCTTTCAGGGCTGGCACATTTCTTATAGGAGGAATAGCCAGACCTTTGCCTTTTCGGAAACAGGCTCTGCCGAGAACGAGCACCGTGAGATATGACATCTCTGGGAAAGCACAGATCCCCAGTGCTGTTGTGCCTGTGAATAGGCTGCCAAGGGAAGGTGAGGACCAGCAACAGCTTTCAGGGCTGGCACATTTCTTGTGGGAGGAATAGCCAGACGTTTGCCTTTTTTTGAAACAGGCTCTGCTGAGAACGAGCACCATGAGATATGACATCTCTGGGAAAGCACAGATCCCCAGTGCTGTTGTGCCTGTGAATAGGCTGCCAAGGGAAGGTGAGGACCAGCAACAGCTTTCAGGGCTGCCACATTTCTTGTGGGAGGAATAGCAAGACGTTTGCCTTTTCGGAAACAGGCTCTGCCGAGAACGAGCACCGTGAGATATGACATCTCTGGGAAAGCACAGATCCCCAGTGCTGTTGTGCCTGTGAATAGGCTGCCAAGGGAAGGTGAAGACCAGCAACACCTTTCAGGGCTGTCCCCTTCCTTGTGGGAGAAGGATCCGGACGTTTGCCTTTTCGGAAACAGGCTCTGCCGAGAACGAGCACCGTGAGATATGACATCTCTGGGAAAGCACAGATCCCCAGTGCTGTTGTGCCTGTGAATAGGCTGCCAAGGGAAGGTGAGGACCAGTAACAGCTTTCAGGGCTGGCACATTTCTTGTGGGAGGAATAGCCAGACGTTTGCCTTTTCGGAAACAGGCTCTGCCGAGAACGAGCACCGTGAGATATGACATCTCTGGGAAAGCACAGATCCCCAGTGCTGTTGTGCCTGTGAATAGGCTGCCAAGGGAAGGTGAGGACCAGCAACAGCTTTCAGGGCTGGCACATTTCTTGTAGGAGGAATAGCCAGACGTTTGCCTTTTGGGAAACAGGCTCTGCCGAGAACGAGCACCGTGAGATATGACATCTCTGGGAAAGCACAGATCCCCAGTGCTGTTGTGCCTGTGAATAGGCTGCCAAGGGAAGGTGAAGACCAGCAACACCTTTCAGGGCTGGCACATTTCTTATAGGAGGAATAGCCAGACGTTTGCCTTTTCGGAAACAGGCTCTGCCGAGAACGAGCACCGTGAGATATGACATCTCTGGGAAAGCACAGATCCCCAGTGCTGTTGTGCCTGTGAATAGGCTGCCAAGGGAAGGTGAGGACCAGCAACAGCTTTCAGGGCTGGCACATTTCATATAGGAGGAATAGCCAGACGTTTGCCTTTTTTTGAAACAGGCTCTGCTGAGAACGAGCACCATGAGATATGACATCTCTGGGAAAGCACAGATCCCCAGTGCTGTTGTGCCTGTGAATAGGCTGCCAAGGGAAGGTGAGGACCAGCAACAGCTTTCAGGGCTGGCACATTTCTTATAGGAGGAATAGCCAGACGTTTGCCTTTTGGGAAACAGGCTCTGCCGAGAACGAGCACCGTGAGATATGACATCTCTGGGAAAGCACAGATCCCCAGTGCTGTTGTGCCTGTGAATAGGCTGCCAAGGGAAGGTGAAGACCAGCAACACCTTTCAGGGCTGGCACATTTCTTGTAGGAGGAATAGCCAGACCTTTGCCTTTTCAGAAAACAGGCTCTGCCGAGAACGAGCACCGTGAGATATGACATCTCTGGGAAAGCACAGATCCCCAGTGCTGTTGTGCCTGTGAATAGACTGCCAAGGGAAGGTGAGGACCAGCAACAGCTTTCAGGGCTGTCCCCTTCCTTGTGGGAGAAGGATCCGGACGTTTGCCTTTTCGGAAACAGGCTCTGCCGAGAACGAGCACCATGAGATATGACATCTCTGGGAAAGCACAGATCCCCAGTGCTGTTGTGCCTGTGAATAGGCTGCCAAGGGAAGGTGAGGACCAGCAACAGCTTTCAGGGCTGTCCCCTTCCTTGTGGGAGAAGGATCCGGACGTTTGCCTTTTTGGAAACAGGCTCTGCCGAGAACGAGCACCATGAGATATGACATCTCTGGGAAAGCACAGATCCCCAGTGCTGTTGTGCCTGTGAATAGGCTGCCAAGGGAAGGTGAGGACCAGCAACAGCTTTCAGGGCTGGCACATTTCTTATAGGAGGAATAGCCAGACGTTTGCCTTTTCGGAAACAGGCTCTGCCGAGAACGAGCACCGTGAGATATGACATCTCTGGGAAAGCACAGATCCCCAGTGCTGTTGTGCCTGTGAATAGGCTGCCAAGGGAAGGTGAAGACCAGCAACACCTTTCAGGGCTGTCCGCTTCCTTGTGGGAGAAGGATCCGGACGTTTGCCTTTTCGGAAACAGGCTCTGCCGAGAACGAGCACCGTGAGATATGACATCTCTGGGAAAGCACAGATCCCCAGTGCTGTTGTGCCTGTGAATAGGCTGCCAAGGGAAGGTGAGGACCAGCAACAGCTTTCAGGGCTGGCACATTTCTTGTAGGAGGAATAGCCAGACCTTTGCCTTTTCGGAAACAGGCTCTGCCGAGAACGAGCACCGTGAGATATGACATCTCTGGGAAAGCACAGATCCCCAGTGCTGTTGTGCCTGTGAATAGGCTGCCAAGGGAAGGTGAAGACCAGCAACACCTTTCAGGGCTGTCCCCTTCCTTGTGGGAGAAGGATCCGGACGTTTGCCTTTTCGGAAACAGGCTCTGCCGAGAACGAGCACCGTGAGATATGACATCTCTGGGAAAGCACAGATCCCCAGTGCTGTTGTGCCTGTGAATAGGCTGCCAAGGGAAGGTGAGGACCAGCAACAGCTTTCAGGGCTGTCCCCTTCCCTGTGGGAGAAGGATCCGGACGTTTGCCTTTTCGGAAACAGGCTCTGCCGAGAACGAGCACCATGAGATATGACATCTCTGGGAAAGCACAGATCCCCAGTGCTGTTGTGCCTGTGAATAGGCTGCCAAGGGAAGGTGAGGACCAGCAACAGCTTTCAGGGCTGGCACATTTCTTATAGGAGGAATAGCCAGACCTTTGCCTTTTCGGAAACAGGCTCTGCCGAGAACGAGCACCGTGAGATATGACATCTCTGGGAAAGCACAGATCCCCAGTGCTGTTGTGCCTGTGAATAGGCTGCCAAGGGAAGGTGAAGACCAGCAACACCTTTCAGGGCTGGCACATTTCTTATAGGAGGAATAGCCAGACGTTTGCCTTTTCGGAAACAGGCTCTGCCGAGAACGAGCACCGTGAGATATGACATCTCTGGGAAAGCACAGATCCCCAGTGCTGTTGTGCCTGTGAATAGGCTGCCAAGGGAAGGTGAGGACCAGCAACAGCTTTCAGGGCTGGCACATTTCTTATAGGAGGAATAGCCAGACCTTTGCCTTTTCGGAAACAGGCTCTGCCGAGAACGAGCACCGTGAGATATGACATCTCTGGGAAAGCACAGATCCCCAGTGCTGTTGTGCCTGTGAATAGGCTGCCAAGGGAAGGTGAAGACCAGCAACACCTTTCAGGGCTGGCACATTTCTTATAGGTGGAATAGCCAGACGTTTGCCTTTTCGGAAACAGGCTCTGCCGAGAACGAGCACCGTGAGATATGACATCTCTGGGAAAGCACAGATCCCCAGTGCTGTTGTGCCTGTGAATAGGCTGCCAAGGGAAGGTGAAGACCAGCAACACCTTTCAGGGCTGGCACATTTCTTATAGGAGGAATAGCCAGACGTTTGCCTTTTCGGAAACAGGCTCTGCCGAGAACGAGCACCGTGAGATATGACATCTCTGGGAAAGCACAGATCCCCAGTGCTGTTGTGCCTGTGAATAGGCTGCCAAGGGAAGGTGAGGACCAGCAACAGCTTTCAGGGCTGTCCCCTTCCTTGTGGGAGAAGGATCCGGACGTTTGCCTTTTCGGAAACAGGCTCTGCCGAGAACGAGCACCGTGAGATATGACATCTCTGGGAAAGCACAGATCCCCAGTGCTGTTGTGCCTGTGAATAGGCTGCCAAGGGAAGGTGAGGACCAGCAACAGCTTTCAGGGCTGGCACATTTCTTGTAGGAGGAATAGCCAGATGTTTGATTTTCAGAAAACAGGCTCTGCCGAGAACGAGCACCGTGAGATATGACATCTCTGGGAAAGCACAGATCCCCAGTGCTGTTGTGCCTGTGAATAGGCTGCCAAGGGAAGGTGAGGACCAGCAACAGCTTTCAGGGCTGTCCCCTTCCCTGTGGGAGAAGGATCCGGACGTTTGCCTTTTCGGAAACAGGCTCTGCCGAGAACGAGCACCATGAGATATGACATCTCTGGGAAAGCACAGATCCCCAGTGCTGTTGTGCCTGTGAATAGGCTGCCAAGGGAAGGTGAGGACCAGCAACAGCTTTCAGGGCTGGCACATTTCTTATAGGTGGAATAGCCAGACGTTTGCCTTTTCGGAAACAGGCTCTGCCGAGAACGAGCACCGTGAGATATGACATCTCTGGGAAAGCACAGATCCCCAGTGCTGTTGTGCCTGTGAATAGGCTGCCAAGGGAAGGTGAGGACCAGCAACAGCTTTCAGGGCTGGCACATTTCTTATAGGAGGAATAGCCAGACCTTTGCCTTTTCGGAAACAGGCTCTGCCGAGAACGAGCACCGTGAGATATGACATCTCTGGGAAAGCACAGATCCCCAGTGCTGTTGTGCCTGTGAATAGGCTGCCAAGGGAAGGTGAGGACCAGCAACAGCTTTCAGGGCTGGCACATTTCTTGTGGGAGGAATAGCCAGACGTTTGCCTTTTTTTGAAACAGGCTCTGCTGAGAACGAGCACCATGAGATATGACATCTCTGGGAAAGCACAGATCCCCAGTGCTGTTGTGCCTGTGAATAGGCTGCCAAGGGAAGGTGAGGACCAGCAACAGCTTTCAGGGCTGCCACATTTCTTGTGGGAGGAATAGCAAGACGTTTGCCTTTTCGGAAACAGGCTCTGCCGAGAACGAGCACCGTGAGATATGACATCTCTGGGAAAGCACAGATCCCCAGTGCTGTTGTGCCTGTGAATAGGCTGCCAAGGGAAGGTGAAGACCAGCAACACCTTTCAGGGCTGTCCCCTTCCTTGTGGGAGAAGGATCCGGACGTTTGCCTTTTCGGAAACAGGCTCTGCCGAGAACGAGCACCGTGAGATATGACATCTCTGGGAAAGCACAGATCCCCAGTGCTGTTGTGCCTGTGAATAGGCTGCCAAGGGAAGGTGAGGACCAGTAACAGCTTTCAGGGCTGGCACATTTCTTGTGGGAGGAATAGCCAGACGTTTGCCTTTTCGGAAACAGGCTCTGCCGAGAACGAGCACCGTGAGATATGACATCTCTGGGAAAGCACAGATCCCCAGTGCTGTTGTGCCTGTGAATAGGCTGCCAAGGGAAGGTGAGGACCAGCAACAGCTTTCAGGGCTGGCACATTTCTTGTAGGAGGAATAGCCAGACGTTTGCCTTTTGGGAAACAGGCTCTGCCGAGAACGAGCACCGTGAGATATGACATCTCTGGGAAAGCACAGATCCCCAGTGCTGTTGTGCCTGTGAATAGGCTGCCAAGGGAAGGTGAAGACCAGCAACACCTTTCAGGGCTGGCACATTTCTTATAGGAGGAATAGCCAGACGTTTGCCTTTTCGGAAACAGGCTCTGCCGAGAACGAGCACCGTGAGATATGACATCTCTGGGAAAGCACAGATCCCCAGTGCTGTTGTGCCTGTGAATAGGCTGCCAAGGGAAGGTGAGGACCAGCAACACCTTTCAGGGCTGGCACATTTCTTATAGGAGGAATAGCCAGACGTTTGCCTTTTCGGAAACAGGCTCTGCCGAGAACGAGCACCGTGAGATATGACATCTCTGGGAAAGCACAGATCCCCAGTGCTGTTGTGCCTGTGAATAGGCTGCCAAGGGAAGGTGAGGACCAGCAACAGCTTTCAGGGCTGCCACATTTCTTATAGGAGGAATAGCCAGACCTTTGCCTTTTCGGAAACAGGCTCTGCCGAGAACGAGCACCGTGAGATATGACATCTCTGGGAAAGCACAGATCCCCAGTGCTGTTGTGCCTGTGAATAGGCTGCCAAGGGAAGGTGAAGACCAGCAACACCTTTCAGGGCTGGCACATTTCTTATAGGTGGAATAGCCAGACGTTTGCCTTTTCGGAAACAGGCTCTGCCGAGAACGAGCACCGTGAGATATGACATCTCTGGGAAAGCACAGATCCCCAGTGCTGTTGTGCCTGTGAATAGGCTGCCAAGGGAAGGTGAAGACCAGCAACACCTTTCAGGGCTGGCACATTTCTTGTAGGAGGAATAGCCAGACGTTTGCCTTTTCGGAAACAGGCTCTGCCGAGAACGAGCACCGTGAGATATGACATCTCTGGGAAAGCACAGATCCCCAGTGCTGTTGTGCCTGTGAATAGGCTGCCAAGGGAAGGTGAGGACCAGCAACAGCTTTCAGGGCTGTCCCCTTCCTTGTGGGAGAAGGATCCGGACGTTTGCCTTTTCGGAAACAGGCTCTGCCGAGAACGAGCACCGTGAGATATGACATCTCTGGGAAAGCACAGATCCCCAGTGCTGTTGTGCCTGTGAATAGGCTGCCAAGGGAAGGTGAGGACCAGCAACAGCTTTCAGGGCTGGCACATTTCTTGTAGGAGGAATAGCCAGATGTTTGATTTTCAGAAAACAGGCTCTGCCGAGAACGAGCACCGTGAGATATGACATCTCTGGGAAAGCACAGATCCCCAGTGCTGTTGTGCCTGTGAATAGGCTGCCAAGGGAAGGTGAGGACCAGCAACAGCTTTCAGGGCTGTCCCCTTCCCTGTGGGAGAAGGATCCGGACGTTTGCCTTTTCGGAAACAGGCTCTGCCGAGAACGAGCACCATGAGATATGACATCTCTGGGAAAGCACAGATCCCCAGTGCTGTTGTGCCTGTGAATAGGCTGCCAAGGGAAGGTGAGGACCAGCAACAGCTTTCAGGGCTGGCACATTTCTTATAGGTGGAATAGCCAGACGTTTGCCTTTTCGGAAACAGGCTCTGCCGAGAACGAGCACCGTGAGATATGACATCTCTGGGAAAGCACAGATCCCCAGTGCTGTTGTGCCTGTGAATAGGCTGCCAAGGGAAGGTGAGGACCAGCAACAGCTTTCAGGGCTGGCACATTTCTTATAGGAGGAATAGCCAGACGTTTGCCTTTTCGGAAACAGGCTCTGCCGAGAACGAGCACCGTGAGATATGACATCTCTGGGAAAGCACAGATCCCCAGTGCTGTTGTGCCTGTGAATAGGCTGCCAAGGGAAGGTGAGGACCAGCAACAGCTTTCAGGGCTGGCACATTTCTTGTGGGAGGAATAGCCAGACGTTTGCCTTTTTTTGAAACAGGCTCTGCTGAGAACGAGCACCATGAGATATGACATCTCTGGGAAAGCACAGATCCCCAGTGCTGTTGTGCCTGTGAATAGGCTGCCAAGGGAAGGTGAGGACCAGCAACAGCTTTCAGGGCTGCCACATTTCTTGTGGGAGGAATAGCAAGACGTTTGCCTTTTCGGAAACAGGCTCTGCCGAGAACGAGCACCGTGAGATATGACATCTCTGGGAAAGCACAGATCCCCAGTGCTGTTGTGCCTGTGAATAGGCTGCCAAGGGAAGGTGAAGACCAGCAACACCTTTCAGGGCTGTCCCCTTCCTTGTGGGAGAAGGATCCGGACGTTTGCCTTTTCGGAAACAGGCTCTGCCGAGAACGAGCACCGTGAGATATGACATCTCTGGGAAAGCACAGATCCCCAGTGCTGTTGTGCCTGTGAATAGGCTGCCAAGGGAAGGTGAGGACCAGTAACAGCTTTCAGGGCTGGCACATTTCTTGTGGGAGGAATAGCCAGACGTTTGCCTTTTCGGAAACAGGCTCTGCCGAGAACGAGCACCGTGAGATATGACATCTCTGGGAAAGCACAGATCCCCAGTGCTGTTGTGCCTGTGAATAGGCTGCCAAGGGAAGGTGAGGACCAGCAACAGCTTTCAGGGCTGGCACATTTCTTGTAGGAGGAATAGCCAGACGTTTGCCTTTTGGGAAACAGGCTCTGCCGAGAACGAGCACCGTGAGATATGACATCTCTGGGAAAGCACAGATCCCCAGTGCTGTTGTGCCTGTGAATAGGCTGCCAAGGGAAGGTGAAGACCAGCAACACCTTTCAGGGCTGGCACATTTCTTATAGGAGGAATAGCCAGACGTTTGCCTTTTCGGAAACAGGCTCTGCCGAGAACGAGCACCGTGAGATATGACATCTCTGGGAAAGCACAGATCCCCAGTGCTGTTGTGCCTGTGAATAGGCTGCCAAGGGAAGGTGAGGACCAGCAACAGCTTTCAGGGCTGGCACATTTCATATAGGAGGAATAGCCAGACGTTTGCCTTTTTTTGAAACAGGCTCTGCTGAGAACGAGCACCATGAGATATGACATCTCTGGGAAAGCACAGATCCCCAGTGCTGTTGTGCCTGTGAATAGGCTGCCAAGGGAAGGTGAGGACCAGCAACAGCTTTCAGGGCTGGCACATTTCTTATAGGAGGAATAGCCAGACGTTTGCCTTTTGGGAAACAGGCTCTGCCGAGAACGAGCACCGTGAGATATGACATCTCTGGGAAAGCACAGATCCCCAGTGCTGTTGTGCCTGTGAATAGGCTGCCAAGGGAAGGTGAAGACCAGCAACACCTTTCAGGGCTGGCACATTTCTTGTAGGAGGAATAGCCAGACGTTTGCCTTTTTTTGAAACAGGCTCTGCCGAGAACGAGCACCGTGAGATATGACATCTCTGGGAAAGCACAGATCCCCAGTGCTGTTGTGCCTGTGAATAGACTGCCAAGGGAAGGTGAGGACCAGCAACAGCTTTCAGGGCTGTCCCCTTCCTTGTGGGAGAAGGATCCGGACGTTTGCCTTTTCGGAAACAGGCTCTGCCGAGAACGAGCACCGTGAGATATGACATCTCTGGGAAAGCACAGATCCCCAGTGCTGTTGTGCCTGTGAATAGGCTGCCAAGGGAAGGTGAGGACCAGCAACAGCTTTCAGGGCTGTCCCCTTCCTTGTGGGAGAAGGATCCGGACGTTTGCCTTTTTGGAAACAGGCTCTGCCGAGAACGAGCACCATGAGATATGACATCTCTGGGAAAGCACAGATCCCCAGTGCTGTTGTGCCTGTGAATAGGCTGCCAAGGGAAGGTGAGGACCAGCAACAGCTTTCAGGGCTGGCACATTTCTTATAGGAGGAATAGCCAGACCTTTGCCTTTTCGGAAACAGGCTCTGCCGAGAACGAGCACCGTGAGATATGACATCTCTGGGAAAGCACAGATCCCCAGTGCTGTTGTGCCTGTGAATAGGCTGCCAAGGGAAGGTGAGGACCAGCAACAGCTTTCAGGGCTGCCACATTTCTTATAGGAGGAATAGCCAGACGTTTGCCTTTTCGGAAACAGGCTCTGCCGAGAACGAGCACCGTGAGATATGACATCTCTGGGAAAGCACAGATCCCCAGTGCTGTTGTGCCTGTGAATAGGCTGCCAAGGGAAGGTGAAGACCAGCAACACCTTTCAGGGCTGTCCGCTTCCTTGTGGGAGAAGGATCCGGACGTTTGCCTTTTCGGAAACAGGCTCTGCCGAGAACGAGCACCGTGAGATATGACATCTCTGGGAAAGCACAGATCCCCAGTGCTGTTGTGCCTGTGAATAGGCTGCCAAGGGAAGGTGAGGACCAGCAACAGCTTTCAGGGCTGGCACATTTCTTGTAGGAGGAATAGCCAGACCTTTGCCTTTTCGGAAACAGGCTCTGCCGAGAACGAGCACCGTGAGATATGACATCTCTGGGAAAGCACAGATCCCCAGTGCTGTTGTGCCTGTGAATAGGCTGCCAAGGGAAGGTGAAGACCAGCAACACCTTTCAGGGCTGTCCCCTTCCTTGTGGGAGAAGGATCCGGACGTTTGCCTTTTCGGAAACAGGCTCTGCCGAGAACGAGCACCGTGAGATATGACATCTCTGGGAAAGCACAGATCCCCAGTGCTGTTGTGCCTGTGAATAGGCTGCCAAGGGAAGGTGAGGACCAGCAACAGCTTTCAGGGCTGTCCCCTTCCCTGTGGGAGAAGGATCCGGACGTTTGCCTTTTCGGAAACAGGCTCTGCCGAGAACGAGCACCATGAGATATGACATCTCTGGGAAAGCACAGATCCCCAGTGCTGTTGTGCCTGTGAATAGGCTGCCAAGGGAAGGTGAGGACCAGCAACAGCTTTCAGGGCTGGCACATTTCTTATAGGTGGAATAGCCAGACGTTTGCCTTTTCGGAAACAGGCTCTGCCGAGAACGAGCACCGTGAGATATGACATCTCTGGGAAAGCACAGATCCCCAGTGCTGTTGTGCCTGTGAATAGGCTGCCAAGGGAAGGTGAAGACCAGCAACACCTTTCAGGGCTGGCATATTTCTTATAGGAGGAATAGCCAGACGTTTGCCTTTTCGGAAACAGGCTCTGCCGAGAACGAGCACCGTGAGATATGACATCTCTGGGAAAGCACAGATCCCCAGTGCTGTTGTGCCTGTGAATAGGCTGCCAAGGGAAGGTGAGGACCAGCAACAGCTTTCAGGGCTGCCACATTTCTTATAGGAGGAATAGCCAGACCTTTGCCTTTTCGGAAACAGGCTCTGCCGAGAACGAGCACCGTGAGATATGACATCTCTGGGAAAGCACAGATCCCCAGTGCTGTTGTGCCTGTGAATAGGCTGCCAAGGGAAGGTGAAGACCAGCAACACCTTTCAGGGCTGTCCCCTTCCTTGTGGGAGAAGGATCCGGACGTTTGCCTTTTCGGAAACAGGCTCTGCCGAGAACGAGCACCGTGAGATATGACATCTCTGGGAAAGCACAGATCCCCAGTGCTGTTGTGCCTGTGAATAGGCTGCCAAGGGAAGGTGAGGACCAGCAACAGCTTTCAGGGCTGGCACATTTCTTGTAGGAGGAATAGCCAGACGTTTGCCTTTTCGGAAACAGGCTCTGCCGAGAACGAGCACCGTGAGATATGACATCTCTGGGAAAGCACAGATCCCCAGTGCTGTTGTGCCTGTGAATAGGCTGCCAAGGGAAGGTGAAGACCAGCAACACCTTTCAGGGCTGTCCCCTTCCTTGTGGGAGAAGGATCCGGACGTTTGCCTTTTCGGAAACAGGCTCTGCCGAGAACGAGCACCGTGAGATATGACATCTCTGGGAAAGCACAGATCCCCAGTGCTGTTGTGCCTGTGAATAGGCTGCCAAGGGAAGGTGAAGACCAGCAACACCTTTCAGGGCTGGCACATTTCTTGTAGGAGGAATAGCCAGACCTTTGCCTTTTCAGAAAACAGGCTCTGCCGAGAACGAGCACCGTGAGATATGACATCTCTGGGAAAGCACAGATCCCCAGTGCTGTTGTGCCTGTGAATAGGCTGCCAAGGGAAGGTGAGGACCAGCAACAGCTTTCAGGGCTGTCCCCTTCCTTGTGGGAGAAGGATCCGGACGTTTGCCTTTTCGGAAACAGGCTCTGCCGAGAACGAGCACCATGAGATATGACATCTCTGGGAAAGCACAGATCCCCAGTGCTGTTGTGCCTGTGAATAGGCTGCCAAGGGAAGGTGAGGACCAGCAACAGCTTTCAGGGCTGGCACATTTCTTATAGGAGGAATAGCCAGACCTTTGCCTTTTCGGAAACAGGCTCTGCCGAGAACGAGCACCGTGAGATATGACATCTCTGGGAAAGCACAGATCCCCAGTGCTGTTGTGCCTGTGAATAGGCTGCCAAGGGAAGGTGAGGACCAGCAACAGCTTTCAGGGCTGGCACATTTCTTATAGGAGGAATAGCCAGACCTTTGCCTTTTCGGAAACAGGCTCTGCCGAGAACGAGCACCGTGAGATATGACATCTCTGGGAAAGCACAGATCCCCAGTGCTGTTGTGCCTGTGAATAGGCTGCCAAGGGAAGGTGAAGACCAGCAACACCTTTCAGGGCTGTCCCCTTCCTTGTGGGAGAAGGATCCGGACGTTTGCCTTTTCGGAAACAGGCTCTGCCGAGAACGAGCACCGTGAGATATGACATCTCTGGGAAAGCACAGATCCCCAGTGCTGTTGTGCCTGTGAATAGGCTGCCAAGGGAAGGTGAGGACCAGCAACAGCTTTCAGGGCTGGCACATTTCTTATAGGAGGAATAGCCAGACCTTTGCCTTTTCGGAAACAGGCTCTGCCGAGAACGAGCACCGTGAGATATGACATCTCTGGGAAAGCACAGATCCCCAGTGCTGTTGTGCCTGTGAATAGGCTGCCAAGGGAAGGTGAAGACCAGCAACACCTTTCAGGGCTGTCCGCTTCCTTGTGGGAGAAGGATCCGGACGTTTGCCTTTTCGGAAACAGGCTCTGCCGAGAACGAGCACCGTGAGATATGACATCTCTGGGAAAGCACAGATCCCCAGTGCTGTTGTGCCTGTGAATAGGCTGCCAAGGGAAGGTGAGGACCAGCAACAGCTTTCAGGGCTGTCCCCTTCCTTGTGGGAGAAGGATCCGGACGTTTGCCTTTTCGGAAACAGGCTCTGCCGAGAACGAGCACCGTGAGATATGACATCTCTGGGAAAGCACAGATCCCCAGTGCTGTTGTGCCTGTGAATAGGCTGCCAAGGGAAGGTGAGGACCAGCAACAGCTTTCAGGGCTGCCACATTTCTTGTAGGAGGAATAGCCAGATGTTTGATTTTCAGAAAACAGGCTCTGCCGAGAACGAGCACCGTGAGATATGACATCTCTGGGAAAGCACAGATCCCCAGTGCTGTTGTGCCTGTGAATAGACTGCCAAGGGAAGGTGAGGACCAGCAACAGCTTTCAGGGCTGTCCCCTTCCCTGTGGGAGAAGGATCCGGACGTTTGCCTTTTCGGAAACAGGCTCTGCCGAGAACGAGCACCATGAGATATGACATCTCTGGGAAAGCACAGATCCCCAGTGCTGTTGTGCCTGTGAATAGGCTGCCAAGGGAAGGTGAGGACCAGCAACAGCTTTCAGGGCTGGCACATTTCTTATAGGTGGAATAGCCAGACGTTTGCCTTTTCGGAAACAGGCTCTGCCGAGAACGAGCACCGTGAGATATGACATCTCTGGGAAAGCACAGATCCCCAGTGCTGTTGTGCCTGTGAATAGGCTGCCAAGGGAAGGTGAGGACCAGCAACAGCTTTCAGGGCTGGCACATTTCTTATAGGAGGAATAGCCAGACCTTTGCCTTTTCGGAAACAGGCTCTGCCGAGAACGAGCACCGTGAGATATGACATCTCTGGGAAAGCACAGATCCCCAGTGCTGTTGTGCCTGTGAATAGGCTGCCAAGGGAAGGTGAGGACCAGCAACAGCTTTCAGGGCTGGCACATTTCTTATAGGTGGAATAGCCAGACGTTTGCCTTTTCGGAAACAGGCTCTGCCGAGAACGAGCACCGTGAGATATGACATCTCTGGGAAAGCACAGATCCCCAGTGCTGTTGTGCCTGTGAATAGGCTGCCAAGGGAAGGTGAGGACCAGCAACAGCTTTCAGGGCTGGCACATTTCTTATAGGAGGAATAGCCAGACCTTTGCCTTTTCGGAAACAGGCTCTGCCGAGAACGAGCACCGTGAGATATGACATCTCTGGGAAAGCACAGATCCCCAGTGCTGTTGTGCCTGTGAATAGGCTGCCAAGGGAAGGTGAGGACCAGCAACAGCTTTCAGGGCTGGCACATTTCTTGTGGGAGGAATAGCCAGACGTTTGCCTTTTTTTGAAACAGGCTCTGCTGAGAACGAGCACCATGAGATATGACATCTCTGGGAAAGCACAGATCCCCAGTGCTGTTGTGCCTGTGAATAGGCTGCCAAGGGAAGGTGAGGACCAGCAACAGCTTTCAGGGCTGCCACATTTCTTGTAGGAGGAATAGCAAGACGTTTGCCTTTTCGGAAACAGGCTCTGCCGAGAACGAGCACCGTGAGATATGACATCTCTGGGAAAGCACAGATCCCCAGTGCTGTTGTGCCTGTGAATAGGCTGCCAAGGGAAGGTGAAGACCAGCAACACCTTTCAGGGCTGTCCCCTTCCTTGTGGGAGAAGGATCCGGACGTTTGCCTTTTCGGAAACAGGCTCTGCCGAGAACGAGCACCGTGAGATATGACATCTCTGGGAAAGCACAGATCCCCAGTGCTGTTGTGCCTGTGAATAGGCTGCCAAGGGAAGGTGAGGACCAGTAACAGCTTTCAGGGCTGGCACATTTCTTGTGGGAGGAATAGCCAGACGTTTGCCTTTTCGGAAACAGGCTCTGCCGAGAACGAGCACCGTGAGATATGACATCTCTGGGAAAGCACAGATCCCCAGTGCTGTTGTGCCTGTGAATAGGCTGCCAAGGGAAGGTGAGGACCAGCAACAGCTTTCAGGGCTGGCACATTTCTTGTAGGAGGAATAGCCAGACGTTTGCCTTTTGGGAAACAGGCTCTGCCGAGAACGAGCACCGTGAGATATGACATCTCTGGGAAAGCACAGATCCCCAGTGCTGTTGTGCCTGTGAATAGGCTGCCAAGGGAAGGTGAAGACCAGCAACACCTTTCAGGGCTGGCACATTTCTTATAGGAGGAATAGCCAGACGTTTGCCTTTTCGGAAACAGGCTCTGCCGAGAACGAGCACCGTGAGATATGACATCTCTGGGAAAGCACAGATCCCCAGTGCTGTTGTGCCTGTGAATAGGCTGCCAAGGGAAGGTGAGGACCAGCAACAGCTTTCAGGGCTGGCACATTTCATATAGGAGGAATAGCCAGACGTTTGCCTTTTTTTGAAACAGGCTCTGCTGAGAACGAGCACCATGAGATATGACATCTCTGGGAAAGCACAGATCCCCAGTGCTGTTGTGCCTGTGAATAGGCTGCCAAGGGAAGGTGAGGACCAGCAACAGCTTTCAGGGCTGGCACATTTCTTATAGGAGGAATAGCCAGACGTTTGCCTTTTGGGAAACAGGCTCTGCCGAGAACGAGCACCGTGAGATATGACATCTCTGGGAAAGCACAGATCCCCAGTGCTGTTGTGCCTGTGAATAGGCTGCCAAGGGAAGGTGAAGACCAGCAACACCTTTCAGGGCTGGCACATTTCTTGTAGGAGGAATAGCCAGACCTTTGCCTTTTCAGAAAACAGGCTCTGCCGAGAACGAGCACCGTGAGATATGACATCTCTGGGAAAGCACAGATCCCCAGTGCTGTTGTGCCTGTGAATAGACTGCCAAGGGAAGGTGAGGACCAGCAACAGCTTTCAGGGCTGTCCCCTTCCTTGTGGGAGAAGGATCCGGACGTTTGCCTTTTCGGAAACAGGCTCTGCCGAGAACGAGCACCATGAGATATGACATCTCTGGGAAAGCACAGATCCCCAGTGCTGTTGTGCCTGTGAATAGGCTGCCAAGGGAAGGTGAGGACCAGCAACAGCTTTCAGGGCTGTCCCCTTCCTTGTGGGAGAAGGATCCGGACGTTTGCCTTTTTGGAAACAGGCTCTGCCGAGAACGAGCACCATGAGATATGACATCTCTGGGAAAGCACAGATCCCCAGTGCTGTTGTGCCTGTGAATAGGCTGCCAAGGGAAGGTGAGGACCAGCAACAGCTTTCAGGGCTGGCACATTTCTTATAGGAGGAATAGCCAGACCTTTGCCTTTTCGGAAACAGGCTCTGCCGAGAACGAGCACCGTGAGATATGACATCTCTGGGAAAGCACAGATCCCCAGTGCTGTTGTGCCTGTGAATAGGCTGCCAAGGGAAGGTGAGGACCAGCAACAGCTTTCAGGGCTGCCACATTTCTTATAGGAGGAATAGCCAGACGTTTGCCTTTTCGGAAACAGGCTCTGCCGAGAACGAGCACCGTGAGATATGACATCTCTGGGAAAGCACAGATCCCCAGTGCTGTTGTGCCTGTGAATAGGCTGCCAAGGGAAGGTGAAGACCAGCAACACCTTTCAGGGCTGTCCGCTTCCTTGTGGGAGAAGGATCCGGACGTTTGCCTTTTCGGAAACAGGCTCTGCCGAGAACGAGCACCGTGAGATATGACATCTCTGGGAAAGCACAGATCCCCAGTGCTGTTGTGCCTGTGAATAGGCTGCCAAGGGAAGGTGAGGACCAGCAACAGCTTTCAGGGCTGGCACATTTCTTGTAGGAGGAATAGCCAGACCTTTGCCTTTTCGGAAACAGGCTCTGCCGAGAACGAGCACCGTGAGATATGACATCTCTGGGAAAGCACAGATCCCCAGTGCTGTTGTGCCTGTGAATAGGCTGCCAAGGGAAGGTGAAGACCAGCAACACCTTTCAGGGCTGTCCCCTTCCTTGTGGGAGAAGGATCCGGACGTTTGCCTTTTCGGAAACAGGCTCTGCCGAGAACGAGCACCGTGAGATATGACATCTCTGGGAAAGCACAGATCCCCAGTGCTGTTGTGCCTGTGAATAGGCTGCCAAGGGAAGGTGAGGACCAGCAACAGCTTTCAGGGCTGTCCCCTTCCCTGTGGGAGAAGGATCCGGACGTTTGCCTTTTCGGAAACAGGCTCTGCCGAGAACGAGCACCATGAGATATGACATCTCTGGGAAAGCACAGATCCCCAGTGCTGTTGTGCCTGTGAATAGGCTGCCAAGGGAAGGTGAGGACCAGCAACAGCTTTCAGGGCTGGCACATTTCTTATAGGTGGAATAGCCAGACGTTTGCCTTTTCGGAAACAGGCTCTGCCGAGAACGAGCACCGTGAGATATGACATCTCTGGGAAAGCACAGATCCCCAGTGCTGTTGTGCCTGTGAATAGGCTGCCAAGGGAAGGTGAAGACCAGCAACACCTTTCAGGGCTGGCACATTTCTTATAGGAGGAATAGCCAGACGTTTGCCTTTTCGGAAACAGGCTCTGCCGAGAACGAGCACCGTGAGATATGACATCTCTGGGAAAGCACAGATCCCCAGTGCTGTTGTGCCTGTGAATAGGCTGCCAAGGGAAGGTGAGGACCAGCAACAGCTTTCAGGGCTGCCACATTTCTTATAGGAGGAATAGCCAGACCTTTGCCTTTTCGGAAACAGGCTCTGCCGAGAACGAGCACCGTGAGATATGACATCTCTGGGAAAGCACAGATCCCCAGTGCTGTTGTGCCTGTGAATAGGCTGCCAAGGGAAGGTGAAGACCAGCAACACCTTTCAGGGCTGTCCCCTTCCTTGTGGGAGAAGGATCCGGACGTTTGCCTTTTCGGAAACAGGCTCTGCCGAGAACGAGCACCGTGAGATATGACATCTCTGGGAAAGCACAGATCCCCAGTGCTGTTGTGCCTGTGAATAGGCTGCCAAGGGAAGGTGAGGACCAGCAACAGCTTTCAGGGCTGGCACATTTCTTGTAGGAGGAATAGCCAGACGTTTGCCTTTTCGGAAACAGGCTCTGCCGAGAACGAGCACCGTGAGATATGACATCTCTGGGAAAGCACAGATCCCCAGTGCTGTTGTGCCTGTGAATAGGCTGCCAAGGGAAGGTGAAGACCAGCAACACCTTTCAGGGCTGTCCCCTTCCTTGTGGGAGAAGGATCCGGACGTTTGCCTTTTCGGAAACAGGCTCTGCCGAGAACGAGCACCGTGAGATATGACATCTCTGGGAAAGCACAGATCCCCAGTGCTGTTGTGCCTGTGAATAGGCTGCCAAGGGAAGGTGAAGACCAGCAACACCTTTCAGGGCTGGCACATTTCTTGTAGGAGGAATAGCCAGACCTTTGCCTTTTCGGAAACAGGCTCTGCCGAGAACGAGCACCGTGAGATATGACATCTCTGGGAAAGCACAGATCCCCAGTGCTGTTGTGCCTGTGAATAGGCTGCCAAGGGAAGGTGAGGACCAGCAACAGCTTTCAGGGCTGTCCCCTTCCTTGTGGGAGAAGGATCCGGACGTTTGCCTTTTCGGAAACAGGCTCTGCCGAGAACGAGCACCATGAGATATGACATCTCTGGGAAAGCACAGATCCCCAGTGCTGTTGTGCCTGTGAATAGGCTGCCAAGGGAAGGTGAGGACCAGCAACAGCTTTCAGGGCTGGCACATTTCTTATAGGAGGAATAGCCAGACCTTTGCCTTTTCGGAAACAGGCTCTGCCGAGAACGAGCACCGTGAGATATGACATCTCTGGGAAAGCACAGATCCCCAGTGCTGTTGTGCCTGTGAATAGGCTGCCAAGGGAAGGTGAGGACCAGCAACAGCTTTCAGGGCTGGCACATTTCTTATAGGAGGAATAGCCAGACCTTTGCCTTTTCGGAAACAGGCTCTGCCGAGAACGAGCACCGTGAGATATGACATCTCTGGGAAAGCACAGATCCCCAGTGCTGTTGTGCCTGTGAATAGGCTGCCAAGGGAAGGTGAAGACCAGCAACACCTTTCAGGGCTGTCCCCTTCCTTGTGGGAGAAGGATCCGGACGTTTGCCTTTTCGGAAACAGGCTCTGCCGAGAACGAGCACCGTGAGATATGACATCTCTGGGAAAGCACAGATCCCCAGTGCTGTTGTGCCTGTGAATAGGCTGCCAAGGGAAGGTGAGGACCAGCAACAGCTTTCAGGGCTGGCACATTTCTTATAGGAGGAATAGCCAGACCTTTGCCTTTTCGGAAACAGGCTCTGCCGAGAACGAGCACCGTGAGATATGACATCTCTGGGAAAGCACAGATCCCCAGTGCTGTTGTGCCTGTGAATAGGCTGCCAAGGGAAGGTGAAGACCAGCAACACCTTTCAGGGCTGTCCGCTTCCTTGTGGGAGAAGGATCCGGACGTTTGCCTTTTCGGAAACAGGCTCTGCCGAGAACGAGCACCGTGAGATATGACATCTCTGGGAAAGCACAGATCCCCAGTGCTGTTGTGCCTGTGAATAGGCTGCCAAGGGAAGGTGAGGACCAGCAACAGCTTTCAGGGCTGTCCCCTTCCTTGTGGGAGAAGGATCCGGACGTTTGCCTTTTCGGAAACAGGCTCTGCCGAGAACGAGCACCGTGAGATATGACATCTCTGGGAAAGCACAGATCCCCAGTGCTGTTGTGCCTGTGAATAGGCTGCCAAGGGAAGGTGAGGACCAGCAACAGCTTTCAGGGCTGCCACATTTCTTGTAGGAGGAATAGCCAGATGTTTGATTTTCAGAAAACAGGCTCTGCCGAGAACGAGCACCGTGAGATATGACATCTCTGGGAAAGCACAGATCCCCAGTGCTGTTGTGCCTGTGAATAGACTGCCAAGGGAAGGTGAGGACCAGCAACAGCTTTCAGGGCTGTCCCCTTCCCTGTGGGAGAAGGATCCGGACGTTTGCCTTTTCGGAAACAGGCTCTGCCGAGAACGAGCACCATGAGATATGACATCTCTGGGAAAGCACAGATCCCCAGTGCTGTTGTGCCTGTGAATAGGCTGCCAAGGGAAGGTGAGGACCAGCAACAGCTTTCAGGGCTGGCACATTTCTTATAGGTGGAATAGCCAGACGTTTGCCTTTTCGGAAACAGGCTCTGCCGAGAACGAGCACCGTGAGATATGACATCTCTGGGAAAGCACAGATCCCCAGTGCTGTTGTGCCTGTGAATAGGCTGCCAAGGGAAGGTGAGGACCAGCAACAGCTTTCAGGGCTGGCACATTTCTTATAGGAGGAATAGCCAGACCTTTGCCTTTTCGGAAACAGGCTCTGCCGAGAACGAGCACCGTGAGATATGACATCTCTGGGAAAGCACAGATCCCCAGTGCTGTTGTGCCTGTGAATAGGCTGCCAAGGGAAGGTGAGGACCAGCAACAGCTTTCAGGGCTGGCACATTTCTTGTGGGAGGAATAGCCAGACGTTTGCCTTTTTTTGAAACAGGCTCTGCTGAGAACGAGCACCATGAGATATGACATCTCTGGGAAAGCACAGATCCCCAGTGCTGTTGTGCCTGTGAATAGGCTGCCAAGGGAAGGTGAGGACCAGCAACAGCTTTCAGGGCTGGCACATTTCTTATAGGAGGAATAGCCAGACCTTTGCCTTTTCGGAAACAGGCTCTGCCGAGAACGAGCACCGTGAGATATGACATCTCTGGGAAAGCACAGATCCCCAGTGCTGTTGTGCCTGTGAATAGGCTGCCAAGGGAAGGTGAGGACCAGCAACAGCTTTCAGGGCTGCCACATTTCTTGTGGGAGGAATAGCAAGACGTTTGCCTTTTCGGAAGCAGGCTCTGCCGAGAACGAGCACCGTGAGATATGACATCTCTGGGAAAGCACAGATCCCCAGTGCTGTTGTGCCTGTGAATAGGCTGCCAAGGGAAGGTGAAGACCAGCAACACCTTTCAGGGCTGTCCCCTTCCTTGTGGGAGAAGGATCCGGACGTTTGCCTTTTCGGAAACAGGCTCTGCCGAGAACGAGCACCGTGAGATATGACATCTCTGGGAAAGCACAGATCCCCAGTGCTGTTGTGCCTGTGAATAGGCTGCCAAGGGAAGGTGAGGACCAGCAACAGCTTTCAGGGCTGGCACATTTCTTATAGGAGGAATAGCCAGACGTTTGCCTTTTGGGAAACAGGCTCTGCCGAGAACGAGCACCGTGAGATATGACATCTCTGGGAAAGCACAGATCCCCAGTGCTGTTGTGCCTGTGAATAGGCTGCC
The DNA here is from genome assembly GCF_964188355.1 of Buteo buteo. NCBI lineage: Eukaryota > Metazoa > Chordata > Aves > Accipitriformes > Accipitridae > Buteo > Buteo buteo. The sequence goes on from NC_134177.1 coordinate 25,601,909, forward strand.
AAGGGAAGGTGAGGACCAGCAACAGCTTTCAGGGCTAGCACATTTCTTATAGGAGGAATAGCCAGACCTTTGCCTTTTCGGAAACAGGCTCTGCCGAGAACGAGCACCGTGAGATATGACATCTCTGGGAAAGCACAGATCCCCAGTGCTTTTGTGCCTGTGAATAGGCTGCCAAGGGAAGGTGAGGACCAGCAACAGCTTTCAGGGCTGGCACATTTCTTGTAGGAGGAATAGCCAGACGTTTGCCTTTTCGGAAACAGGCTCTGCCGAGAACGAGCACCGTGAGATATGACATCTCTGGGAAAGCACAGATCCCCAGTGCTGTTGTGCCTGTGAATAGGCTGCCAAGGGAAGGTGAGGACCAGCAACAGCTTTCAGGGCTGGCACATTTCTTGTGGGAGGAATAGCCAGACGTTTGCCTTTTCGGAAACAGGCTCTGCCGAGAACGAGCACCGTGAGATATGACATCTCTGGGAAAGCACAGATCCCCAGTGCTGTTGTGCCTGTGAATAGGCTGCCAAGGGAAGGTGAGGACCAGCAACAGCTTTCAGGGCTGGCACATTTCTTGTAGGAGGAATAGCCAGACGTTTGCCTTTTGGGAAACAGGCTCTGCCGAGAACGAGCACCGTGAGATATGACATCTCTGGGAAAGCACAGATCCCCAGTGCTGTTGTGCCTGTGAATAGGCTGCCAAGGGAAGGTGAAGACCAGCAACACCTTTCAGGGCTGGCACATTTCTTATAGGAGGAATAGCCAGACGTTTGCCTTTTCGGAAACAGGCTCTGCCGAGAACGAGCACCGTGAGATATGACATCTCTGGGAAAGCACAGATCCCCAGTGCTGTTGTGCCTGTGAATAGGCTGCCAAGGGAAGGTGAGGACCAGCAACAGCTTTCAGGGCTGGCACATTTCATATAGGAGGAATAGCCAGACGTTTGCCTTTTTTTGAAACAGGCTCTGCTGAGAACGAGCACCATGAGATATGACATCTCTGGGAAAGCACAGATCCCCAGTGCTGTTGTGCCTGTGAATAGGCTGCCAAGGGAAGGTGAGGACCAGCAACAGCTTTCAGGGCTGGCACATTTCTTATAGGAGGAATAGCCAGACGTTTGCCTTTTGGGAAACAGGCTCTGCCGAGAACGAGCACCGTGAGATATGACATCTCTGGGAAAGCACAGATCCCCAGTGCTGTTGTGCCTGTGAATAGGCTGCCAAGGGAAGGTGAGGACCAGCAACAGCTTTCAGGGCTGGCACATTTCTTGTAGGAGGAATAGCCAGACCTTTGCCTTTTCGGAAACAGGCTCTGCCGAGAACGAGCACCGTGAGATATGACATCTCTGGGAAAGCACAGATCCCCAGTGCTGTTGTGCCTGTGAATAGGCTGCCAAGGGAAGGTGAAGACCAGCAACACCTTTCAGGGCTGTCCCCTTCCTTGTGGGAGAAGGATCCGGACGTTTGCCTTTTCGGAAACAGGCTCTGCCGAGAACGAGCACCGTGAGATATGACATCTCTGGGAAAGCACAGATCCCCAGTGCTGTTGTGCCTGTGAATAGGCTGCCAAGGGAAGGTGAGGACCAGCAACAGCTTTCAGGGCTGGCACATTTCTTATAGGAGGAATAGCCAGACGTTTGCCTTTTCGGAAACAGGCTCTGCCGAGAACGAGCACCGTGAGATATGACATCTCTGGGAAAGCACAGATCCCCAGTGCTGTTGTGCCTGTGAATAGGCTGCCAAGGGAAGGTGAGGACCAGCAACAGCTTTCAGGGCTAGCACATTTCTTATAGGAGGAATAGCCAGACCTTTGCCTTTTCGGAAACAGGCTCTGCCGAGAACGAGCACCGTGAGATATGACATCTCTGGGAAAGCACAGATCCCCAGTGCTTTTGTGCCTGTGAATAGGCTGCCAAGGGAAGGTGAGGACCAGCAACAGCTTTCAGGGCTGGCACATTTCTTGTAGGAGGAATAGCCAGACGTTTGCCTTTTCGGAAACAGGCTCTGCCGAGAACGAGCACCGTGAGATATGACATCTCTGGGAAAGCACAGATCCCCAGTGCTGTTGTGCCTGTGAATAGGCTGCCAAGGGAAGGTGAGGACCAGCAACAGCTTTCAGGGCTGGCACATTTCTTGTGGGAGGAATAGCCAGACGTTTGCCTTTTCGGAAACAGGCTCTGCCGAGAACGAGCACCGTGAGATATGACATCTCTGGGAAAGCACAGATCCCCAGTGCTGTTGTGCCTGTGAATAGGCTGCCAAGGGAAGGTGAGGACCAGCAACAGCTTTCAGGGCTGGCACATTTCTTGTAGGAGGAATAGCCAGACGTTTGCCTTTTGGGAAACAGGCTCTGCCGAGAACGAGCACCGTGAGATATGACATCTCTGGGAAAGCACAGATCCCCAGTGCTGTTGTGCCTGTGAATAGGCTGCCAAGGGAAGGTGAAGACCAGCAACACCTTTCAGGGCTGGCACATTTCTTATAGGAGGAATAGCCAGACCTTTGCCTTTTCGGAAACAGGCTCTGCCGAGAACGAGCACCATGAGATATGACATCTCTGGGAAAGCACAGATCCCCAGTGCTGTTGTGCCTGTGAATAGGCTGCCAAGGGAAGGTGAGGACCAGCAACAGCTTTCAGGGCTGGCACATTTCTTATAGGAGGAATAGCCAGACGTTTGCCTTTTGGGAAACAGGCTCTGCCGAGAACGAGCACCGTGAGATATGACATCTCTGGGAAAGCACAGATCCCCAGTGCTGTTGTGCCTGTGAATAGGCTGCCAAGGGAAGGTGAGGACCAGCAACAGCTTTCAGGGCTGGCACATTTCTTGTAGGAGGAATAGCCAGACCTTTGCCTTTTCGGAAACAGGCTCTGCCGAGAACGAGCACCGTGAGATATGACATCTCTGGGAAAGCACAGATCCCCAGTGCTGTTGTGCCTGTGAATAGGCTGCCAAGGGAAGGTGAAGACCAGCAACACCTTTCAGGGCTGTCCCCTTCCTTGTGGGAGAAGGATCCGGACGTTTGCCTTTTCGGAAACAGGCTCTGCCGAGAACGAGCACCGTGAGATATGACATCTCTGGGAAAGCACAGATCCCCAGTGCTGTTGTGCCTGTGAATAGGCTGCCAAGGGAAGGTGAGGACCAGCAACAGCTTTCAGGGCTGTCCCCTTCCCTGTGGGAGAAGGATCCGGACGTTTGCCTTTTCGGAAACAGGCTCTGCCGAGAACGAGCACCATGAGATATGACATCTCTGGGAAAGCACAGATCCCCAGTGCTGTTGTGCCTGTGAATAGGCTGCCAAGGGAAGGTGAGGACCAGCAACACCTTTCAGGGCTGGCACATTTCTTATAGGTGGAATAGCCAGACGTTTGCCTTTTCGGAAACAGGCTCTGCCGAGAACGAGCACCGTGAGATATGACATCTCTGGGAAAGCACAGATCCCCAGTGCTGTTGTGCCTGTGAATAGGCTGCCAAGGGAAGGTGAAGACCAGCAACACCTTTCAGGGCTGGCACATTTCTTATAGGAGGAATAGCCAGACGTTTGCCTTTTCGGAAACAGGCTCTGCCGAGAACGAGCACCGTGAGATATGACATCTCTGGGAAAGCACAGATCCCCAGTGCTGTTGTGCCTGTGAATAGGCTGCCAAGGGAAGGTGAGGACCAGCAACAGCTTTCAGGGCTGGCACATTTCATATAGGAGGAATAGCCAGACGTTTGCCTTTTTTTGCAACAGGCTCTGCTGAGAACGAGCACCATGAGATATGACATCTCTGGGAAAGCACAGATCCCCAGTGCTGTTGTGCCTGTGAATAGGCTGCCAAGGGAAGGTGAGGACCAGCAACAGCTTTCAGGGCTGCCACATTTCTTATAGGAGGAATAGCCAGACCTTTGCCTTTTCGGAAACAGGCTCTGCCGAGAACGAGCACCGTGAGATATGACATCTCTGGGAAAGCACAGATCCCCAGTGCTGTTGTGCCTGTGAATAGGCTGCCAAGGGAAGGTGAGGACCAGCAACACCTTTCAGGGCTGTCCCCTTCCTTGTGGGAGAAGGATCAGGACGTTTGCCTTTTCGGAAACAGGCTCTGCCGAGAACGAGCACCGTGAGATATGACATCTCTGGGAAAGCACAGATCCCCAGTGCTGTTGTGCCTGTGAATAGGCTGCCAAGGGAAGGTGAGGACCAGCAACAGCTTTCAGGGCTGGCACATTTCTTGTAGGAGGAATAGCCAGACGTTTGCCTTTTCGGAAACAGGCTCTGCCGAGAACGAGCACCGTGAGATATGACATCTCTGGGAAAGCACAGATCCCCAGTGCTGTTGTGCCTGTGAATAGGCTGCCAAGGGAAGGTGAAGACCAGCAACAGCTTTCAGGGCTGTCCCCTTCCTTGTGGGAGAAGGATCCGGACGTTTGCCTTTTCGGAAACAGGCTCTGCCGAGAACGAGCACCGTGAGATATGACATCTCTGGGAAAGCACAGATCCCCAGTGCTGTTGTGCCTGTGAATAGGCTGCCAAGGGAAGGTGAAGACCAGCAACACCTTTCAGGGCTGGCACATTTCTTGTAGGAGGAATAGCCAGACCTTTGCCTTTTCAGAAAACAGGCTCTGCCGAGAACGAGCACCGTGAGATATGACATCTCTGGGAAAGCACAGATCCCCAGTGCTGTTGTGCCTGTGAATAGGCTGCCAAGGGAAGGTGAGGACCAGCAACAGCTTTCAGGGCTGTCCCCTTCCTTGTGGGAGAAGGATCCGGACGTTTGCCTTTTCGGAAACAGGCTCTGCCGAGAACGAGCACCATGAGATATGACATCTCTGGGAAAGCACAGATCCCCAGTGCTGTTGTGCCTGTGAATAGGCTGCCAAGGGAAGGTGAGGACCAGCAACAGCTTTCAGGGCTGGCACATTTCTTATAGGAGGAATAGCCAGACCTTTGCCTTTTCGGAAACAGGCTCTGCCGAGAACGAGCACCGTGAGATATGACATCTCTGGGAAAGCACAGATCCCCAGTGCTGTTGTGCCTGTGAATAGGCTGCCAAGGGAAGGTGAGGACCAGCAACAGCTTTCAGGGCTGCCACATTTCTTATAGGAGGAATAGCCAGACGTTTGCCTTTTCGGAAACAGGCTCTGCCGAGAACGAGCACCGTGAGATATGACATCTCTGGGAAAGCACAGATCCCCAGTGCTGTTGTGCCTGTGAATAGGCTGCCAAGGGAAGGTGAGGACCAGCAACAGCTTTCAGGGCTGGCACATTTCATATAGGAGGAATAGCCAGACGTTTGCCTTTTTTTGCAACAGGCTCTGCTGAGAACGAGCACCATGAGATATGACATCTCTGGGAAAGCACAGATCCCCAGTGCTGTTGTGCCTGTGAATAGGCTGCCAAGGGAAGGTGAGGACCAGCAACAGCTTTCAGGGCTGCCACATTTCTTATAGGAGGAATAGCCAGACCTTTGCCTTTTCGGAAACAGGCTCTGCCGAGAACGAGCACCGTGAGATATGACATCTCTGGGAAAGCACAGATCCCCAGTGCTGTTGTGCCTGTGAATAGGCTGCCAAGGGAAGGTGAGGACCAGCAACACCTTTCAGGGCTGTCCCCTTCCTTGTGGGAGAAGGATCAGGACGTTTGCCTTTTCGGAAACAGGCTCTGCCGAGAACGAGCACCGTGAGATATGACATCTCTGGGAAAGCACAGATCCCCAGTGCTGTTGTGCCTGTGAATAGGCTGCCAAGGGAAGGTGAGGACCAGCAACAGCTTTCAGGGCTGGCACATTTCTTGTAGGAGGAATAGCCAGACGTTTGCCTTTTCGGAAACAGGCTCTGCCGAGAACGAGCACCGTGAGATATGACATCTCTGGGAAAGCACAGATCCCCAGTGCTGTTGTGCCTGTGAATAGGCTGCCAAGGGAAGGTGAAGACCAGCAACAGCTTTCAGGGCTGTCCCCTTCCTTGTGGGAGAAGGATCCGGACGTTTGCCTTTTCGGAAACAGGCTCTGCCGAGAACGAGCACCGTGAGATATGACATCTCTGGGAAAGCACAGATCCCCAGTGCTGTTGTGCCTGTGAATAGGCTGCCAAGGGAAGGTGAAGACCAGCAACACCTTTCAGGGCTGGCACATTTCTTGTAGGAGGAATAGCCAGACCTTTGCCTTTTCAGAAAACAGGCTCTGCCGAGAACGAGCACCGTGAGATATGACATCTCTGGGAAAGCACAGATCCCCAGTGCTGTTGTGCCTGTGAATAGGCTGCCAAGGGAAGGTGAGGACCAGCAACAGCTTTCAGGGCTGTCCCCTTCCTTGTGGGAGAAGGATCCGGACGTTTGCCTTTTCGGAAACAGGCTCTGCCGAGAACGAGCACCATGAGATATGACATCTCTGGGAAAGCACAGATCCCCAGTGCTGTTGTGCCTGTGAATAGGCTGCCAAGGGAAGGTGAGGACCAGCAACAGCTTTCAGGGCTGGCACATTTCTTATAGGAGGAATAGCCAGACCTTTGCCTTTTCGGAAACAGGCTCTGCCGAGAACGAGCACCGTGAGATATGACATCTCTGGGAAAGCACAGATCCCCAGTGCTGTTGTGCCTGTGAATAGGCTGCCAAGGGAAGGTGAGGACCAGCAACAGCTTTCAGGGCTGCCACATTTCTTATAGGAGGAATAGCCAGACCTTTGCCTTTTCGGAAACAGGCTCTGCCGAGAACGAGCACCGTGAGATATGACATCTCTGGGAAAGCACAGATCCCCAGTGCTGTTGTGCCTGTGAATAGGCTGCCAAGGGAAGGTGAAGACCAGCAACACCTTTCAGGGCTGTCCCCTTCCTTGTGGGAGAAGGATCAGGACGTTTGCCTTTTCGGAAACAGGCTCTGCCGAGAACGAGCACCGTGAGATATGACATCTCTGGGAAAGCACAGATCCCCAGTGCTGTTGTGCCTGTGAATAGGCTGCCAAGGGAAGGTGAGGACCAGCAACAGCTTTCAGGGCTGCCACATTTCTTGTGGGAGGAATAGCAAGACGTTTGCCTTTTCGGAAACAGGCTCTGCCGAGAACGAGCACCGTGAGATATGACATCTCTGGGAAAGCACAGATCCCCAGTGCTGTTGTGCCTGTGAATAGGCTGCCAAGGGAAGGTGAAGACCAGCAACACCTTTCAGGGCTGTCCCCTTCCTTGTGGGAGAAGGATCCGGACGTTTGCCTTTTCGGAAACAGGCTCTGCCGAGAACGAGCACCGTGAGATATGACATCTCTGGGAAAGCACAGATCCCCAGTGCTGTTGTGCCTGTGAATAGGCTGCCAAGGGAAGGTGAAGACCAGCAACACCTTTCAGGGCTGGCACATTTCTTGTAGGAGGAATAGCCAGACCTTTGCCTTTTCAGAAAACAGGCTCTGCCGAGAACGAGCACCGTGAGATATGACATCTCTGGGAAAGCACAGATCCCCAGTGCTGTTGTGCCTGTGAATAGGCTGCCAAGGGAAGGTGAGGACCAGCAACAGCTTTCAGGGCTGTCCCCTTCCTTGTGGGAGAAGGATCCGGACGTTTGCCTTTTCGGAAACAGGCTCTGCCGAGAACGAGCACCATGAGATATGACATCTCTGGGAAAGCACAGATCCCCAGTGCTGTTGTGCCTGTGAATAGGCTGCCAAGGGAAGGTGAGGACCAGCAACAGCTTTCAGGGCTGGCACATTTCTTATAGGAGGAATAGCCAGACCTTTGCCTTTTCGGAAACAGGCTCTGCCGAGAACGAGCACCGTGAGATATGACATCTCTGGGAAAGCACAGATCCCCAGTGCTGTTGTGCCTGTGAATAGGCTGCCAAGGGAAGGTGAGGACCAGCAACAGCTTTCAGGGCTGCCACATTTCTTATAGGAGGAATAGCCAGACCTTTGCCTTTTCGGAAACAGGCTCTGCCGAGAACGAGCACCGTGAGATATGACATCTCTGGGAAAGCACAGATCCCCAGTGCTGTTGTGCCTGTGAATAGGCTGCCAAGGGAAGGTGAAGACCAGCAACACCTTTCAGGGCTGTCCGCTTCCTTGTGGGAGAAGGATCCGGACGTTTGCCTTTTCGGAAACAGGCTCTGCCGAGAACGAGCACCGTGAGATATGACATCTCTGGGAAAGCACAGATCCCCAGTGCTGTTGTGCCTGTGAATAGGCTGCCAAGGGAAGGTGAGGACCAGCAACAGCTTTCAGGGCTGTCCCCTTCCTTGTGGGAGAAGGATCCGGACGTTTGCCTTTTCGGAAACAGGCTCTGCCGAGAACGAGCACCGTGAGATATGACATCTCTGGGAAAGCACAGATCCCCAGTGCTGTTGTGCCTGTGAATAGGCTGCCAAGGGAAGGTGAGGACCAGCAACAGCTTTCAGGGCTGGCACATTTCTTGTAGGAGGAATAGCCAGACGTTTGCCTTTTGGGAAACAGGCTCTGCCGAGAACGAGCACCGTGAGATATGACATCTCTGGGAAAGCACAGATCCCCAGTGCTGTTGTGCCTGTGAATAGGCTGCCAAGGGAAGGTGAAGACCAGCAACACCTTTCAGGGCTGGCACATTTCTTATAGGAGGAATAGCCAGACGTTTGCCTTTTCGGAAACAGGCTCTGCCGAGAACGAGCACCATGAGATATGACATCTCTGGGAAAGCACAGATCCCCAGTGCTGTTGTGCCTGTGAATAGGCTGCCAAGGGAAGGTGAGGACCAGCAACAGCTTTCAGGGCTGGCACATTTCTTATAGGAGGAATAGCCAGACGTTTGCCTTTTGGGAAACAGGCTCTGCCGAGAACGAGCACCGTGAGATATGACATCTCTGGGAAAGCACAGATCCCCAGTGCTGTTGTGCCTGTGAATAGGCTGCCAAGGGAAGGTGAGGACCAGCAACAGCTTTCAGGGCTGGCACATTTCTTGTAGGAGGAATAGCCAGACCTTTGCCTTTTCGGAAACAGGCTCTGCCGAGAACGAGCACCGTGAGATATGACATCTCTGGGAAAGCACAGATCCCCAGTGCTGTTGTGCCTGTGAATAGGCTGCCAAGGGAAGGTGAAGACCAGCAACACCTTTCAGGGCTGTCCCCTTCCTTGTGGGAGAAGGATCCGGACGTTTGCCTTTTCGGAAACAGGCTCTGCCGAGAACGAGCACCGTGAGATATGACATCTCTGGGAAAGCACAGATCCCCAGTGCTGTTGTGCCTGTGAATAGGCTGCCAAGGGAAGGTGAGGACCAGCAACAGCTTTCAGGGCTGTCCCCTTCCCTGTGGGAGAAGGATCCGGACGTTTGCCTTTTCGGAAACAGGCTCTGCCGAGAACGAGCACCATGAGATATGACATCTCTGGGAAAGCACAGATCCCCAGTGCTGTTGTGCCTGTGAATAGGCTGCCAAGGGAAGGTGAGGACCAGCAACACCTTTCAGGGCTGGCACATTTCTTATAGGTGGAATAGCCAGACGTTTGCCTTTTCGGAAACAGGCTCTGCCGAGAACGAGCACCGTGAGATATGACATCTCTGGGAAAGCACAGATCCCCAGTGCTGTTGTGCCTGTGAATAGGCTGCCAAGGGAAGGTGAAGACCAGCAACACCTTTCAGGGCTGGCACATTTCTTATAGGAGGAATAGCCAGACGTTTGCCTTTTCGGAAACAGGCTCTGCCGAGAACGAGCACCGTGAGATATGACATCTCTGGGAAAGCACAGATCCCCAGTGCTGTTGTGCCTGTGAATAGGCTGCCAAGGGAAGGTGAGGACCAGCAACAGCTTTCAGGGCTGGCACATTTCATATAGGAGGAATAGCCAGACGTTTGCCTTTTTTTGCAACAGGCTCTGCTGAGAACGAGCACCATGAGATATGACATCTCTGGGAAAGCACAGATCCCCAGTGCTGTTGTGCCTGTGAATAGGCTGCCAAGGGAAGGTGAGGACCAGCAACAGCTTTCAGGGCTGCCACATTTCTTATAGGAGGAATAGCCAGACCTTTGCCTTTTCGGAAACAGGCTCTGCCGAGAACGAGCACCATGAGATATGACATCTCTGGGAAAGCACAGATCCCCAGTGCTGTTGTGCCTGTGAATAGGCTGCCAAGGGAAGGTGAAGACCAGCAACACCTTTCAGGGCTGTCCCCTTCCTTGTGGGAGAAGGATCAGGACGTTTGCCTTTTCGGAAACAGGCTCTGCCGAGAACGAGCACCGTGAGATATGACATCTCTGGGAAAGCACAGATCCCCAGTGCTGTTGTGCCTGTGAATAGGCTGCCAAGGGAAGGTGAGGACCAGCAACAGCTTTCAGGGCTGGCACATTTCTTGTAGGAGGAATAGCCAGACGTTTGCCTTTTCGGAAACAGGCTCTGCCGAGAACGAGCACCGTGAGATATGACATCTCTGGGAAAGCACAGATCCCCAGTGCTGTTGTGCCTGTGAATAGGCTGCCAAGGGAAGGTGAAGACCAGCAACACCTTTCAGGGCTGTCCCCTTCCTTGTGGGAGAAGGATCCGGACGTTTGCCTTTTCGGAAACAGGCTCTGCCGAGAACGAGCACCGTGAGATATGACATCTCTGGGAAAGCACAGATCCCCAGTGCTGTTGTGCCTGTGAATAGGCTGCCAAGGGAAGGTGAAGACCAGCAACACCTTTCAGGGCTGGCACATTTCTTGTAGGAGGAATAGCCAGACCTTTGCCTTTTCAGAAAACAGGCTCTGCCGAGAACGAGCACCGTGAGATATGACATCTCTGGGAAAGCACAGATCCCCAGTGCTGTTGTGCCTGTGAATAGGCTGCCAAGGGAAGGTGAGGACCAGCAACAGCTTTCAGGGCTGTCCCCTTCCTTGTGGGAGAAGGATCCGGACGTTTGCCTTTTCGGAAACAGGCTCTGCCGAGAACGAGCACCATGAGATATGACATCTCTGGGAAAGCACAGATCCCCAGTGCTGTTGTGCCTGTGAATAGGCTGCCAAGGGAAGGTGAGGACCAGCAACAGCTTTCAGGGCTGGCACATTTCTTATAGGAGGAATAGCCAGACCTTTGCCTTTTCGGAAACAGGCTCTGCCGAGAACGAGCACCGTGAGATATGACATCTCTGGGAAAGCACAGATCCCCAGTGCTGTTGTGCCTGTGAATAGGCTGCCAAGGGAAGGTGAGGACCAGCAACAGCTTTCAGGGCTGCCACATTTCTTATAGGAGGAATAGCCAGACCTTTGCCTTTTCGGAAACAGGCTCTGCCGAGAACGAGCACCGTGAGATATGACATCTCTGGGAAAGCACAGATCCCCAGTGCTGTTGTGCCTGTGAATAGGCTGCCAAGGGAAGGTGAAGACCAGCAACACCTTTCAGGGCTGTCCCCTTCCTTGTGGGAGAAGGATCAGGACGTTTGCCTTTTCGGAAACAGGCTCTGCCGAGAACGAGCACCGTGAGATATGACATCTCTGGGAAAGCACAGATCCCCAGTGCTGTTGTGCCTGTGAATAGGCTGCCAAGGGAAGGTGAGGACCAGCAACAGCTTTCAGGGCTGCCACATTTCTTGTGGGAGGAATAGCAAGACGTTTGCCTTTTCGGAAACAGGCTCTGCCGAGAACGAGCACCGTGAGATATGACATCTCTGGGAAAGCACAGATCCCCAGTGCTGTTGTGCCTGTGAATAGGCTGCCAAGGGAAGGTGAAGACCAGCAACACCTTTCAGGGCTGGCACATTTCTTGTAGGAGGAATAGCCAGACCTTTGCCTTTTCAGAAAACAGGCTCTGCCGAGAACGAGCACCGTGAGATATGACATCTCTGGGAAAGCACAGATCCCCAGTGCTGTTGTGCCTGTGAATAGGCTGCCAAGGGAAGGTGAGGACCAGCAACAGCTTTCAGGGCTGTCCCCTTCCTTGTGGGAGAAGGATCAGGACGTTTGCCTTTTCGGAAACAGGCTCTGCCGAGAACGAGCACCATGAGATATGACATCTCTGGGAAAGCACAGATCCCCAGTGCTGTTGTGCCTGTGAATAGGCTGCCAAGGGAAGGTGAGGACCAGCAACAGCTTTCAGGGCTGGCACATTTCTTATAGGAGGAATAGCCAGACCTTTGCCTTTTCGGAAACAGGCTCTGCCGAGAACGAGCACCGTGAGATATGACATCTCTGGGAAAGCACAGATCCCCAGTGCTGTTGTGCCTGTGAATAGGCTGCCAAGGGAAGGTGAGGACCAGCAACAGCTTTCAGGGCTGGCACATTTCTTATAGGAGGAATAGCCAGACGTTTGCCTTTTCGGAAACAGGCTCTGCCGAGAACGAGCACCGTGAGATATGACATCTCTGGGAAAGCACAGATCCCCAGTGCTGTTGTGCCTGTGAATAGGCTGCCAAGGGAAGGTGAAGACCAGCAACACCTTTCAGGGCTGTCCGCTTCCTTGTGGGAGAAGGATCCGGACGTTTGCCTTTTCGGAAACAGGCTCTGCCGAGAACGAGCACCGTGAGATATGACATCTCTGGGAAAGCACAGATCCCCAGTGCTGTTGTGCCTGTGAATAGGCTGCCAAGGGAAGGTGAGGACCAGCAACAGCTTTCAGGGCTGTCCCCTTCCTTGTGGGAGAAGGATCCGGACGTTTGCCTTTTCGGAAACAGGCTCTGCCGAGAACGAGCACCGTGAGATATGACATCTCTGGGAAAGCACAGATCCCCAGTGCTGTTGTGCCTGTGAATAGGCTGCCAAGGGAAGGTGAGGACCAGCAACAGCTTTCAGGGCTGCCACATTTCTTGTAGGAGGAATAGCCAGATGTTTGATTTTCAGAAAACAGGCTCTGCCGAGAACGAGCACCGTGAGATATGACATCTCTGGGAAAGCACAGATCCCCAGTGCTGTTGTGCCTGTGAATAGACTGCCAAGGGAAGGTGAGGACCAGCAACAGCTTTCAGGGCTGTCCCCTTCCTTGTGGGAGAAGGATCCGGACGTTTGCCTTTTCGGAAACAGGCTCTGCCGAGAACGAGCACCATGAGATATGACATCTCTGGGAAAGCACAGATCCCCAGTGCTGTTGTGCCTGTGAATAGGCTGCCAAGGGAAGGTGAGGACCAGCAACAGCTTTCAGGGCTGGCACATTTCTTATAGGTGGAATAGCCAGACGTTTGCCTTTTCGGAAACAGGCTCTGCCGAGAACGAGCACCGTGAGATATGACATCTCTGGGAAAGCACAGATCCCCAGTGCTGTTGTGCCTGTGAATAGGCTGCCAAGGGAAGGTGAGGACCAGCAACAGCTTTCAGGGCTGGCACATTTCTTATAGGAGGAATAGCCAGACGTTTGCCTTTTCGGAAACAGGCTCTGCCGAGAACGAGCACCGTGAGATATGACATCTCTGGGAAAGCACAGATCCCCAGTGCTGTTGTGCCTGTGAATAGGCTGCCAAGGGAAGGTGAGGACCAGCAACAGCTTTCAGGGCTGGCACATTTCATATAGGAGGAATAGCCAGACGTTTGCCTTTTTTTGAAACAGGCTCTGCTGAGAACGAGCACCATGAGATATGACATCTCTGGGAAAGCACAGATCCCCAGTGCTGTTGTGCCTGTGAATAGGCTGCCAAGGGAAGGTGAGGACCAGCAACAGCTTTCAGGGCTAGCACATTTCTTATAGGAGGAATAGCCAGACGTTTGCCTTTTCGGAAACAGGCTCTGCCGAGAACGAGCACCGTGAGATATGACATCTCTGGGAAAGCACAGATCCCCAGTGCTTTTGTGCCTGTGAATAGGCTGCCAAGGGAAGGTGAGGACCAGCAACAGCTTTCAGGGCTGGCACATTTCTTGTAGGAGGAATAGCCAGACGTTTGCCTTTTCGGAAACAGGCTCTGCCGAGAACGAGCACCGTGAGATATGACATCTCTGGGAAAGCACAGATCCCCAGTGCTGTTGTGCCTGTGAATAGGCTGCCAAGGGAAGGTGAGGACCAGCAACAGCTTTCAGGGCTGGCACATTTCTTATAGGTGGAATAGCCAGACGTTTGCCTTTTCGGAAACAGGCTCTGCCGAGAACGAGCACCGTGAGATATGACATCTCTGGGAAAGCACAGATCCCCAGTGCTGTTGTGCCTGTGAATAGGCTGCCAAGGGAAGGTGAGGACCAGCAACAGCTTTCAGGGCTGGCACATTTCTTATAGGAGGAATAGGCAGACCTTTGCCTTTTCGGAAACAGGCTCTGCCGAGAACGAGCACCGTGAGATATGACATCTCTGGGAAAGCACAGATCCCCAGTGCTGTTGTGCCTGTGAATAGGCTGCCAAGGGAAGGTGAGGACCAGCAACAGCTTTCAGGGCTGGCACATTTCTTGTGGGAGGAGGATCCGGACGTTTCCCTTTTTTTGAAACAGGCTCTGCTGAGAACGAGCACCATGAGATATGACATCTCTGGGAAAGCACAGATCCCCAGTGCTGTTGTGCCTGTGAATAGGCTGCCAAGGGAAGGTGAGGACCAGCAACAGCTTTCAGGGCTAGCACATTTCTTATAGGAGGAATAGCCAGACGTTTGCCTTTTCGGAAACAGGCTCTGCCGAGAACGAGCACCGTGAGATATGACATCTCTGGGAAAGCATAGATCCCCAGTGCTTTTGTGCCTGTGAATAGGCTGCCAAGGGAAGGTGAGGACCAGCAACAGCTTTCAGGGCTGGCACATTTCTTGTAGGAGGAATAGCCAGACGTTTGCCTTTTCGGAAACAGGCTCTGCCGAGAACGAGCACCGTGAGATATGACATCTCTGGGAAAGCACAGATCCCCAGTGCTGTTGTGCCTGTGAATAGGCTGCCAAGGGAAGGTGAGGACCAGCAACAGCTTTCAGGGCTGGCACATTTCTCACAGGAGGAATAGCCAGACCTTTGCCTTTTAGGAAACAGGCTCTGCCGAGAACGAGCACCGTGAGATATGACATCTCTGGGAAAGCACAGATCCCCAGTGCTGTTGTGCCTGTGAATAGGCTGCCAAGGGAAGGTGAGGACCAGCAACAGCTTTCAGGGCTGGCACATTTCATATAGGAGGAATAGCCAGACGTTTGCCTTTTTTTGAAACAGGCTCTGCTGAGAACGAGCACCATGAGATATGACATCTCTGGGAAAGCACAGATCCCCAGTGCTGTTGTGCCTGTGAATAGGCTGCCAAGGGAAGGTGAGGACCAGCAACAGCTTTCAGGGCTGCCACATTTCTTATAGGAGGAATAGCCAGACGTTTGCCTTTTGGGAAACAGGCTCTGCCGAGAACGAGCACCGTGAGATATGACATCTCTGGGAAAGCACAGATCCCCAGTGCTGTTGTGCCTGTGAATAGACTGCCAAGGGAAGGTGAGGACCAGCAACAGCTTTCAGGGCTGTCCCCTTCCTTGTGGGAGAAGGATCCGGACGTTTGCCTTTTCGGAAACAGGCTCTGCCGAGAACGAGCACCATGAGATATGACATCTCTGGGAAAGCACAGATCCCCAGTGCTGTTGTGCCTGTGAATAGGCTGCCAAGGGAAGGTGAGGACCAGCAACAGCTTTCAGGGCTGGCACATTTCTTATAGGAGGAATAGCCAGACGTTTGCCTTTTCGGAAACAGGCTCTGCCGAGAACGAGCACCGTGAGATATGACATCTCTGGGAAAGCACAGATCCCCAGTGCTGTTGTGCCTGTGAATAGGCTGCCAAGGGAAGGTGAAGACCAGCAACACCTTTCAGGGCTGTCCGCTTCCTTGTGGGAGAAGGATCCGGACGTTTGCCTTTTCGGAAACAGGCTCTGCCGAGAACGAGCACCGTGAGATATGACATCTCTGGGAAAGCACAGATCCCCAGTGCTGTTGTGCCTGTGAATAGGCTGCCAAGGGAAGGTGAGGACCAGCAACAGCTTTCAGGGCTGGCACATTTCTTGTAGGAGGAATAGCCAGATGTTTGATTTTCAGAAAACAGGCTCTGCCGAGAACGAGCACCGTGAGATATGACATCTCTGGGAAAGCACAGATCCCCAGTGCTGTTGTGCCTGTGAATAGACTGCCAAGGGAAGGTGAGGACCAGCAACAGCTTTCAGGGCTGTCCCCTTCCCTGTGGGAGAAGGATCCGGACGTTTGCCTTTTCGGAAACAGGCTCTGCCGAGAACGAGCACCATGAGATATGACATCTCTGGGAAAGCACAGATCCCCAGTGCTGTTGTGCCTGTGAATAGGCTGCCAAGGGAAGGTGAGGACCAGCAACAGCTTTCAGGGCTGGCACATTTCTTATAGGTGGAATAGCCAGACGTTTGCCTTTTCGGAAACAGGCTCTGCCGAGAACGAGCACCGTGAGATATGACATCTCTGGGAAAGCACAGATCCCCAGTGCTGTTGTGCCTGTGAATAGGCTGCCAAGGGAAGGTGAAGACCAGCAACACCTTTCAGGGCTGTCCCCTTCCTTGTGGGAGAAGGATCCGGACGTTTGCCTTTTCGGAAACAGGCTCTGCCGAGAACGAGCACCGTGAGATATGACATCTCTGGGAAAGCACAGATCCCCAGTGCTGTTGTGCCTGTGAATAGGCTGCCAAGGGAAGGTGAGGACCAGCAACAGCTTTCAGGGCTGGCACATTTCTTGTAGGAGGAATAGCCAGATGTTTGATTTTCAGAAAACAGGCTCTGCCGAGAACGAGCACCGTGAGATATGACATCTCTGGGAAAGCACAGATCCCCAGTGCTGTTGTGCCTGTGAATAGACTGCCAAGGGAAGGTGAGGACCAGCAACAGCTTTCAGGGCTGTCCCCTTCCCTGTGGGAGAAGGATCCGGACGTTTGCCTTTTCGGAAACAGGCTCTGCCGAGAACGAGCACCATGAGATATGACATCTCTGGGAAAGCACAGATCCCCAGTGCTGTTGTGCCTGTGAATAGGCTGCCAAGGGAAGGTGAGGACCAGCAACAGCTTTCAGGGCTGGCACATTTCTTATAGGTGGAATAGCCAGACGTTTGCCTTTTCGGAAACAGGCTCTGCCGAGAACGAGCACCGTGAGATATGACATCTCTGGGAAAGCACAGATCCCCAGTGCTGTTGTGCCTGTGAATAGGCTGCCAAGGGAAGGTGAGGACCAGCAACAGCTTTCAGGGCTGGCACATTTCTTATAGGAGGAATAGCCAGACCTTTGCCTTTTCGGAAACAGGCTCTGCCGAGAACGAGCACCGTGAGATATGACATCTCTGGGAAAGCACAGATCCCCAGTGCTGTTGTGCCTGTGAATAGGCTGCCAAGGGAAGGTGAGGACCAGCAACAGCTTTCAGGGCTGGCACATTTCTTGTGGGAGGAATAGCCAGACGTTTGCCTTTTTTTGAAACAGGCTCTGCTGAGAACGAGCACCATGAGATATGACATCTCTGGGAAAGCACAGATCCCCAGTGCTGTTGTGCCTGTGAATAGGCTGCCAAAGGAAGGTGAGGACCAGCAACAGCTTTCAGGGCTGGCACATTTCTTATAGGAGGAATAGCCAGACCTTTGCCTTTTCGGAAACAGGCTCTGCCGAGAACGAGCACCGTGAGATATGACATCTCTGGGAAAGCACAGATCACCAGTGCTGTTGTGCCTGTGAATAGGCTGCCAAGGGAAGGTGAGGACCAGCAACAGCTTTCAGGGCTGCCACATTTCTTGTGGGAGGAATAGCAAGACGTTTGCCTTTTCGGAAACAGGCTCTGCCGAGAACGAGCACCGTGAGATATGACATCTCTGGGAAAGCACAGATCCCCAGTGCTGTTGTGCCTGTGAATAGGCTGCCAAGGGAAGGTGAAGACCAGCAACACCTTTCAGGGCTGTCCCCTTCCTTGTGGGAGAAGGATACGGACGTTTGCCTTTTCGGAAACAGGCTCTGCCGAGAACGAGCACCGTGAGATATGACATCTCTGGGAAAGCACAGATCCCCAGTGCTGTTGTGCCTGTGAATAGGCTGCCAAGGGAAGGTGAGGACCAGCAACAGCTTTCAGGGCTGGCACATTTCTTGTAGGAGGAATAGCCAGACGTTTGCCTTTTCGGAAACAGGCTCTGCCGAGAACGAGCACCGTGAGATATGACATCTCTGGGAAAGCACAGATCACCAGTGCTGTTGTGCCTGTGAATAGGCTGCCAAGGGAAGGTGAAGACCAGCAACACCTTTCAGGGCTGTCCCCTTCCTTGTGGGAGAAGGATCCGGACGTTTGCCTTTTCGGAAACAGGCTCTGCCGAGAACGAGCACCGTGAGATATGACATCTCTGGGAAAGCACAGATCCCCAGTACTGTTGTGCCTGTGAATAGGCTGCCAAGGGAAGGTGAGGACCAGCAACAGCTTTCAGGGCTGGCACATTTCTTGTAGGACGAATAGCCAGATGTTTGATTTTCAGAAAACAGGCTCTGCCGAGAACGAGCACCGTGAGATATGACATCTCTGGGAAAGCACAGATCCGCAGTGCTGTTGTGCCTGTGAATAGGCTGCCAAGGGAAGGTGAGGACCAGCAACAGCTTTCAGGGCTGGCACATTTCTTATAGGAGGAATAGCCAGACGTTTGCCTTTTCGGAAACAGGCTCTGCCGAGAACGAGCACCGTGAGATATGACATCTCTGGGAAAGCACAGATCCCCAGTGCTGTTGTGCCTGTGAATAGGCTGCCAAGGGAAGGTGAGGACCAGCAACAGCTTTCAGGGCTAGCACATTTCTTATGGGAGGAATAGCCAGACCTTTGCCTTTTCGGAAACAGGCTCTGCCGAGAACGAGCACCGTGAGATATGACATCTCTGGGAAAGCACAGATCCCCAGTGCTTTTGTGCCTGTGAATAGGCTGCCAAGGGAAGGTGAGGACCAGCAACAGCTTTCAGGGCTGGCACATTTCTTGTAGGAGGAATAGCCAGACGTTTGCCTTTTGGGAAACAGGCTCTGCCGAGAACGAGCACCGTGAGATATGACATCTCTGGGAAAGCACAGATCCCCAGTGCTGTTGTGCCTGTGAATAGGCTGCCAAGGGAAGGTGAGGACCAGCAACAGCTTTCAGGGCTGGCACATTTCTTATAGGAGGAATAGCCAGACCTTTGCCTTTTCGGAAACAGGCTCTGCCGAGAACGAGCACCGTGAGATATGACATCTCTGGGAAAGCACAGATCCCCAGTGCTGTTGTGCCTGTGAATAGGCTGCCAAGGGAAGGTGAGGACCAGCAACAGCTTTCAGGGCTGGCACATTACTTGTAGGAGGAATAGCCAGACCTTTGCCTTTTAGGAAACAGGCTCTGCCGAGAACGAGCACCGTGAGATATGACATCTCTGGGAAAGCACAGATCCCCAGTGCTGTTGTGCCTGTGAATAGGCTGCCAAGGGAAGGTGAAGACCAGCAACAGCTTTCAGGGCTGTCCCCTTCCTTGTGGGAGAAGGATCCGGACGTTTGCCTTTTCGGAAACAGGCTCTGCCGAGAACGAGCACCGTGAGATATGACATCTCTGGGAAAGCACAGATCCCCAGTGCTGTTGTGCCTGTGAATAGACTGCCAAGGGAAGGTGAAGACCAGCAACAGCTTTCAGGGCTGTCCCCTTCCTTGTGGGAGAAGGATCCGGACGTTTGCCTTTTCGGAAACAGGCTCTGCCGAGAACGAGCACCGTGAGATATGACATCTCTGGGAAAGCACAGATCCCCAGTGCTGTTGTGCCTGTGAATAGGCTGCCAAGGGAAGGTGAGGACCAGCAACAGCTTTCAGGGCTGGCACATTTCTTGTAGGAGGAATAGCCAGATGTTTGCCTTTTCAGAAAACAGGCTCTGCCGAGAACGAGCACCGTGAGATATGACATCTCTGGGAAAGCACAGATCCCCAGTGCTGTTGTGCCTGTGAATAGGCTGCCAAGGGAAGGTGAGCACCAGCAACAGCTTTCAGGGCTGTCCCCTTCCCTGTGGGAGAAGGATCCGGACGTTTGCCTTTTCGGAAACAGGCTCTGCCGAGAACGAGCACCGTGAGATATGACATCTCTGGGAAAGCACAGATCCCCAGTGCTGTTGTGCCTGTGAATAGGCTGCCAAGGGAAGGTGAGGACCAGCAACAGCTTTCAGGGCTGGCACATTTCTTATAGGAGGAATAGCCAGACCTTTGCCTTTTCGGAAACAGGCTCTGCCAAGAACGAGCACCGTGAGATATGACATCTCTGGGAAAGCACAGATCCCCAGTGCTGTTGTGCCTGTGAATAGGCTGCCAAGGGAAGGTGAGGACCAGCAACAGCTTTCAGGGCTGCCACATTTCTTGTAGGACGAATAGCCAGACGTTTGCCTTTTAGGAAACAGGCTCTGCCGAGAACGAGCACCGTGAGATATGACATCTCTGGGAAAGCACAGATCACCAGTGCTGTTGTGCCTGTGAATAGGCTGCCAAGGGAAGGTGAGGACCAGCAAGTGCTATCAGGGCTGGCACTTTTCTTGTAAGAGGAATAGCCAGACGTTTGCCTTTTAGGAAACAGGCTCTGCCGAGAACGAGCACCGTGAGATATGACATCTCTGGGAAAGCACAGATCCCCAGTGCTGTTGTGCCTGTGAATAGGCTGCCAAGGGAAGGTGAGGACCAGCAACAGCTTTCAGGGCTGTCCCCTTCCCTGTGGGAGAAGGATCCGGACGTTTGCCTTTTCGGAAACAGGCTCTGCCGAGAACGAGCACCATGAGATATGACATCTCTGGGAAAGCACAGATCCCCAGTGCTGTTGTGCCTGTGAATAGGCTGCCAAGGGAAGGTGAGGACCAGCAACAGCTTTCAGGGCTGGCACATTTCTTATAGGTGGAATAGCCAGACGTTTGCCTTTTCGGAAACAGGCTCTGCCGAGAACGAGCACCGTGAGATATGACATCTCTGGGAAAGCACAGATCCCCAGTGCTGTTGTGCCTGTGAATAGGCTGCCAAGGGAAGG
The DNA here is from genome assembly GCF_964188355.1 of Buteo buteo. Classification (NCBI taxonomy): domain Eukaryota; kingdom Metazoa; phylum Chordata; class Aves; order Accipitriformes; family Accipitridae; genus Buteo; species Buteo buteo. The sequence continues at coordinate 25,622,692 of NC_134177.1, forward strand.
TGAGGACCAGCAACAGCTTTCAGGGCTGGCACATTTCTTATAGGAGGAATAGCCAGACCTTTGCCTTTTCGGAAACAGGCTCTGCCGAGAACGAGCACCGTGAGATATGACATCTCTGGGAAAGCACAGATCCCCAGTGCTGTTGTGCCTGTGAATAGGCTGCCAAGGGAAGGTGAGGACCAGCAACAGCTTTCAGGGCTGGCACATTTCTTGTGGGAGGAATAGCCAGACGTTTGCCTTTTTTTGAAACAGGCTCTGCTGAGAACGAGCACCATGAGATATGACATCTCTGGGAAAGCACAGATCCCCAGTGCTGTTGTGCCTGTGAATAGGCTGCCAAGGGAAGGTGAGGACCAGCAACAGCTTTCAGGGCTGGCACATTTCTTATAGGAGGAATAGCCAGACCTTTGCCTTTTCGGAAACAGGCTCTGCCGAGAACGAGCACCGTGAGATATGACATCTCTGGGAAAGCACAGATCACCAGTGCTGTTGTGCCTGTGAATAGGCTGCCAAGGGAAGGTGAGGACCAGCAACAGCTTTCAGGGCTGCCACATTTCTTGTGGGAGGAATAGCAAGACGTTTGCCTTTTCGGAAACAGGCTCTGCCGAGAACGAGCACCGTGAGATATGACATCTCTGGGAAAGCACAGATCCCCAGTGCTGTTGTGCCTGTGAATAGGCTGCCAAGGGAAGGTGAGGACCAGCAACAGCTTTCAGGGCTGGCACATTTCTTATAGGAGGAATAGCCAGACCTTTGCCTTTTCGGAAACAGGCTCTGCCGAGAACGAGCACCGTGAGATATGACATCTCTGGGAAAGCACAGATCCCCAGTGCTGTTGTGCCTGTGAATAGGCTGCCAAGGGAAGGTGAGGACCAGCAACAGCTTTCAGGGCTGGCACATTTCTTATAGGAGGAATAGCCAGACCTTTGCCTTTTCGGAAACAGGCTCTGCCGAGAACGAGCACCGTGAGATATGACATCTCTGGGAAAGCACAGATCACCAGTGCTGTTGTGCCTGTGAATAGGCTGCCAAGGGAAGGTGAAGACCAGCAACACCTTTCAGGGCTGTCCCCTTCCTTGTGGGAGAAGGATCCGGACGTTTGCCTTTTCGGAAACAGGCTCTGCCGAGAACGAGCACCGTGAGATATGACATCTCTGGGAAAGCACAGATCCCCAGTACTGTTGTGCCTGTGAATAGGCTGCCAAGGGAAGGTGAGGACCAGCAACAGCTTTCAGGGCTGGCACATTTCTTGTAGGACGAATAGCCAGATGTTTGATTTTCAGAAAACAGGCTCTGCCGAGAACGAGCACCGTGAGATATGACATCTCTGGGAAAGCACAGATCCGCAGTGCTGTTGTGCCTGTGAATAGGCTGCCAAGGGAAGGTGAGGACCAGCAACAGCTTTCAGGGCTGGCACATTTCTTATAGGAGGAATAGCCAGACGTTTGCCTTTTCGGAAACAGGCTCTGCCGAGAACGAGCACCGTGAGATATGACATCTCTGGGAAAGCACAGATCCCCAGTGCTGTTGTGCCTGTGAATAGGCTGCCAAGGGAAGGTGAGGACCAGCAACAGCTTTCAGGGCTAGCACATTTCTTATGGGAGGAATAGCCAGACCTTTGCCTTTTCGGAAACAGGCTCTGCCGAGAACGAGCACCGTGAGATATGACATCTCTGGGAAAGCACAGATCCCCAGTGCTTTTGTGCCTGTGAATAGGCTGCCAAGGGAAGGTGAGGACCAGCAACAGCTTTCAGGGCTGGCACATTTCTTGTAGGAGGAATAGCCAGACGTTTGCCTTTTGGGAAACAGGCTCTGCCGAGAACGAGCACCGTGAGATATGACATCTCTGGGAAAGCACAGATCCCCAGTGCTGTTGTGCCTGTGAATAGGCTGCCAAGGGAAGGTGAGGACCAGCAACAGCTTTCAGGGCTGGCACATTTCTTATAGGAGGAATAGCCAGACCTTTGCCTTTTCGGAAACAGGCTCTGCCGAGAACGAGCACCGTGAGATATGACATCTCTGGGAAAGCACAGATCCCCAGTGCTGTTGTGCCTGTGAATAGGCTGCCAAGGGAAGGTGAGGACCAGCAACAGCTTTCAGGGCTGGCACATTACTTGTAGGAGGAATAGCCAGACCTTTGCTTTTTAGGAAACAGGCTCTGCCGAGAACGAGCACCGTGAGATATGACATCTCTGGGAAAGCACAGATCCCCAGTGCTGTTGTGCCTGTGAATAGGCTGCCAAGGGAAGGTGAAGACCAGCAACAGCTTTCAGGGCTGGCACATTTCTTGTGGGAGAAGGATCCGGACGTTTGCCTTTTCGGAAACAGGCTCTGCCGAGAACGAGCACCGTGAGATATGACATCTCTGGGAAAGCACAGATCCCCAGTGCTGTTGTGCCTGTGAATAGACTGCCAAGGGAAGGTGAAGACCAGCAACAGCTTTCAGGGCTGTCCCCTTCCTTGTGGGAGAAGGATCCGGACGTTTGCCTTTTCGGAAACAGGCTCTGCCGAGAACGAGCACCGTGAGATATGACATCTCTGGGAAAGCACAGATCCCCAGTGCTGTTGTGCCTGTGAATAGGCTGCCAAGGGAAGGTGAGGACCAGCAACAGCTTTCAGGGCTGGCACATTTCTTGTAGGAGGAATAGCCAGACGTTTGCCTTTTCGGAAACAGGCTCTGCCGAGAACGAGCACCGTGAGATATGACATCTCTGGGAAAGCACAGATCCCCAGTGCTGTTGTGCCTGTGAATAGGCTGCCAAGGGAAGGTGAGCACCAGCAACAGCTTTCAGGGCTGTCCCCTTCCCTGTGGGAGAAGGATCCGGACGTTTGCCTTTTCGGAAACAGGCTCTGCCGAGAACGAGCACCGTGAGATATGACATCTCTGGGAAAGCACAGATCCCCAGTGCTGTTGTGCCTGTGAATAGGCTGCCAAGGGAAGGTGAGGACCAGCAACAGCTTTCAGGGCTGGCACATTTCTTATAGGAGGAATAGCCAGACCTTTGCCTTTTCGGAAACAGGCTCTGCCGAGAACGAGCACCGTGAGATATGACATCTCTGGGAAAGCACAGATCCCCAGTGCTGTTGTGCCTGTGAATAGGCTGCCAAGGGAAGGTGAGGACCAGCAACAGCTTTCAGGGCTGCCACATTTCTTGTAGGACGAATAGCCAGACGTTTGCCTTTTAGGAAACAGGCTCTGCCGAGAACGAGCACCGTGAGATATGACATCTCTGGGAAAGCACAGATCACCAGTGCTGTTGTGCCTGTGAATAGGCTGCCAAGGGAAGGTGAGGACCAGCAAGTGCTATCAGGGCTGGCACTTTTCTTGTAAGAGGAATAGCCAGACGTTTGCCTTTTAGGAAACAGGCTCTGCCGAGAACGAGCACCGTGAGATATGACATCTCTGGGAAAGCACAGATCCCCAGTGCTGTTGTGCCTGTGAATAGGCTGCCAAGGGAAGGTGAGGACCAGCAACAGCTTTCAGGGCTGGCACATTTCTTGTAGGACGAATAGCCAGACGTTTGCCTTTTAGGAAACAGGCTCTGCCGAGAACGAGCACCGTGAGATATGACATCTCTGGGAAAGCACAGATCCCCAGTGCTGTTGTGCCTGTGAATAGGCTGCCAAGGGAAGGTGAAGACCAGCAACACCTTTCAGGGCTGTCCCCTTCCTTGTGGGAGAAGGATCCGGACGTTTGCCTTTTCGGAAACAGGCTCTGCCGAGAACGAGCACCGTGAGATATGACATCTCTGGGAAAGCACAGATCCCCAGTGCTGTTGTGCCTGTGAATAGACTGCCAAGGGAAGGTGAAGACCAGCAACAGCTTTCAGGGCTGTCCCCTTCCTTGTGGGAGAAGGATCCGGACGTTTGCCTTTTCGGAAACAGGCTCTGCCGAGAACGAGCACCGTGAGATATGACATCTCTGGGAAAGCACAGATCCCCAGTGCTGTTGTGCCTGTGAATAGGCTGCCAAGGGAAGGTGAGGACCAGCAACAGCTTTCAGGGCTGGCACATTTCTTGTAGGAGGAATAGCCAGACGTTTGCCTTTTCGGAAACAGGCTCTGCCGAGAACGAGCACCGTGAGATATGACATCTCTGGGAAAGCACAGATCCCCAGTGCTGTTGTGCCTGTGAATAGGCTGCCAAGGGAAGGTGAGGACCAGCAACAGCTTTCAGGGCTGGCACATTTCTTATAGGAGGAATAGCCAGACCTTTGCCTTTTCGGAAACAGGCTCTGCCGAGAACGAGCACCGTGAGATATGACATCTCTGGGAAAGCACAGATCCCCAGTGCTGTTGTGCCTGTGAATAGGCTGCCAAGGGAAGGTGAGGACCAGCAACAGCTTTCAGGGCTGCCACATTTCTTGTAGGACGAATAGCCAGACGTTTGCCTTTTCGGAAACAGGCTCTGCCGAGAACGAGCACCGTGAGATATGACATCTCTGGGAAAGCACAGATCCCCAGTGCTGTTGTGCCTGTGAATAGACTGCCAAGGGAAGGTGAGCACCAGCAACAGCTTTCAGGGCTGTCCCCTTCCTTGTGGGAGAAGGATCCGGACGTTTGCCTTTTCGGAAACAGGCTCTGCCGAGAACGAGCACCGTGAGATATGACATCTCTGGGAAAGCACAGATCCCCAGTGCTGTTGTGCCTGTGAATAGGCTGCCAAGGGAAGGTGAGGACCAGCAACAGCTTTCAGGGCTAGCACATTTCTTATGGGAGGAATAGCCAGACCTTTGCCTTTTCGGAAACAGGCTCTGCCGAGAACGAGCACCGTGAGATATGACATCTCTGGGAAAGCACAGATCCCCAGTGCTGTTGTGCCTGTGAATAGGCTGCCAAGGGAAGGTGAGGACCAGCAACTGCTATCAGGGCTGGCACATTTCTTGTAAGAGGAATAGCCAGACGTTTGCCTTTTCGGAAACAGGCTCTGCCGAGAACGAGCACCGTGAGATATGACATCTCTGGGAAAGCACAGATCCCCAGTGCTGTTGTGCCTGTGAATAGGCTGCCAAGGGAAGGTGAAGACCAGCAACACCTTTCAGGGCTGTCCCCTTCCTTGTGGGAGAAGGATCCGGACGTTTGCCTTTTCGGAAACAGGCTCTGCCGAGAACGAGCACCGTGAGATATGACATCTCTGGGAAAGCACAGATCCCCAGTGCTGTTGTGCCTGTGAATAGGCTGCCAAGGGAAGGTGAGGACCAGCAACAGCTTTCAGGGCTGGCACATTTCTTATAGGAGGAATAGCCAGACCTTTGCCTTTTCGGAAACAGGCTCTGCCGAGAACGAGCACCGTGAGATATGACATCTCTGGGAAAGCACAGATCCCCAGTGCTGTTGTGCCTGTGAATAGGCTGCCAAGGGAAGGTGAGGACCAGCAACAGCTTTCAGGGCTGCCACATTTCTTGTAGGACGAATAGCCAGACGTTTGCCTTTTAGGAAACAGGCTCTGCCGAGAACGAGCACCGTGAGATATGACATCTCTGGGAAAGCACAGATCCCCAGTGCTGTTGTGCCTGTGAATAGGCTGCCAAGGGAAGGTGAGGACCAGCAACAGCTTTCAGGGCTGCCACATTTCTTGTAGGACGAATAGCCAGACGTTTGCCTTTTAGGAAACAGGCTCTGCCGAGAACGAGCACCGTGAGATATGACATCTCTGGGAAAGCACAGATCACCAGTGCTGTTGTGCCTGTGAATAGGCTGCCAAGGGAAGGTGAAGACCAGCAACACCTTTGAGGGCTGGCACATTACTTGTAGGAGGAATAGCCAGACGTTTGCCTTTTCGGAAACAGGCTCTGCCGAGAACGAGCACCGTGAGATATGACATCTCTGGGAAAGCACAGATCCCCAGTGCTGTTGTGCCTGTGAATAGACTGCCAAGGGAAGGTGAGCACCAGCAACAGCTTTCAGGGCTGTCCCCTTCCCTGTGGGAGAAGGATCCGGACGTTTGCCTTTTCGGAAACAGGCTCTGCCGAGAACGAGCACCGTGAGATATGACATCTCTGGGAAAGCACAGATCCCCAGTGCTGTTGTGCCTGTGAATAGGCTGCCAAGGGAAGGTGAGGACCAGCAACAGCTTTCAGGGCTGGCACATTTCTTGTAGGAGGAATAGCCAGACGTTTGCCTTTTCGGAAACAGGCTCTGCCGAGAACGAGCACCGTGAGATATGACATCTCTGGGAAAGCACAGATCCCCAGTGCTGTTGTGCCTGTGAATAGGCTGCCAAGGGAAGGTGAGGACCAGCAACAGCTTTCAGGGCTGGCACATTTCTTATAGGAGGAATAGCCAGACCTTTGCCTTTTCGGAAACAGGCTCTGCCGAGAACGAGCACCGTGAGATATGACATCTCTGGGAAAGCACAGATCCCCAGTGCTGTTGTGCCTGTGAATAGGCTGCCAAGGGAAGGTGAGGACCAGCAACAGCTTTCAGGGCTGGCACATTACTTGTAGGAGGAATAGCCAGACGTTTGCCTTTTAGGAAACAGGCTCTGCCGAGAACGAGCACCGTGAGATATGACATCTCTGGGAAAGCACAGATCCCCAGTGCTGTTGTGCCTGTGAATAGGCTGCCAAGGGAAGGTGAAGACCAGCAACAGCTTTCAGGGCTGTCCCCTTCCTTGTGGGAGAAGGATCCGGACGTTTGCCTTTTCGGAAACAGGCTCTGCCGAGAACGAGCACCGTGAGATATGACATCTCTGGGAAAGCACAGATCCCCAGTGCTGTTGTGCCTGTGAATAGGCTGCCAAGGGAAGGTGAAGACCAGCAACACCTTTCAGGGCTGTCCCCTTCCTTGTGGGAGAAGGATCCGGACGTTTGCCTTTTCGGAAACAGGCTCTGCCGAGAACGAGCACCGTGAGATATGACATCTCTGGGAAAGCACAGATCCCCAGTGCTGTTGTGCCTGTGAATAGGCTGCCAAGGGAAGGTGAGGACCAGCAACAGCTTTCAGGGCTGGCACATTTCTTGTAGGAGGAATAGCCAGATGTTTGCCTTTTCAGAAAACAGGCTCTGCCGAGAACGAGCACCGTGAGATATGACATCTCTGGGAAAGCACAGATCCCCAGTGCTGTTGTGCCTGTGAATAGGCTGCCAAGGGAAGGTGAGCACCAGCAACAGCTTTCAGGGCTGTCCCCTTCCCTGTGGGAGAAGGATCCGGACGTTTGCCTTTTCGGAAACAGGCTCTGCCGAGAACGAGCACCGTGAGATATGACATCTCTGGGAAAGCACAGATCCCCAGTGCTGTTGTGCCTGTGAATAGGCTGCCAAGGGAAGGTGAGGACCAGCAACAGCTTTCAGGGCTGCCACATTTCTTGTAGGACGAATAGCCAGACGTTTGCCTTTTAGGAAACAGGCTCTGCCGAGAACGAGCACCGTGAGATATGACATCTCTGGGAAAGCACAGATCACCAGTGCTGTTGTGCCTGTGAATAGGCTGCCAAGGGAAGGTGAGGACCAGCAAGTGCTATCAGGGCTGGCACATTTCTTGTAAGAGGAATAGCCAGACGTTTGCCTTTTCGGAAACAGGCTCTGCCGAGAACGAGCACCGTGAGATATGACATCTCTGGGAAAGCACAGATCCCCAGTGCTGTTGTGCCTGTGAATAGGCTGCCAAGGGAAGGTGAGGACCAGCAACAGCTTTCAGGGCTGGCACATTTCTTGTAGGAGGAATAGCCAGACGTTTGCCTTTTCGGAAACAGGCTCTGCCGAGAACGAGCACCGTGAGATATGACATCTCTGGGAAAGCACAGATCCCCAGTGCTGTTGTGCCTGTGAATAGGCTGCCAAGGGAAGGTGAAGACCAGCAACACCTTTCAGGGCTGTCCCCTTCCTTGTGGGAGAAGGATCCGGACGTTTGCCTTTTCGGAAACAGGCTCTGCCGAGAACGAGCACCGTGAGATATGACATCTCTGGGAAAGCACAGATCCCCAGTGCTGTTGTGCCTGTGAATAGGCTGCCAAGGGAAGGTGAGGACCAGCAACAGCTTTCAGGGCTGGCACATTTCTTATAGGAGGAATAGCCAGACCTTTGCCTTTTCGGAAACAGGCTCTGCCGAGAACGAGCACCGTGAGATATGACATCTCTGGGAAAGCACAGATCCCCAGTGCTGTTGTGCCTGTGAATAGGCTGCCAAGGGAAGGTGAGGACCAGCAACAGCTTTCAGGGCTGGCACATTTCTTGTAGGAGGAATAGCCAGACCTTTGCCTTTTCGGAAACAGGCTCTGCCGAGAACGAGCACCGTGAGATATGACATCTCTGGGAAAGCACAGATCCCCAGTGCTGTTGTGCCTGTGAATAGGCTGCCAAGGGAAGGTGAGGACCAGCAACAGCTTTCAGGGCTGGCACATTTCTTATAGGAGGAATAGCCAGACCTTTGCCTTTTCGGAAACAGGCTCTGCCGAGAACGAGCACCGTGAGATATGACATCTCTGGGAAAGCACAGATCCCCAGTGCTGTTGTGCCTGTGAATAGGCTGCCAAGGGAAGGTGAGGACCAGCAACAGCTTTCAGGGCTGCCACATTTCTTGTAGGACGAATAGCCAGACGTTTGCCTTTTCGGAAACAGGCTCTGCCGAGAACGAGCACCGTGAGATATGACATCTCTGGGAAAGCACAGATCCCCAGTGCTGTTGTGCCTGTGAATAGGCTGCCAAGGGAAGGTGAGGACCAGCAACAGCTTTCAGGGCTGCCACATTTCTTGTAGGACGAATAGCCAGACGTTTGCCTTTTCGGAAACAGGCTCTGCCGAGAACGAGCACCGTGAGATATGACATCTCTGGGAAAGCACAGATCCCCAGTGCTGTTGTGCCTGTGAATAGGCTGCCAAGGGAAGGTGAGCACCAGCAACAGCTTTCAGGGCTGTCCCCTTCCCTGTGGGAGAAGGATCCGGACGTTTGCCTTTTCGGAAACAGGCTCTGCCGAGAACGAGCACCGTGAGATATGACATCTCTGGGAAAGCACAGATCCCCAGTGCTGTTGTGCCTGTGAATAGGCTGCCAAGGGAAGGTGAGGACCAGCAACTGCTATCAGGGCTGGCACATTTCTTGTAAGAGGAATAGCCAGACGTTTGCCTTTTCGGAAACAGGCTCTGCCGAGAACGAGCACCGTGAGATATGACATCTCTGGGAAAGCACAGATCCCCAGTGCTGTTGTGCCTGTGAATAGACTGCCAAGGGAAGGTGAGCACCAGCAACAGCTTTCAGGGCTGTCCCCTTCCTTGTGGGAGAAGGATCCGGACGTTTGCCTTTTCGGAAACAGGCTCTGCCGAGAACGAGCACCGTGAGATATGACATCTCTGGGAAAGCACAGATCCCCAGTTCTGTTGTGCCTGTGAATAGGCTGCCAAGGGAAGGTGAGGACCAGCAACAGCTTTCAGGGCTGGCACATTTCTTGTAGGAGGAATAGCCAGATGTTTGCCTTTTCAGAAAACAGGCTCTGCCGAGAACGAGCACCGTGAGATATGACATCTCTGGGAAAGCACAGATCCCCAGTGCTGTTGTGCCTGTGAATAGACTGCCAAGGGAAGGTGAGCACCAGCAACAGCTTTCAGGGCTGTCCCCTTCCCTGTGGGAGAAGGATCCGGACGTTTGCCTTTTCGGAAACAGGCTCTGCCGAGAACGAGCACCGTGAGATATGACATCTCTGGGAAAGCACAGATCCCCAGTGCTGTTGTGCCTGTGAATAGGCTGCCAAGGGAAGGTGAGGACCAGCAACAGCTTTCAGGGCTGGCACATTTCTTGTAGGAGGAATAGCCAGACGTTTGCCTTTTCGGAAACAGGCTCTGCCGAGAACGAGCACCGTGAGATATGACATCTCTGGGAAAGCACAGATCCCCAGTGCTGTTGTGCCTGTGAATAGGCTGCCAAGGGAAGGTGAGGACCAGCAACAGCTTTCAGGGCTGGCACATTTCTTATAGGAGGAATAGCCAGACCTTTGCCTTTTCGGAAACAGGCTCTGCCGAGAACGAGCACCGTGAGATATGACATCTCTGGGAAAGCACAGATCCCCAGTGCTGTTGTGCCTGTGAATAGGCTGCCAAGGGAAGGTGAGGACCAGCAACAGCTTTCAGGGCTGGCACATTTCTTGTAGGATGAATAGCCAGACCTTTGCCTTTTCGGAAACAGGCTCTGCCGAGAACGAGCACCGTGAGATATGACATCTCTGGGAAAGCACAGATCCCCAGTGCTGTTGTGCCTGTGAATAGGCTGCCAAGGGAAGGTGAAGACCAGCAACACCTTTCAGGGCTGTCCCCTTCCTTGTGGGAGAAGGATCCGGACGTTTGCCTTTTCGGAAACAGGCTCTGCCGAGAACGAGCACCGTGAGATATGACATCTCTGGGAAAGCACAGATCCCCAGTGCTGTTGTGCCTGTGAATAGGCTGCCAAGGGAAGGTGAGGACCAGCAACAGCTTTCAGGGCTGGCACATTTCTTGTAGGAGGAATAGCCAGATGTTTGCCTTTTCAGAAAACAGGCTCTGCCGAGAACGAGCACCGTGAGATATGACATCTCTGGGAAAGCACAGATCCCCAGTGCTGTTGTGCCTGTGAATAGGCTGCCAAGGGAAGGTGAGCACCAGCAACAGCTTTCAGGGCTGTCCCCTTCCCTGTGGGAGAAGGATCCGGACGTTTGCCTTTTCGGAAACAGGCTCTGCCGAGAACGAGCACCGTGAGATATGACATCTCTGGGAAAGCACAGATCCCCAGTGCTGTTGTGCCTGTGAATAGGCTGCCAAGGGAAGGTGAGGACCAGCAACAGCTTTCAGGGCTGCCACATTTCTTGTAGGACGAATAGCCAGACGTTTGCCTTTTAGGAAACAGGCTCTGCCGAGAACGAGCACCGTGAGATATGACATCTCTGGGAAAGCACAGATCACCAGTGCTGTTGTGCCTGTGAATAGGCTGCCAAGGGAAGGTGAGGACCAGCAAGTGCTATCAGGGCTGGCACATTTCTTGTAAGAGGAATAGCCAGACGTTTGCCTTTTCGGAAACAGGCTCTGCCGAGAACGAGCACCGTGAGATATGACATCTCTGGGAAAGCACAGATCCCCAGTGCTGTTGTGCCTGTGAATAGGCTGCCAAGGGAAGGTGAGGACCAGCAACAGCTTTCAGGGCTGGCACATTTCTTGTAGGAGGAATAGCCAGACGTTTGCCTTTTCGGAAACAGGCTCTGCCGAGAACGAGCACCGTGAGATATGACATCTCTGGGAAAGCACAGATCCCCAGTGCTGTTGTGCCTGTGAATAGGCTGCCAAGGGAAGGTGAAGACCAGCAACACCTTTCAGGGCTGTCCCCTTCCTTGTGGGAGAAGGATCCGGACGTTTGCCTTTTCGGAAACAGGCTCTGCCGAGAACGAGCACCGTGAGATATGACATCTCTGGGAAAGCACAGATCCCCAGTGCTGTTGTGCCTGTGAATAGGCTGCCAAGGGAAGGTGAGGACCAGCAACAGCTTTCAGGGCTGGCACATTTCTTATAGGAGGAATAGCCAGACCTTTGCCTTTTCGGAAACAGGCTCTGCCGAGAACGAGCACCGTGAGATATGACATCTCTGGGAAAGCACAGATCCCCAGTGCTGTTGTGCCTGTGAATAGGCTGCCAAGGGAAGGTGAGGACCAGCAACAGCTTTCAGGGCTGGCACATTTCTTGTAGGAGGAATAGCCAGACCTTTGCCTTTTCGGAAACAGGCTCTGCCGAGAACGAGCACCGTGAGATATGACATCTCTGGGAAAGCACAGATCCCCAGTGCTGTTGTGCCTGTGAATAGGCTGCCAAGGGAAGGTGAGGACCAGCAACAGCTTTCAGGGCTGGCACATTTCTTATAGGAGGAATAGCCAGACCTTTGCCTTTTCGGAAACAGGCTCTGCCGAGAACGAGCACCGTGAGATATGACATCTCTGGGAAAGCACAGATCCCCAGTGCTGTTGTGCCTGTGAATAGGCTGCCAAGGGAAGGTGAGGACCAGCAACAGCTTTCAGGGCTGCCACATTTCTTGTAGGACGAATAGCCAGACGTTTGCCTTTTCGGAAACAGGCTCTGCCGAGAACGAGCACCGTGAGATATGACATCTCTGGGAAAGCACAGATCCCCAGTGCTGTTGTGCCTGTGAATAGGCTGCCAAGGGAAGGTGAGGACCAGCAACAGCTTTCAGGGCTGCCACATTTCTTGTAGGACGAATAGCCAGACGTTTGCCTTTTCGGAAACAGGCTCTGCCGAGAACGAGCACCGTGAGATATGACATCTCTGGGAAAGCACAGATCCCCAGTGCTGTTGTGCCTGTGAATAGGCTGCCAAGGGAAGGTGAGCACCAGCAACAGCTTTCAGGGCTGTCCCCTTCCCTGTGGGAGAAGGATCCGGACGTTTGCCTTTTCGGAAACAGGCTCTGCCGAGAACGAGCACCGTGAGATATGACATCTCTGGGAAAGCACAGATCCCCAGTGCTGTTGTGCCTGTGAATAGGCTGCCAAGGGAAGGTGAGGACCAGCAACTGCTATCAGGGCTGGCACATTTCTTGTAAGAGGAATAGCCAGACGTTTGCCTTTTCGGAAACAGGCTCTGCCGAGAACGAGCACCGTGAGATATGACATCTCTGGGAAAGCACAGATCCCCAGTGCTGTTGTGCCTGTGAATAGACTGCCAAGGGAAGGTGAGCACCAGCAACAGCTTTCAGGGCTGTCCCCTTCCTTGTGGGAGAAGGATCCGGACGTTTGCCTTTTCGGAAACAGGCTCTGCCGAGAACGAGCACCGTGAGATATGACATCTCTGGGAAAGCACAGATCCCCAGTTCTGTTGTGCCTGTGAATAGGCTGCCAAGGGAAGGTGAGGACCAGCAACAGCTTTCAGGGCTGGCACATTTCTTGTAGGAGGAATAGCCAGATGTTTGCCTTTTCAGAAAACAGGCTCTGCCGAGAACGAGCACCGTGAGATATGACATCTCTGGGAAAGCACAGATCCCCAGTGCTGTTGTGCCTGTGAATAGACTGCCAAGGGAAGGTGAGCACCAGCAACAGCTTTCAGGGCTGTCCCCTTCCCTGTGGGAGAAGGATCCGGACGTTTGCCTTTTCGGAAACAGGCTCTGCCGAGAACGAGCACCGTGAGATATGACATCTCTGGGAAAGCACAGATCCCCAGTGCTGTTGTGCCTGTGAATAGGCTGCCAAGGGAAGGTGAGGACCAGCAACAGCTTTCAGGGCTGGCACATTTCTTGTAGGAGGAATAGCCAGACGTTTGCCTTTTCGGAAACAGGCTCTGCCGAGAACGAGCACCGTGAGATATGACATCTCTGGGAAAGCACAGATCCCCAGTGCTGTTGTGCCTGTGAATAGGCTGCCAAGGGAAGGTGAGGACCAGCAACAGCTTTCAGGGCTGGCACATTTCTTATAGGAGGAATAGCCAGACCTTTGCCTTTTCGGAAACAGGCTCTGCCGAGAACGAGCACCGTGAGATATGACATCTCTGGGAAAGCACAGATCCCCAGTGCTGTTGTGCCTGTGAATAGGCTGCCAAGGGAAGGTGAGGACCAGCAACAGCTTTCAGGGCTGGCACATTTCTTGTAGGATGAATAGCCAGACCTTTGCCTTTTCGGAAACAGGCTCTGCCGAGAACGAGCACCGTGAGATATGACATCTCTGGGAAAGCACAGATCCCCAGTGCTGTTGTGCCTGTGAATAGGCTGCCAAGGGAAGGTGAGGACCAGCAACAGCTTTCAGGGCTGGCACATTTCTTATAGGAGGAATAGCCAGACCTTTGCCTTTTCGGAAACAGGCTCTGCCGAGAACGAGCACCGTGAGATATGACATCTCTGGGAAAGCACAGATCCCCAGTGCTGTTGTGCCTGTGAATAGGCTGCCAAGGGAAGGTGAGGACCAGCAACAGCTTTCAGGGCTGCCACATTTCTTGTAGGACGAATAGCCAGACGTTTGCCTTTTCGGAAACAGGCTCTGCCGAGAACGAGCACCGTGAGATATGACATCTCTGGGAAAGCACAGATCCCCAGTGCTGTTGTGCCTGTGAATAGGCTGCCAAGGGAAGGTGAGGACCAGCAACAGCTTTCAGGGCTGCCACATTTCTTGTAGGACGAATAGCCAGACGTTTGCCTTTTCGGAAACAGGCTCTGCCGAGAACGAGCACCGTGAGATATGACATCTCTGGGAAAGCACAGATCCCCAGTGCTGTTGTGCCTGTGAATAGGCTGCCAAGGGAAGGTGAGCACCAGCAACAGCTTTCAGGGCTGTCCCCTTCCCTGTGGGAGAAGGATCCGGACGTTTGCCTTTTCGGAAACAGGCTCTGCCGAGAACGAGCACCGTGAGATATGACATCTCTGGGAAAGCACAGATCCCCAGTGCTGTTGTGCCTGTGAATAGGCTGCCAAGGGAAGGTGAGGACCAGCAACTGCTATCAGGGCTGGCACATTTCTTGTAAGAGGAATAGCCAGACGTTTGCCTTTTCGGAAACAGGCTCTGCCGAGAACGAGCACCGTGAGATATGACATCTCTGGGAAAGCACAGATCCCCAGTGCTGTTGTGCCTGTGAATAGACTGCCAAGGGAAGGTGAGCACCAGCAACAGCTTTCAGGGCTGTCCCCTTCCTTGTGGGAGAAGGATCCGGACGTTTGCCTTTTCGGAAACAGGCTCTGCCGAGAACGAGCACCGTGAGATATGACATCTCTGGGAAAGCACAGATCCCCAGTTCTGTTGTGCCTGTGAATAGGCTGCCAAGGGAAGGTGAGGACCAGCAACAGCTTTCAGGGCTGGCACATTTCTTGTAGGAGGAATAGCCAGATGTTTGCCTTTTCAGAAAACAGGCTCTGCCGAGAACGAGCACCGTGAGATATGACATCTCTGGGAAAGCACAGATCCCCAGTGCTGTTGTGCCTGTGAATAGACTGCCAAGGGAAGGTGAGCACCAGCAACAGCTTTCAGGGCTGTCCCCTTCCCTGTGGGAGAAGGATCCGGACGTTTGCCTTTTCGGAAACAGGCTCTGCCGAGAACGAGCACCGTGAGATATGACATCTCTGGGAAAGCACAGATCCCCAGTGCTGTTGTGCCTGTGAATAGGCTGCCAAGGGAAGGTGAGGACCAGCAACAGCTTTCAGGGCTGGCACATTTCTTGTAGGAGGAATAGCCAGACGTTTGCCTTTTCGGAAACAGGCTCTGCCGAGAACGAGCACCGTGAGATATGACATCTCTGGGAAAGCACAGATCCGCAGTGCTGTTGTGCCTGTGAATAGGCTGCCAAGGGAAGGTGAGGACCAGCAACAGCTTTCAGGGCTGCCACATTTCTTGTAGGACGAATAGCCAGACGTTTGCCTTTTAGGAAACAGGCTCTGCCGAGAACGAGCACCGTGAGATATGACATCTCTGGGAAAGCACAGATCACCAGTGCTGTTGTGCCTGTGAATAGGCTGCCAAGGGAAGGTGAAGACCAGCAACACCTTTGAGGGCTGGCACATTACTTGTAGGAGGAATAGCCAGACGTTTGCCTTTTCAGAAAACAGGCTCTGCCGAGAACGAGCACCGTGAGATATGACATCTCTGGGAAAGCACAGATCCCCAGTGCTGTTGTGCCTGTGAATAGACTGCCAAGGGAAGGTGAGCACCAGCAACAGCTTTCAGGGCTGTCCCCTTCCCTGTGGGAGAAGGATCCGGACGTTTGCCTTTTCGGAAACAGGCTCTGCCGAGAACGAGCACCGTGAGATATGACATCTCTGGGAAAGCACAGATCCCCAGTGCTGTTGTGCCTGTGAATAGGCTGCCAAGGGAAGGTGAGGACCAGCAACAGCTTTCAGGGCTGGCACATTTCTTGTAGGAGGAATAGCCAGACGTTTGCCTTTTGGGAAACAGGCTCTGCCGAGAACGAGCACCGTGAGATATGACATCTCTGGGAAAGCACAGATCCCCAGTGCTGTTGTGCCTGTGAATAGGCTGCCAAGGGAAGGTGAGGACCAGCAACAGCTTTCAGGGCTGGCACATTTCTTATAGGAGGAATAGCCAGACCTTTGCCTTTTCGGAAACAGGCTCTGCCGAGAACGAGCACCGTGAGATATGACATCTCTGGGAAAGCACAGATCCCCAGTGCTGTTGTGCCTGTGAATAGGCTGCCAAGGGAAGGTGAGGACCAGCAACAGCTTTCAGGGCTGGCACATTACTTGTAGGAGGAATAGCCAGACGTTTGCCTTTTCGGAAACAGGCTCTGCCGAGAACGAGCACCGTGAGATATGACATCTCTGGGAAAGCACAGATCCCCAGTGCTGTTGTGCCTGTGAATAGGCTGCCAAGGGAAGGTGAAGACCAGCAACACCTTTCAGGGCTGTCCCCTTCCTTGTGGGAGAAGGATCCGGACGTTTGCCTTTTCGGAAACAGGCTCTGCCGAGAACGAGCACCGTGAGATATGACATCTCTGGGAAAGCACAGATCCCCAGTGCTGTTGTGCCTGTGAATAGGCTGCCAAGGGAAGGTGAAGACCAGCAACACCTTTCAGGGCTGTCCCCTTCCTTGTGGGAGAAGGATCCGGACGTTTGCCTTTTCGGAAACAGGCTCTGCCGAGAACGAGCACCGTGAGATATGACATCTCTGGGAAAGCACAGATCCCCAGTGCTGTTGTGCCTGTGAATAGGCTGCCAAGGGAAGGTGAGGACCAGCAACAGCTTTCAGGGCTGGCACATTTCTTGTAGGAGGAATAGCCAGATGTTTGCCTTTTCAGAAAACAGGCTCTGCCGAGAACGAGCACCGTGAGATATGACATCTCTGGGAAAGCACAGATCCCCAGTGCTGTTGTGCCTGTGAATAGGCTGCCAAGGGAAGGTGAGCACCAGCAACAGCTTTCAGGGCTGTCCCCTTCCCTGTGGGAGAAGGATCCGGACGTTTGCCTTTTCGGAAACAGGCTCTGCCGAGAACGAGCACCGTGAGATATGACATCTCTGGGAAAGCACAGATCCCCAGTGCTGTTGTGCCTGTGAATAGGCTGCCAAGGGAAGGTGAGGACCAGCAACAGCTTTCAGGGCTGGCACATTTCTTATAGGAGGAATAGCCAGACCTTTGCCTTTTCGGAAACAGGCTCTGCCGAGAACGAGCACCGTGAGATATGACATCTCTGGGAAAGCACAGATCCCCAGTGCTGTTGTGCCTGTGAATAGGCTGCCAAGGGAAGGTGAGGACCAGCAACAGCTTTCAGGGCTGCCACATTTCTTGTAGGACGAATAGCCAGACGTTTGCCTTTTCGGAAACAGGCTCTGCCGAGAACGAGCACCGTGAGATATGACATCTCTGGGAAAGCACAGATCACCAGTGCTGTTGTGCCTGTGAATAGGCTGCCAAGGGAAGGTGAGGACCAGCAAGTGCTATCAGGGCTGGCACATTTCTTGTAAGAGGAATAGCCAGACGTTTGCCTTTTCGGAAACAGGCTCTGCCGAGAACGAGCACCGTGAGATATGACATCTCTGGGAAAGCACAGATCCCCAGTGCTGTTGTGCCTGTGAATAGGCTGCCAAGGGAAGGTGAGGACCAGCAACAGCTTTCAGGGCTGGCACATTTCTTGTAGGAGGAATAGCCAGACGTTTGCCTTTTAGGAAACAGGCTCTGCCGAGAACGAGCACCGTGAGATATGACATCTCTGGGAAAGCACAGATCCCCAGTGCTGTTGTGCCTGTGAATAGGCTGCCAAGGGAAGGTGAAGACCAGCAACACCTTTCAGGGCTGTCCCCTTCCTTGTGGGAGAAGGATCCGGACGTTTGCCTTTTCGGAAACAGGCTCTGCCGAGAACGAGCACCGTGAGATATGACATCTCTGGGAAAGCACAGATCCCCAGTGCTGTTGTGCCTGTGAATAGGCTGCCAAGGGAAGGTGAGGACCAGCAACAGCTTTCAGGGCTGGCACATTTCTTATAGGAGGAATAGCCAGACCTTTGCCTTTTCGGAAACAGGCTCTGCCGAGAACGAGCACCGTGAGATATGACATCTCTGGGAAAGCACAGATCCCCAGTGCTGTTGTGCCTGTGAATAGGCTGCCAAGGGAAGGTGAGGACCAGCAACAGCTTTCAGGGCTGGCACATTTCTTGTAGGAGGAATAGCCAGACCTTTGCCTTTTCGGAAACAGGCTCTGCCGAGAACGAGCACCGTGAGATATGACATCTCTGGGAAAGCACAGATCCCCAGTGCTGTTGTGCCTGTGAATAGGCTGCCAAGGGAAGGTGAGGACCAGCAACAGCTTTCAGGGCTGGCACATTTCTTATAGGAGGAATAGCCAGACCTTTGCCTTTTCGGAAACAGGCTCTGCCGAGAACGAGCACCGTGAGATATGACATCTCTGGGAAAGCACAGATCCCCAGTGCTGTTGTGCCTGTGAATAGGCTGCCAAGGGAAGGTGAGGACCAGCAACAGCTTTCAGGGCTGCCACATTTCTTGTAGGACGAATAGCCAGACGTTTGCCTTTTAGGAAACAGGCTCTGCCGAGAACGAGCACCGTGAGATATGACATCTCTGGGAAAGCACAGATCCCCAGTGCTGTTGTGCCTGTGAATAGGCTGCCAAGGGAAGGTGAGGACCAGCAACAGCTTTCAGGGCTGCCACATTTCTTGTAGGACGAATAGCCAGACGTTTGCCTTTTCGGAAACAGGCTCTGCCGAGAACGAGCACCGTGAGATATGACATCTCTGGGAAAGCACAGATCCCCAGTGCTGTTGTGCCTGTGAATAGACTGCCAAGGGAAGGTGAGCACCAGCAACAGCTTTCAGGGCTGTCCCCTTCCCTGTGGGAGAAGGATCCGGACGTTTGCCTTTTCGGAAACAGGCTCTGCCGAGAACGAGCACCGTGAGATATGACATCTCTGGGAAAGCACAGATCCCCAGTGCTGTTGTGCCTGTGAATAGGCTGCCAAGGGAAGGTGAGGACCAGCAACAGCTTTCAGGGCTGGCACATTTCTTATAGGAGGAATAGCCAGACCTTTGCCTTTTCGGAAACAGGCTCTGCCGAGAACGAGCACCGTGAGATATAACATCTCTGGGAAAGCACAGATCCCCAGTGCTGTTGTGCCTGTGAATAGGCTGCCAAGGGAAGGTGAGGACCAGCAACTGCTATCAGGGCTGGCACATTTCTTGTAAGAGGAATAGCCAGACGTTTGCCTTTTCGGAAACAGGCTCTGCCGAGAACGAGCACCGTGAGATATGACATCTCTGGGAAAGCACAGATCCCCAGTGCTGTTGTGCCTGTGAATAGGCTGCCAAGGGAAGGTGAGGACCAGCAACAGCTTTCAGGGCTGGCACATTACTTGTAGGACGAATAGCCAGACGTTTGCCTTTTCGGAAACAGGCTCTGCCGAGAACGAGCACCGTGAGATATGACATCTCTGGGAAAGCACAGATCCCCAGTGCTGTTGTGCCTGTGAATAGGCTGCCAAGGGAAGGTGAAGACCAGCAACACCTTTCAGGGCTGTCCCCTTCCTTGTGGGAGAAGGATCCGGACGTTTGCCTTTTCGGAAACAGGCTCTGCCGAGAACGAGCACCGTGAGATATGACATCTCTGGGAAAGCACAGATCCCCAGTGCTGTTGTGCCTGTGAATAGGCTGCCAAGGGAAGGTGAGGACCAGCAACAGCTTTCAGGGCTGGCACATTTCTTGTAGGAGGAATAGCCAGACGTTTGCCTTTTAGGAAACAGGCTCTGCCGAGAACGAGCACCGTGAGATATGACATCTCTGGGAAAGCACAGATCCCCAGTGCTGTTGTGCCTGTGAATAGGCTGCCAAGGGAAGGTGAAGACCAGCAACACCTTTCAGGGCTGTCCCCTTCCTTGTGGGAGAAGGATCCGGACGTTTGCCTTTTCGGAAACAGGCTCTGCCGAGAACGAGCACCGTGAGATATGACATCTCTGGGAAAGCACAGATCCCCAGTGCTGTTGTGCCTGTGAATAGACTGCCAAGGGAAGGTGAAGACCAGCAACACCTTTCAGGGCTGTCCCCTTCCTTGTGGGAGAAGGATCCGGACGTTTGCCTTTTCGGAAACAGGCTCTGCCGAGAACGAGCACCGTGAGATATGACATCTCTGGGAAAGCACAGATCCCCAGTGCTGTTGTGCCTGTGAATAGGCTGCCAAGGGAAGGTGAGGACCAGCAACAGCTTTCAGGGCTGGCACATTTCTTGTAGGAGGAATAGCCAGATGTTTGCCTTTTCAGAAAACAGGCTCTGACGAGAACGAGCACCGTGAGATATGACATCTCTGGGAAAGCACAGATCCCCAGTGCTGTTGTGCCTGTGAATAGACTGCCAAGGGAAGGTGAGCACCAGCAACAGCTTTCAGGGCTGTCCCCTTCCCTGTGGGAGAAGGATCCGGACGTTTGCCTTTTCGGAAACAGGCTCTGCCGAGAACGAGCACCGTGAGATATGACATCTCTGGGAAAGCACAGATCCCCAGTGCTGTTGTGCCTGTGAATAGGCTGCCAAGGGAAGGTGAGGACCAGCAACAGCTTTCAGGGCTGGCACATTTCTTATAGGAGGAATAGCCAGACGTTTGCCTTTTCGGAAACAGGCTCTGCCGAGAACGAGCACCGTGAGATATGACATCTCTGGGAAAGCACAGATCCCCAGTGCTGTTGTGCCTGTGAATAGGCTGCCAAGGGAAGGTGAGGACCAGCAACAGCTTTCAGGGCTGGCACATTTCTTGTAGGAGGAATAGCCAGACGTTTGCCTTTTCGGAAACAGGCTCTGCCGAGAACGAGCACCGTGAGATATGACATCTCTGGGAAAGCACAGATCACCAGTGCTGTTGTGCCTGTGAATAGGCTGCCAAGGGAAGGTGAGGACCAGCAAGTGCTATCAGGGCTGGCACATTTCTTGTAGGACGAATAGCCAGACGTTTGCCTTTTAGGAAACAGGCTCTGCCGAGAACGAGCACCGTGAGATATGACATCTCTGGGAAAGCACAGATCCCCAGTGCTGTTGTGCCTGTGAATAGGCTGCCAAGGGAAGGTGAAGACCAGCAACACCTTTCAGGGCTGTCCCCTTCCTTGTGGGAGAAGGATCCGGACGTTTGCCTTTTCGGAAACAGGCTCTGCCGAGAACGAGCACCGTGAGATATGACATCTCTGGGAAAGCACAGATCCCCAGTGCTGTTGTGCCTGTGAATAGGCTGCCAAGGGAAGGTGAGGACCAGCAACAGCTTTCAGGGCTGGCACATTTCTTATAGGAGGAATAGCCAGACCTTTGCCTTTTCGGAAACAGGCTCTGCCGAGAACGAGCACCGTGAGATATGACATCTCTGGGAAAGCACAGATCCCCAGTGCTGTTGTGCCTGTGAATAGGCTGCCAAGGGAAGGTGAGGACCAGCAACAGCTTTCAGGGCTGGCACATTTCTTATAGGAGGAATAGCCAGACCTTTGCCTTTTCGGAAACAGGCTCTGCCGAGAACGAGCACCGTGAGATATGACATCTCTGGGAAAGCACAGATCCCCAGTGCTGTTGTGCCTGTGAATAGGCTGCCAAGGGAAGGTGAGGACCAGCAACAGCTTTCAGGGCTGGCACATTTCTTATAGGAGGAATAGCCAGACGTTTGCCTTTTCGGAAACAGGCTCTGCCGAGAACGAGCACCGTGAGATATGACATCTCTGGGAAAGCACAGATCCCCAGTGCTGTTGTGCCTGTGAATAGGCTGCCAAGGGAAGGTGAGGACCAGCAACAGCTTTCAGGGCTGCCACATTTCTTGTAGGACGAATAGCCAGACGTTTGCCTTTTAGGAAACAGGCTCTGCCGAGAACGAGCACCGTGAGATATGACATCTCTGGGAAAGCACAGATCACCAGTGCTGTTGTGCCTGTGAATAGGCTGCCAAGGGAAGGTGAGGACCAGCAAGTGCTATCAGGGCTGGCACATTTCTTGTAAGAGGAATAGCCAGACGTTTGCCTTTTCGGAAACAGGCTCTGCCGAGAACGAGCACCGTGAGATATGACATCTCTGGGAAAGCACAGATCCCCAGTGCTGTTGTGCCTGTGAATAGGCTGCCAAGGGAAGGTGAGGACCAGCAACAGCTTTCAGGGCTGGCACATTTCTTGTAGGAGGAATAGCCAGACGTTTGCCTTTTCGGAAACAGGCTCTGCCGAGAACGAGCACCGTGAGATATGACATCTCTGGGAAAGCACAGATCCCCAGTGCTGTTGTGCCTGTGAATAGGCTGCCAAGGGAAGGTGAAGACCAGCAACACCTTTCAGGGCTGTCCCCTTCCTTGTGGGAGAAGGATCCGGACGTTTGCCTTTTCGGAAACAGGCTCTGCCGAGAACGAGCACCGTGAGATATGACATCTCTGGGAAAGCACAGATCCCCAGTGCTGTTGTGCCTGTGAATAGACTGCCAAGGGAAGGTGAAGACCAGCAACAGCTTTCAGGGCTGTCCCCTTCCTTGTGGGAGAAGGATCCGGACGTTTGCCTTTTCGGAAACAGGCTCTGCCGAGAACGAGCACCGTGAGATATGACATCTCTGGGAAAGCACAGATCCCCAGTGCTGTTGTGCCTGTGAATAGGCTGCCAAGGGAAGGTGAGGACCAGCAACAGCTTTCAGGGCTGGCACATTTCTTGTAGGAGGAATAGCCAGACCTTTGCCTTTTCGGAAACAGGCTCTGCCGAGAACGAGCACCGTGAGATATGACATCTCTGGGAAAGCACAGATCCCCAGTGCTGTTGTGCCTGTGAATAGGCTGCCAAGGGAAGGTGAGGACCAGCAACAGCTTTCAGGGCTGCCACATTTCTTGTAGGACGAATAGCCAGACGTTTGCCTTTTAGGAAACAGGCTCTGCCGAGAACGAGCACCGTGAGATATGACATCTCTGGGAAAGCACAGATCCCCAGTGCTGTTGTGCCTGTGAATAGGCTGCCAAGGGAAGGTGAGGACCAGCAACAGCTTTCAGGGCTGCCACATTTCTTGTAGGACGAATAGCCAGACGTTTGCCTTTTAGGAAACAGGCTCTGCCGAGAACGAGCACCGTGAGATATGACATCTCTGGGAAAGCACAGATCCCCAGTGCTGTTGTGCCTGTGAATAGACTGCCAAGGGAAGGTGAGCACCAGCAACAGCTTTCAGGGCTGTCCCCTTCCCTGTGGGAGAAGGATCCGGACGTTTGCCTTTTCGGAAACAGGCTCTGCCGAGAACGAGCACCGTGAGATATGACATCTCTGGGAAAGCACAGATCCCCAGTGCTGTTGTGCCTGTGAATAGGCTGCCAAGGGAAGGTGAGGACCAGCAACAGCTTTCAGGGCTGGCACATTTCTTATAGGAGGAATAGCCAGACGTTTGCCTTTTGGGAAACAGGCTCTGCCGAGAACGAGCACCGTGAGATATGACATCTCTGGGAAAGCACAGATCCCCAGTGCTGTTGTGCCTGTGAATAGGCTGCCAAGGGAAGGTGAGGACCAGCAACTGCTATCAGGGCTGGCACATTTCTTGTAAGAGGAATAGCCAGACGTTTGCCTTTTCGGAAACAGGCTCTGCCGAGAACGAGCACCGTGAGATATGACATCTCTGGGAAAGCACAGATCCCCAGTGCTGTTGTGCCTGTGAATAGGCTGCCAAGGGAAGGTGAGGACCAGCAACAGCTTTCAGGGCTGGCACATTACTTGTAGGAGGAATAGCCAGACGTTTGCCTTTTCGGAAACAGGCTCTGCCGAGAACGAGCACCGTGAGATATGACATCTCTGGGAAAGCACAGATCCCCAGTGCTGTTGTGCCTGTGAATAGGCTGCCAAGGGAAGGTGAGGACCAGCAACAGCTTTCAGGGCTGCCACATTTCTTATAGGAGGAATAGCCAGACGTTTGCCTTTTGGGAAACAGGCTCTGCCGAGAACGAGCACCGTGAGATATGACATCTCTGGGAAAGCACAGATCCCCAGTGCTGTTGTGCCTGTGAATAGGCTGCCAAGGGAAGGTGAAGACCAGCAACACCTTTCAGGGCTGTCCCCTTCCTTGTGGGAGAAGGATCCGGACGTTTGCCTTTTCGGAAACAGGCTCTGCCGAGAACGAGCACCGTGAGATATGACATCTCTGGGAAAGCACAGATCCCCAGTGCTGTTGTGCCTGTGAATAGGCTGCCAAGGGAAGGTGAGGACCAGCAACAGCTTTCAGGGCTGGCACATTTCTTGTAGGAGGAATAGCCAGACGTTTGCCTTTTAGGAAACAGGCTCTGCCGAGAACGAGCACCGTGAGATATGACATCTCTGGGAAAGCACAGATCCCCAGTGCTGTTGTGCCTGTGAATAGGCTGCCAAGGGAAGGTGAAGACCAGCAACACCTTTCAGGGCTGTCCCCTTCCTTGTGGGAGAAGGATCCGGACGTTTGCCTTTTCGGAAACAGGCTCTGCCGAGAACGAGCACCGTGAGATATGACATCTCTGGGAAAGCACAGATCCCCAGTGCTGTTGTGCCTGTGAATAGGCTGCCAAGGGAAGGTGAGGACCAGCAACAGCTTTCAGGGCTGGCACATTTCTTATAGGAGGAATAGCCAGACGTTTGCCTTTTCGGAAACAGGCTCTGCCGAGAACGAGCACCGTGAGATATGACATCTCTGGGAAAGCACAGATCCCCAGTGCTGTTGTGCCTGTGAATAGGCTGCCAAGGGAAGGTGAGGACCAGCAACAGCTTTCAGGGCTGCCACATTTCTTGTAGGACGAATAGCCAGACGTTTGCCTTTTAGGAAACAGGCTCTGCCGAGAACGAGCACCGTGAGATATGACATCTCTGGGAAAGCACAGATCCCCAGTGCTGTTGTGCCTGTGAATAGGCTGCCAAGGGAAGGTGAGGACCAGCAACAGCTTTCAGGGCTGCCACATTTCTTGTAGGACGAATAGCCAGACGTTTGCCTTTTAGGAAACAGGCTCTGCCGAGAACGAGCACCGTGAGATATGACATCTCTGGGAAAGCACAGATCCCCAGTGCTGTTGTGCCTGTGAATAGGCTGCCAAGGGAAGGTGAGGACCAGCAACAGCTTTCAGGGCTGTCCCCTTCCCTGTGGGAGAAGGATCCGGACGTTTGCCTTTTCGGAAACAGGCTCTGCCGAGAACGAGCACCGTGAGATATGACATCTCTGGGAAAGCACAGATCCCCAGTGCTGTTGTGCCTGTGAATAGGCTGCCAAGGGAAGGTGAGCACCAGCAACAGCTTTCAGGGCTGTCCCCTTCCTTGTGGGAGAAGGATCCGGACGTTTGCCTTTTCGGAAACAGGCTCTGCCGAGAACGAGCACCGTGAGATATGACATCTCTGGGAAAGCACAGATCCCCAGTGCTGTTGTGCCTGTGAATAGGCTGCCAAGGGAAGGTGAGGACCAGCAACAGCTTTCAGGGCTAGCACATTTCTTATGGGAGGAATAGCCAGACCTTTGCCTTTTCGGAAACAGGCTCTGCCGAGAACGAGCACCGTGAGATATGACATCTCTGGGAAAGCACAGATCCCCAGTGCTGTTGTGCCTGTGAATAGGCTGCCAAGGGAAGGTGAGGACCAGCAAGTGCTATCAGGGCTGGCACATTTCTTGTAAGAGGAATAGCCAGACGTTTGCCTTTTCGGAAACAGGCTCTGCCGAGAACGAGCACCGTGAGATATGACATCTCTGGGAAAGCACAGATCCGCAGTGCTGTTGTGCCTGTGAATAGGCTGCCAAGGGAAGGTGAGGACCAGCAACAGCTTTCAGGGCTGGCACATTACTTGTAGGAGGAATAGCCAGACCTTTGCCTTTTGGGAAACAGGCTCTGCCGAGAACGAGCACCGTGAGATATGACATCTCTGGGAAAGCACAGATCCCCAGTGCTGTTGTGCCTGTGAATAGGCTGCCAAGGGAAGGTGAGGACCAGCAACAGCTTTCAGGGCTGCCACATTTCTTATAGGAGGAATAGCCAGACGTTTGCCTTTTCGGAAACAGGCTCTGCCGAGAACGAGCACCGTGAGATATGACATCTCTGGGAAAGCACAGATCCCCAGTGCTGTTGTGCCTGTGAATAGGCTGCCAAGGGAAGGTGAAGACCAGCAACAGCTTTCAGGGCTGTCCCCTTCCTTGTGGGAGAAGGATCCGGACGTTTGCCTTTTCGGAAACAGGCTCTGCCGAGAACGAGCACCGTGAGATATGACATCTCTGGGAAAGCACAGATCCCCAGTGCTGTTGTGCCTGTGAATAGGCTGCCAAGGGAAGGTGAGGACCAGCAACAGCTTTCAGGGCTGGCACATTTCTTGTAGGAGGAATAGCCAGACGTTTGCCTTTTAGGAAACAGGCTCTGCCGAGAACGAGCACCGTGAGATATGACATCTCTGGGAAAGCACAGATCCCCAGTGCTGTTGTGCCTGTGAATAGGCTGCCAAGGGAAGGTGAAGACCAGCAACACCTTTCAGGGCTGTCCCCTTCCTTGTGGGAGAAGGATCCGGACGTTTGCCTTTTCGGAAACAGGCTCTGCCGAGAACGAGCACCGTGAGATATGACATCTCTGGGAAAGCACAGATCCCCAGTGCTGTTGTGCCTGTGAATAGGCTGCCAAGGGAAGGTGAGGACCAGCAACAGCTTTCAGGGCTGGCACATTTCTTATAGGAGGAATAGCCAGACCTTTGCCTTTTCGGAAACAGGCTCTGCCGAGAACGAGCACCGTGAGATATGACATCTCTGGGAAAGCACAGATCCCCAGTGCTGTTGTGCCTGTGAATAGGCTGCCAAGGGAAGGTGAGGACCAGCAACAGCTTTCAGGGCTGCCACATTTCTTGTAGGACGAATAGCCAGATTTTTGCCTTTTAGGAAACAGGCTCTGCCGAGAACGAGCACCGTGAGATATGACATCTCTGGGAAAGCACAGATCCCCAGTGCTGTTGTGCCTGTGAATAGGCTGCCAAGGGAAGGTGAGGACCAGCAACTGCTATCAGGGCTGGCACATTTCTTGTAAGAGGAATAGCCAGACGTTTGCCTTTTCGGAAACAGGCTCTGCCGAGAACGAGCACCGTGAGATATGACATCTCTGGGAAAGCACAGATCCCCAGTGCTGTTGTGCCTGTGAATAGGCTGCCAAGGGAAGGTGAGGACCAGCAACAGCTTTCAGGGCTGGCACATTTCTTATAGGAGGAATAGCCAGACCTTTGCCTTTTCGGAAACAGGCTCTGCCGAGAACGAGCACCGTGAGATATGACATCTCTGGGAAAGCACAGATCCCCAGTGCTGTTGTGCCTGTGAATAGGCTGCCAAGGGAAGGTGAGGACCAGCAACACCTTTCAGGGCTGGCACATTTCTTGTAAGAGGAATAGCCAGACGTTTGCCTTTTCGGAAACAGGCTCTGCCGAGAACGAGCACCGTGAGATATGACATCTCTGGGAAAGCACAGATCCCCAGTGCTGTTGTGCCTGTGAATAGGCTGCCAAGGGAAGGTGAGGACCAGCAACAGCTTTCAGGGCTGGCACATTACTTGTAGGAGGAATAGCCAGACGTTTGCCTTTTAGGAAACAGTCTCTGCCGAGAACGAGCACCGTGAGATATGACATCTCTGGGAAAGCACAGATCCCCAGTGCTGTTGTGCCTGTGAATAGGCTGCCAAGGGAAGGTGAGGACCAGCAACAGCTTTCAGGGCTGCCACATTTCTTATAGGAGGAATAGCCAGACGTTTGCCTTTTCGGAAACAGGCTCTGCCGAGAACGAGCACCGTGAGATATGACATCTCTGGGAAAGCACAGATCCCCAGTGCTGTTGTGCCTGTGAATAGGCTGCCAAGGGAAGGTGAAGACCAGCAACACCTTTCAGGGCTGTCCCCTTCCTTGTGGGAGAAGGATCCGGACGTTTGCCTTTTCGGAAACAGGCTCTGCCGAGAACGAGCACCGTGAGATATGACATCTCTGGGAAAGCACAGATCCCCAGTGCTGTTGTGCCTGTGAATAGGCTGCCAAGGGAAGGTGAGGACCAGCAACAGCTTTCAGGGCTGGCACATTTCTTATAGGAGGAATAGCCAGACGTTTGCCTTTTCGGAAACAGGCTCTGCCGAGAACGAGCACCGTGAGATATGACATCTCTGGGAAAGCACAGATCCCCAGTGCTGTTGTGCCTGTGAATAGGCTGCCAAGGGAAGGTGAAGACCAGCAACAGCTTTCAGGGCTGTCCCCTTCCTTGTGGGAGAAGGATCCGGACGTTTGCCTTTTCGGAAACAGGCTCTGCCGAGAACGAGCACCGTGAGATATGACATCTCTGGGAAAGCACAGATCCCCAGTGCTGTTGTGCCTGTGAATAGACTGCCAAGGGAAGGTGAGGACCAGCAACAGCTTTCAGGGCTGTCCCCTTCCTTGTGGGAGAAGGATCCGGACGTTTGCCTTTTCGGAAACAGGCTCTGCCGAGAACGAGCACCGTGAGATATGACATCTCTGGGAAAGCACAGATCCCCAGTGCTGTTGTGCCTGTGAATAGGCTGCCAAGGGAAGGTGAGGACCAGCAACAGCTTTCAGGGCTGGCACATTTCTTGTAGGAGGAATAGCCAGATGTTTGCCTTTTCAGAAAACAGGCTCTGCCGAGAACGAGCACCGTGAGATATGACATCTCTGGGAAAGCACAGATCCCCAGTGCTGTTGTGCCTGTGAATAGGCTGCCAAGGGAAGGTGAGCACCAGCAACAGCTTTCAGGGCTGTCCCCTTCCCTGTGGGAGAAGGATCCGGACGTTTGCCTTTTCGGAAACAGGCTCTGCCGAGAACGAGCACCGTGAGATATGACATCTCTGGGAAAGCACAGATCCCCAGTGCTGTTGTGCCTGTGAATAGGCTGCCAAGGGAAGGTGAGGACCAGCAACAGCTTTCAGGGCTGGCACATTTCTTATAGGAGGAATAGCCAGACCTTTGCCTTTTCGGAAACAGGCTCTGCCGAGAACGAGCACCGTGAGATATGACATCTCTGGGAAAGCACAGATCCCCAGTGCTGTTGTGCCTGTGAATAGGCTGCCAAGGGAAGGTGAGCACCAGCAACAGCTTTCAGGGCTGGCACATTTCTTGTAGGAGGAATAGCCAGACCTTTGCCTTTTAGGAAACAGGCTCTGCCGAGAACGAGCACCGTGAGATATGACATCTCTGGGAAAGCACGGATCCCCAGTGCTGTTGTGCCTGTGAATAGGCTGCCAAGGGAAGGTGAGGACCAGCAACAGCTTTCAGGGCTGTCCCCTTCCTTGTGGGAGAAGGATCCGGACGTTTGCCTTTTCGGAAACAGGCTCTGCCGAGAACGAGCACCGTGAGATATGACATCTCTGGGAAAGCACAGATCCCCAGTGCTGTTGTGCCTGTGAATAGGCTGCCAAGGGAAGGTGAAGACCAGCAACAGCTTTCAGGGCTGTCCCCTTCCTTGTGGGAGAAGGATCCGGACGTTTGCCTTTTCGGAAACAGGCTCTGCCGAGAACGAGCACCGTGAGATATGACATCTCTGGGAAAGCACAGATCCCCAGTGCTGTTGTGCCTGTGAATAGGCTGCCAAGGGAAGGTGAGGACCAGCAACAGCTTTCAGGGCTGCCACATTTCTTGTAGGAGGAATAGCCAGACGTTTGCCTTTTAGGAAACAGGCTCTGCCGAGAACGAGCACCGTGAGATATGACATCTCTGGGAAAGCACAGATCCCCAGTGCTGTTGTGCCTGTGAATAGGCTGCCAAGGGAAGGTGAGGACCAGCAACAGCTTTCAGGGCTGGCACATTACTTGTAGGACGAATAGCCAGACGTTTGCCTTTTGGGAAACAGGCTCTGCCGAGAACGAGCACCGTGAGATATGACATCTCTGGGAAAGCACAGATCCCCAGTGCTGTTGTGCCTGTGAATAGGCTGCCAAGGGAAGGTGAGGACCAGCAACAGCTTTCAGGGCTGGCACATTTCTTATAGGAGGAATAGCCAGACCTTTGCCTTTTCGGAAACAGGCTCTGCCGAGAACGAGCACCGTGAGATATGACATCTCTGGGAAAGCACAGATCCCCAGTGCTGTTGTGCCTGTGAATAGGCTGCCAAGGGAAGGTGAAGACCAGCAACAGCTTTCAGGGCTGTCCCCTTCCTTGTGGGAGAAGGATCCGGACGTTTGCCTTTTCGGAAACAGGCTCTGCCGAGAACGAGCACCGTGAGATATGACATCTCTGGGAAAGCACAGATCCCCAGTGCTGTTGTGCCTGTGAATAGGCTGCCAAGGGAAGGTGAGGACCAGCAACAGCTTTCAGGGCTGGCACATTTCTTGTAGGAGGAATAGCCAGACGTTTGCCTTTTAGGAAACAGGCTCTGCCGAGAACGAGCACCGTGAGATATGACATCTCTGGGAAAGCACAGATCCCCAGTGCTGTTGTGCCTGTGAATAGGCTGCCAAGGGAAGGTGAAGACCAGCAACACCTTTCAGGGCTGTCCCCTTCCTTGTGGGAGAAGGATCCGGACGTTTGCCTTTTCGGAAACAGGCTCTGCCGAGAACGAGCACCGTGAGATATGACATCTCTGGGAAAGCACAGATCCCCAGTGCTGTTGTGCCTGTGAATAGACTGCCAAGGGAAGGTGAAGACCAGCAACACCTTTCAGGGCTGTCCCCTTCCTTGTGGGAGAAGGATCCGGACGTTTGCCTTTTCGGAAACAGGCTCTGCCGAGAACGAGCACCGTGAGATATGACATCTCTGGGAAAGCACAGATCCCCAGTGCTGTTGTGCCTGTGAATAGACTGCCAAGGGAAGGTGAGCACCAGCAACAGCTTTCAGGGCTGGCACATTTCTTGTAGGAGGAATAGCCAGATGTTTGCCTTTTCAGAAAACAGGCTCTGCCGAGAACGAGCACCGTGAGATATGACATCTCTGGGAAAGCACAGATCCCCAGTGCTGTTGTGCCTGTGAATAGACTGCCAAGGGAAGGTGAGCACCAGCAACAGCTTTCAGGGCTGTCCCCTTCCCTGTGGGAGAAGGATCCGGACGTTTGCCTTTTCGGAAACAGGCTCTGCCGAGAACGAGCACCGTGAGATATGACATCTCTGGGAAAGCACAGATCCCCAGTGCTGTTGTGCCTGTGAATAGGCTGCCAAGGGAAGGTGAGGACCAGCAACAGCTTTCAGGGCTGGCACATTTCTTATAGGAGGAATAGCCAGACCTTTGCCTTTTCGGAAACAGGCTCTGCCGAGAACGAGCACCGTGAGATATGACATCTCTGGGAAAGCACAGATCCCCAGTGCTGTTGTGCCTGTGAATAGGCTGCCAAGGGAAGGTGAGGACCAGCAACAGCTTTCAGGGCTGCCACATTTCTTGTAGGAGGAATAGCCAGACGTTTGCCTTTTCGGAAACAGGCTCTGCCGAGAACGAGCACCGTGAGATATGACATCTCTGGGAAAGCACAGATCCCCAGTGCTGTTGTGCCTGTGAATAGGCTGCCAAGGGAAGGTGAGGACCAGCAAGTGCTATCAGGGCTGGCACATTTCTTGTAAGAGGAATAGCCAGACGTTTGCCTTTTCGGAAACAGGCTCTGCCTAGAACGAGCACCGTGAGATATGACATCTCTGGGAAAGCACAGATCCCCAGTGCTGTTGTGCCTGTGAATAGGCTGCCAAGGGAAGGTGAGGACCAGCAACAGCTTTCAGGGCTGGCACATTTCTTGTAGGAGGAATAGCCAGACCTTTGCCTTTTCGGAAACAGGCTCTGCCGAGAACGAGCACCGTGAGATATGACATCTCTGGGAAAGCACAGATCCCCAGTGCTGTTGTGCCTGTGAATAGGCTGCCAAGGGAAGGTGAGGACCAGCAACAGCTTTCAGGGCTGCCACATTTCTTGTAGGACGAATAATCAGACGTTTGCCTTTTCGGAAACAGGCTCTGCCGAGAACGAGCACCGTGAGATATGACATCTCTGGGAAAGCACAGATCCCCAGTGCTGTTGTGCCTGTGAATAGGCTGCCAAGGGAAGGTGAGCACCAGCAACAGCTTTCAGGGCTGTCCCCTTCCTTGTGGGAGAAGGATCCGGACGTTTGCCTTTTCGGAAACAGGCTCTGCCGAGAACGAGCACCGTGAGATATGACATCTCTGGGAAAGCACAGATCCCCAGTGCTGTTGTGCCTGTGAATAGGCTGCCAAGGGAAGGTGAGGACCAGCAACAGCTTTCAGGGCTGGCACATTTCTTATAGGAGGAATAGCCAGACCTTTGCCTTTTCGGAAACAGGCTCTGCCGAGAACGAGCACCGTGAGATATGACATCTCTGGGAAAGCACAGATCCCCAGTGCTGTTGTGCCTGTGAATAGGCTGCCAAGGGAAGGTGAGGACCAGCAACACCTTTCAGGGCTGGCACATTTCTTGTAAGAGGAATAGCCAGACGTTTGCCTTTTCGGAAACAGGCTCTGCCGAGAACGAGCACCGTGAGATATGACATCTCTGGGAAAGCACAGATCCCCAGTGCTGTTGTGCCTGTGAATAGGCTGCCAAGGGAAGGTGAGGACCAGCAACAGCTTTCAGGGCTGGCACATTACTTGTAGGAGGAATAGCCAGACGTTTGCCTTTTAGGAAACAGTCTCTGCCGAGAACGAGCACCGTGAGATATGACATCTCTGGGAAAGCACAGATCCCCAGTGCTGTTGTGCCTGTGAATAGGCTGCCAAGGGAAGGTGAGGACCAGCAACAGCTTTCAGGGCTGCCACATTTCTTATAGGAGGAATAGCCAGACGTTTGCCTTTTCGGAAACAGGCTCTGCCGAGAACGAGCACCGTGAGATATGACATCTCTGGGAAAGCACAGATCCCCAGTGCTGTTGTGCCTGTGAATAGGCTGCCAAGGGAAGGTGAAGACCAGCAACACCTTTCAGGGCTGTCCCCTTCCTTGTGGGAGAAGGATCCGGACGTTTGCCTTTTCGGAAACAGGCTCTGCCGAGAACGAGCACCGTGAGATATGACATCTCTGGGAAAGCACAGATCCCCAGTGCTGTTGTGCCTGTGAATAGGCTGCCAAGGGAAGGTGAGGACCAGCAACAGCTTTCAGGGCTGCCACATTTCTTATAGGAGGAATAGCCAGACGTTTGCCTTTTCGGAAACAGGCTCTGCCGAGAACGAGCACCGTGAGATATGACATCTCTGGGAAAGCACAGATCCCCAGTGCTGTTGTGCCTGTGAATAGGCTGCCAAGGGAAGGTGAAGACCAGCAACACCTTTCAGGGCTGTCCCCTTCCTTGTGGGAGAAGGATCCGGACGTTTGCCTTTTCGGAAACAGGCTCTGCCGAGAACGAGCACCGTGAGATATGACATCTCTGGGAAAGCACAGATCCCCAGTGCTGTTGTGCCTGTGAATAGACTGCCAAGGGAAGGTGAGGACCAGCAACAGCTTTCAGGGCTGTCCCCTTCCTTGTGGGAGAAGGATCCGGACGTTTGCCTTTTCGGAAACAGGCTCTGCCGAGAACGAGCACCGTGAGATATGACATCTCTGGGAAAGCACAGATCCCCAGTGCTGTTGTGCCTGTGAATAGGCTGCCAAGGGAAGGTGAGGACCAGCAACAGCTTTCAGGGCTGGCACATTTCTTGTAGGAGGAATAGCCAGATGTTTGCCTTTTCAGAAAACAGGCTCTGCCGAGAACGAGCACCGTGAGATATGACATCTCTGGGAAAGCACAGATCCCCAGTGCTGTTGTGCCTGTGAATAGGCTGCCAAGGGAAGGTGAGCACCAGCAACAGCTTTCAGGGCTGTCCCCTTCCCTGTGGGAGAAGGATCCGGACGTTTGCCTTTTCGGAAACAGGCTCTGCCGAGAACGAGCACCGTGAGATATGACATCTCTGGGAAAGCACAGATCCCCAGTGCTGTTGTGCCTGTGAATAGGCTGCCAAGGGAAGGTGAGGACCAGCAACAGCTTTCAGGGCTGGCACATTTCTTATAGGAGGAATAGCCAGACCTTTGCCTTTTCGGAAACAGGCTCTGCCGAGAACGAGCACCGTGAGATATGACATCTCTGGGAAAGCACAGATCCCCAGTGCTGTTGTGCCTGTGAATAGGCTGCCAAGGGAAGGTGAGGACCAGCAACAGCTTTCAGGGCTGGCACATTTCTTGTAGGAGGAATAGCCAGACGTTTGCCTTTTAGGAAACAGGCTCTGCCGAGAACGAGCACCGTGAGATATGACATCTCTGGGAAAGCACAGATCCCCAGTGCTGTTGTGCCTGTGAATAGGCTGCCAAGGGAAGGTGAGGACCAGCAACAGCTTTCAGGGCTGTCCCCTTCCTTGTGGGAGAAGGATCCGGACGTTTGCCTTTTCGGAAACAGGCTCTGCCGAGAACGAGCACCGTGAGATATGACATCTCTGGGAAAGCACAGATCCCCAGTGCTGTTGTGCCTGTGAATAGGCTGCCAAGGGAAGGTGAAGACCAGCAACACCTTTCAGGGCTGTCCCCTTCCTTGTGGGAGAAGGATCCGGACGTTTGCCTTTTCGGAAACAGGCTCTGCCGAGAACAAGCACCGTGAGATATGACATCTCTGGGAAAGCACAGATCCCCAGTGCTGTTGTGCCTGTGAATAGGCTGCCAAGGGAAGGTGAGGACCAGCAACAGCTTTCAGGGCTGGCACATTTCTTGTAGGACGAATAGCCAGACGTTTGCCTTTTAGGAAACAGGCTCTGCCGAGAACGAGCACCGTGAGATATGACATCTCTGGGAAAGCACAGATCCCCAGTGCTGTTGTGCCTGTGAATAGGCTGCCAAGGGAAGGTGAGGACCAGCAACAGCTTTCAGGGCTGGCACATTACTTGTAGGACGAATAGCCAGACGTTTGCCTTTTGGGAAACAGGCTCTGCCGAGAACGAGCACCGTGAGATATGACATCTCTGGGAAAGCACAGATCCCCAGTGCTGTTGTGCCTGTGAATAGGCTGCCAAGGGAAGGTGAGGACCAGCAACAGCTTTCAGGGCTGGCACATTTCTTATAGGAGGAATAGCCAGACGTTTGCCTTTTCGGAAACAGGCTCTGCCGAGAACGAGCACCGTGAGATATGACATCTCTGGGAAAGCACAGATCCCCAGTGCTGTTGTGCCTGTGAATAGGCTGCCAAGGGAAGGTGAAGACCAGCAACACCTTTCAGGGCTGTCCCCTTCCTTGTGGGAGAAGGATCCGGACGTTTGCCTTTTCGGAAACAGGCTCTGCCGAGAACGAGCACCGTGAGATATGACATCTCTGGGAAAGCACAGATCCCCAGTGCTGTTGTGCCTGTGAATAGGCTGCCAAGGGAAGGTGAGGACCAGCAACAGCTTTCAGGGCTGGCACATTTCTTGTAGGAGGAATAGCCAGACGTTTGCCTTTTAGGAAACAGGCTCTGCCGAGAACGAGCACCGTGAGATATGACATCTCTGGGAAAGCACAGATCCCCAGTGCTGTTGTGCCTGTGAATAGGCTGCCAAGGGAAGGTGAAGACCAGCAACACCTTTCAGGGCTGTCCCCTTCCTTGTGGGAGAAGGATCCGGACGTTTGCCTTTTCGGAAACAGGCTCTGCCGAGAACGAGCACCGTGAGATATGACATCTCTGGGAAAGCACAGATCCCCAGTGCTGTTGTGCCTGTGAATAGACTGCCAAGGGAAGGTGAAGACCAGCAACACCTTTCAGGGCTGTCCCCTTCCTTGTGGGAGAAGGATCCGGACGTTTGCCTTTTCGGAAACAGGCTCTGCCGAGAACGAGCACCGTGAGATATGACATCTCTGGGAAAGC
Organism: Buteo buteo; assembly: GCF_964188355.1. Lineage (NCBI taxonomy): Eukaryota > Metazoa > Chordata > Aves > Accipitriformes > Accipitridae > Buteo > Buteo buteo. The sequence goes on from NC_134177.1 coordinate 25,658,294, forward strand.
ACAGATCCCCAGTGCTGTTGTGCCTGTGAATAGGCTGCCAAGGGAAGGTGAGGACCAGCAACAGCTTTCAGGGCTGGCACATTTCTTGTAGGAGGAATAGCCAGATGTTTGCCTTTTCAGAAAACAGGCTCTGCCGAGAACGAGCACCGTGAGATATGACATCTCTGGGAAAGCACAGATCCCCAGTGCTGTTGTGCCTGTGAATAGACTGCCAAGGGAAGGTGAGCACCAGCAACAGCTTTCAGGGCTGTCCCCTTCCCTGTGGGAGAAGGATCCGGACGTTTGCCTTTTCGGAAACAGGCTCTGCCGAGAACGAGCACCGTGAGATATGACATCTCTGGGAAAGCACAGATCCCCAGTGCTGTTGTGCCTGTGAATAGGCTGCCAAGGGAAGGTGAGGACCAGCAACAGCTTTCAGGGCTGGCACATTTCTTATAGGAGGAATAGCCAGACCTTTGCCTTTTCGGAAACAGGCTCTGCCGAGAACGAGCACCGTGAGATATGACATCTCTGGGAAAGCACAGATCCCCAGTGCTGTTGTGCCTGTGAATAGGCTGCCAAGGGAAGGTGAGGACCAGCAACAGCTTTCAGGGCTGGCACATTTCTTGTAGGAGGAATAGCCAGACGTTTGCCTTTTCGGAAACAGGCTCTGCCGAGAACGAGCACCGTGAGATATGACATCTCTGGGAAAGCACAGATCACCAGTGCTGTTGTGCCTGTGAATAGGCTGCCAAGGGAAGGTGAGGACCAGCAACAGCTTTCAGGGCTGGCACATTTCTTGTAAGAGGAATAGCCAGACGTTTGCCTTTTCGGAAACAGGCTCTGCCTAGAACGAGCACCGTGAGATATGACATCTCTGGGAAAGCACAGATCCCCAGTGCTGTTGTGCCTGTGAATAGGCTGCCAAGGGAAGGTGAGGACCAGCAACAGCTTTCAGGGCTGGCACATTTCTTGTAGGAGGAATAGCCAGACCTTTGCCTTTTCGGAAACAGGCTCTGCCGAGAACGAGCACCGTGAGATATGACATCTCTGGGAAAGCACAGATCCCCAGTGCTGTTGTGCCTGTGAATAGGCTGCCAAGGGAAGGTGAGGACCAGCAACAGCTTTCAGGGCTGGCACATTTCTTATAGGAGGAATAGCCAGACCTTTGCCTTTTCGGAAACAGGCTCTGCCGAGAACGAGCACCGTGAGATATGACATCTCTGGGAAAGCACAGATCCCCAGTGCTGTTGTGCCTGTGAATAGGCTGCCAAGGGAAGGTGAGGACCAGCAACAGCTTTCAGGGCTGCCACATTTCTTGTAGGACGAATAATCAGACGTTTGCCTTTTCGGAAACAGGCTCTGCCGAGAACGAGCACCGTGAGATATGACATCTCTGGGAAAGCACAGATCCCCAGTGCTGTTGTGCCTGTGAATAGGCTGCCAAGGGAAGGTGAGCACCAGCAACAGCTTTCAGGGCTGTCCCATTCCCTGTGGGAGAAGGATCCGGACGTTTGCCTTTTCGGAAACAGGCTCTGCCGAGAACGAGCACCGTGAGATATGACATCTCTGGGAAAGCACAGATCCCCAGTGCTGTTGTGCCTGTGAATAGGCTGCCAAGGGAAGGTGAGGACCAGCAACAGCTTTCAGGGCTGGCACATTTCTTATAGGAGGAATAGCCAGACCTTTGCCTTTTCGGAAACAGGCTCTGCCGAGAACGAGCACCGTGAGATATGACATCTCTGGGAAAGCACAGATCCCCAGTGCTGTTGTGCCTGTGAATAGGCTGCCAAGGGAAGGTGAGGACCAGCAACACCTTTCAGGGCTGGCACATTTCTTGTAAGAGGAATAGCCAGACGTTTGCCTTTTCGGAAACAGGCTCTGCCGAGAACGAGCACCGTGAGATATGACATCTCTGGGAAAGCACAGATCCCCAGTGCTGTTGTGCCTGTGAATAGGCTGCCAAGGGAAGGTGAGGACCAGCAACAGCTTTCAGGGCTGGCACATTACTTGTAGGAGGAATAGCCAGACGTTTGCCTTTTAGGAAACAGTCTCTGCCGAGAACGAGCACCGTGAGATATGACATCTCTGGGAAAGCACAGATCCCCAGTGCTGTTGTGCCTGTGAATAGGCTGCCAAGGGAAGGTGAGCACCAGCAACAGCTTTCAGGGCTGCCACATTTCTTATAGGAGGAATAGCCAGACGTTTGCCTTTTCGGAAACAGGCTCTGCCGAGAACGAGCACCGTGAGATATGACATCTCTGGGAAAGCACAGATCCCCAGTGCTGTTGTGCCTGTGAATAGGCTGCCAAGGGAAGGTGAAGACCAGCAACACCTTTCAGGGCTGTCCCCTTCCTTGTGGGAGAAGGATCCGGACGTTTGCCTTTTGGGAAACAGGCTCTGCCGAGAACGAGCACCGTGAGATATGACATCTCTGGGAAAGCACAGATCCCCAGTGCTGTTGTGCCTGTGAATAGGCTGCCAAGGGAAGGTGAGGACCAGCAACAGCTTTCAGGGCTGGCACATTTCTTGTAGGAGGAATAGCCAGACGTTTGCCTTTTAGGAAACAGGCTCTGCCGAGAACGAGCACCGTGAGATATGACATCTCTGGGAAAGCACAGATCCCCAGTGCTGTTGTGCCTGTGAATAGGCTGCCAAGGGAAGGTGAAGACCAGCAACACCTTTCAGGGCTGTCCCCTTCCTTGTGGGAGAAGGATCCGGACGTTTGCCTTTTCGGAAACAGGCTCTGCCGAGAACGAGCACCGTGAGATATGACATCTCTGGGAAAGCACAGATCCCCAGTGCTGTTGTGCCTGTGAATAGACTGCCAAGGGAAGGTGAGGACCAGCAACAGCTTTCAGGGCTGTCCCCTTCCTTGTGGGAGAAGGATCCGGACGTTTGCCTTTTCGGAAACAGGCTCTGCCGAGAACGAGCACCGTGAGATATGACATCTCTGGGAAAGCACAGATCCCCAGTGCTGTTGTGCCTGTGAATAGGCTGCCAAGGGAAGGTGAGGACCAGCAACAGCTTTCAGGGCTGGCACATTTCTTGTAGGAGGAATAGCCAGATGTTTGCCTTTTCAGAAAACAGGCTCTGCCGAGAACGAGCACCGTGAGATATGACATCTCTGGGAAAGCACAGATCCCCAGTGCTGTTGTGCCTGTGAATAGGCTGCCAAGGGAAGGTGAGGACCAGCAACAGCTTTCAGGGCTGGCACATTTCTTATAGGAGGAATAGCCAGACCTTTGCCTTTTCGGAAACAGGCTCTGCCGAGAACGAGCACCGTGAGATATGACATCTCTGGGAAAGCACAGATCCCCAGTGCTGTTGTGCCTGTGAATAGGCTGCCAAGGGAAGGTGAGGACCAGCAACAGCTTTCAGGGCTGTCCCCTTCCTTGTGGGAGAAGGATCCGGACGTTTGCCTTTTCGGAAACAGGCTCTGCTGAGAACGAGCACCGTGAGATATGACATCTCTGGGAAAGCACAGATCCCCAGTGCTGTTGTGCCTGTGAATAGACTGCCAAGGGAAGGTGAAGACCAGCAACAGCTTTCAGGGCTGTCCCCTTCCTTGTGGGAGAAGGATCCGGACGTTTGCCTTTTAGGAAACAGGCTCTGCCGAGAACGAGCACCGTGAGATATGACATCTCTGGGAAAGCACAGATCCCCAGTGCTGTTGTGCCTGTGAATAGGCTGCCAAGGGAAGGTGAGGACCAGCAACAGCTTTCAGGGCTTGCACATTTCTTGTAGGAGGAATAGCCAGACCTTTGCCTTTTCGGAAACAGGCTCTGCCGAGAACGAGCACCGTGAGATATGACATCTCTGGGAAAGCACAGATCCCCAGTGCTGTTGTGCCTGTGAATAGGCTGCCAAGGGAAGGTGAGGACCAGCAACAGCTTTCAGGGCTGGCACATTTCTTATAGGAGGAATAGCCAGACCTTTGCCTTTTCGGAAACAGGCTCTGCCGAGAACGAGCACCGTGAGATATGACATCTCTGGGAAAGCACAGATCCCCAGTGCTGTTGTGCCTGTGAATAGGCTGCCAAGGGAAGGTGAGGACCAGCAACAGCTTTCAGGGCTGCCACATTTCTTGTAGGACGAATAGCCAGACGTTTGCCTTTTAGGAAACAGGCTCTGCCGAGAACGAGCACCGTGAGATATGACATCTCTGGGAAAGCACAGATCCCCAGTGCTGTTGTGCCTGTGAATAGGCTGCCAAGGGAAGGTGAGGACCAGCAACAGCTTTCAGGGCTGCCACATTTCTTGTAGGAGGAATAGCCAGACGTTTGCCTTTTCGGAAACAGGCTCTGCCGAGAACGAGCACCGTGAGATATGACATCTCTGGGAAAGCACAGATCCCCAGTGCTGTTGTGCCTGTGAATAGACTGCCAAGGGAAGGTGAGGACCAGCAACAGCTTTCAGGGCTGTCCCCTTCCTTGTGGGAGAAGGATCCGGACGTTTGCCTTTTCGGAAACAGGCTCTGCCGAGAACGAGCACCGTGAGATATGACATCTCTGGGAAAGCACAGATCCCCAGTGCTGTTGTGCCTGTGAATAGGCTGCCAAGGGAAGGTGAAGACCAGCAACACCTTTCAGGGCTGTCCCCTTCCTTGTGGGAGAAGGATCCGGACGTTTGCCTTTTCGGAAACAGGCTCTGCCGAGAACGAGCACCGTGAGATATGACATCTCTGGGAAAGCACAGATCCCCAGTGCTGTTGTGCCTGTGAATAGGCTGCCAAGGGAAGGTGAGGACCAGCAACAGCTTTCAGGGCTGGCACATTTCTTGTAGGACGAATAGCCAGACGTTTGCCTTTTAGGAAACAGGCTCTGCCGAGAACGAGCACCGTGAGATATGACATCTCTGGGAAAGCACAGATCCCCAGTGCTGTTGTGCCTGTGAATAGGCTGCCAAGGGAAGGTGAGGACCAGCAACAGCTTTCAGGGCTGGCACATTACTTGTAGGACGAATAGCCAGACGTTTGCCTTTTGGGAAACAGGCTCTGCCGAGAACGAGCACCGTGAGATATGACATCTCTGGGAAAGCACAGATCCCCAGTGCTGTTGTGCCTGTGAATAGGCTGCCAAGGGAAGGTGAGGACCAGCAACAGCTTTCAGGGCTGGCACATTTCTTATAGGAGGAATAGCCAGACGTTTGCCTTTTGGGAAACAGGCTCTGCCGAGAACGAGCACCGTGAGATATGACATCTCTGGGAAAGCACAGATCCCCAGTGCTGTTGTGCCTGTGAATAGGCTGCCAAGGGAAGGTGAGGACCAGCAACAGCTTTCAGGGCTGGCACATTTCTTATAGGAGGAATAGCCAGACGTTTGCCTTTTCGGAAACAGGCTCTGCCGAGAACGAGCACCGTGAGATATGACATCTCTGGGAAAGCACAGATCCCCAGTGCTGTTGTGCCTGTGAATAGGCTGCCAAGGGAAGGTGAAGACCAGCAACACCTTTCAGGGCTGTCCCCTTCCTTGTGGGAGAAGGATCCGGACGTTTGCCTTTTCGGAAACAGGCTCTGCCGAGAACGAGCACCGTGAGATATGACATCTCTGGGAAAGCACAGATCCCCAGTGCTGTTGTGCCTGTGAATAGGCTGCCAAGGGAAGGTGAGGACCAGCAACAGCTTTCAGGGCTGGCACATTTCTTGTAGGACGAATAGCCAGACGTTTGCCTTTTAGGAAACAGGCTCTGCCGAGAACGAGCACCGTGAGATATGACATCTCTGGGAAAGCACAGATCCCCAGTGCTGTTGTGCCTGTGAATAGGCTGCCAAGGGAAGGTGAGGACCAGCAACAGCTTTCAGGGCTGGCACATTACTTGTAGGACGAATAGCCAGACGTTTGCCTTTTGGGAAACAGGCTCTGCCGAGAACGAGCACCGTGAGATATGACATCTCTGGGAAAGCACAGATCCCCAGTGCTGTTGTGCCTGTGAATAGGCTGCCAAGGGAAGGTGAGGACCAGCAACAGCTTTCAGGGCTGGCACATTTCTTATAGGAGGAATAGCCAGACGTTTGCCTTTTCGGAAACAGGCTCTGCCGAGAACGAGCACCGTGAGATATGACATCTCTGGGAAAGCACAGATCCCCAGTGCTGTTGTGCCTGTGAATAGGCTGCCAAGGGAAGGTGAAGACCAGCAACAGCTTTCAGGGCTGTCCCCTTCCTTGTGGGAGAAGGATCCGGACGTTTGCCTTTTCGGAAACAGGCTCTGCCGAGAACGAGCACCGTGAGATATGACATCTCTGGGAAAGCACAGATCCCCAGTGCTGTTGTGCCTGTGAATAGGCTGCCAAGGGAAGGTGAGGACCAGCAACAGCTTTCAGGGCTGGCACATTTCTTGTAGGAGGAATAGCCAGACGTTTGCCTTTTAGGAAACAGGCTCTGCCGAGAACGAGCACCGTGAGATATGACATCTCTGGGAAAGCACAGATCCCCAGTGCTGTTGTGCCTGTGAATAGGCTGCCAAGGGAAGGTGAAGACCAGCAACACCTTTCAGGGCTGTCCCCTTCCTTGTGGGAGAAGGATCCGGACGTTTGCCTTTTCGGAAACAGGCTCTGCCGAGAACGAGCACCGTGAGATATGACATCTCTGGGAAAGCACAGATCCCCAGTGCTGTTGTGCCTGTGAATAGACTGCCAAGGGAAGGTGAAGACCAGCAACACCTTTCAGGGCTGTCCCCTTCCTTGTGGGAGAAGGATCCGGACGTTTGCCTTTTCGGAAACAGGCTCTGCCGAGAACGAGCACCGTGAGATATGACATCTCTGGGAAAGCACAGATCCCCAGTGCTGTTGTGCCTGTGAATAGGCTGCCAAGGGAAGGTGAGGACCAGCAACAGCTTTCAGGGCTGGCATATTTCTTGTAGGAGGAATAGCCAGATGTTTGCCTTTTCAGAAAACAGGCTCTGCCGAGAACGAGCACCGTGAGATATGACATCTCTGGGAAAGCACAGATCCCCAGTGCTGTTGTGCCTGTGAATAGACTGCCAAGGGAAGGTGAGCACCAGCAACAGCTTTCAGGGCTGTCCCCTTCCCTGTGGGAGAAGGATCCGGACGTTTGCCTTTTCGGAAACAGGCTCTGCCGAGAACGAGCACCGTGAGATATGACATCTCTGGGAAAGCACAGATCCCCAGTGCTGTTGTGCCTGTGAATAGGCTGCCAAGGGAAGGTGAGGACCAGCAACAGCTTTCAGGGCTGGCACATTTCTTATAGGAGGAATAGCCAGACCTTTGCCTTTTCGGAAACAGGCTCTGCCGAGAACGAGCACCGTGAGATATGACATCTCTGGGAAAGCACAGATCCCCAGTGCTGTTGTGCCTGTGAATAGGCTGCCAAGGGAAGGTGAGGACCAGCAACAGCTTTCAGGGCTGGCACATTTCTTGTAGGAGGAATAGCCAGACGTTTGCCTTTTCGGAAACAGGCTCTGCCGAGAACGAGCACCGTGAGATATGACATCTCTGGGAAAGCACAGATCACCAGTGCTGTTGTGCCTGTGAATAGGCTGCCAAGGGAAGGTGAGGACCAGCAACAGCTTTCAGGGCTGGCACATTTCTTGTAAGAGGAATAGCCAGACGTTTGCCTTTTCGGAAACAGGCTCTGCCTAGAACGAGCACCGTGAGATATGACATCTCTGGGAAAGCACAGATCCCCAGTGCTGTTGTGCCTGTGAATAGGCTGCCAAGGGAAGGTGAGGACCAGCAACAGCTTTCAGGGCTGGCACATTTCTTGTAGGAGGAATAGCCAGACCTTTGCCTTTTCGGAAACAGGCTCTGCCGAGAACGAGCACCGTGAGATATGACATCTCTGGGAAAGCACAGATCCCCAGTGCTGTTGTGCCTGTGAATAGGCTGCCAAGGGAAGGTGAGGACCAGCAACAGCTTTCAGGGCTGGCACATTTCTTATAGGAGGAATAGCCAGACCTTTGCCTTTTCGGAAACAGGCTCTGCCGAGAACGAGCACCGTGAGATATGACATCTCTGGGAAAGCACAGATCCCCAGTGCTGTTGTGCCTGTGAATAGGCTGCCAAGGGAAGGTGAGGACCAGCAACAGCTTTCAGGGCTGCCACATTTCTTGTAGGACGAATAATCAGACGTTTGCCTTTTCGGAAACAGGCTCTGCCGAGAACGAGCACCGTGAGATATGACATCTCTGGGAAAGCACAGATCCCCAGTGCTGTTGTGCCTGTGAATAGGCTGCCAAGGGAAGGTGAGCACCAGCAACAGCTTTCAGGGCTGTCCCATTCCCTGTGGGAGAAGGATCCGGACGTTTGCCTTTTCGGAAACAGGCTCTGCCGAGAACGAGCACCGTGAGATATGACATCTCTGGGAAAGCACAGATCCCCAGTGCTGTTGTGCCTGTGAATAGGCTGCCAAGGGAAGGTGAGGACCAGCAACAGCTTTCAGGGCTGGCACATTGCTTGTAGGAGGAATAGCCAGACCTTTGCCTTTTCGGAAACAGGCTCTGCCGAGAACGAGCACCGTGAGATATGACATCTCTGGGAAAGCACAGATCCCCAGTGCTGTTGTGCCTGTGAATAGGCTGCCAAGGGAAGGTGAGGACCAGCAACACCTTTCAGGGCTGGCACATTTCTTGTAAGAGGAATAGCCAGACGTTTGCCTTTTCGGAAACAGGCTCTGCCGAGAACGAGCACCGTGAGATATGACATCTCTGGGAAAGCACAGATCCCCAGTGCTGTTGTGCCTGTGAATAGGCTGCCAAGGGAAGGTGAGGACCAGCAACAGCTTTCAGGGATGGCACATTACTTGTAGGAGGAATAGCCAGACGTTTGCCTTTTAGGAAACAGTCTCTGCCGAGAACGAGCACCGTGAGATATGACATCTCTGGGAAAGCACAGATCCCCAGTGCTGTTGTGCCTGTGAATAGGCTGCCAAGGGAAGGTGAGGACCAGCAACAGCTTTCAGGGCTGCCACATTTCTTATAGGAGGAATAGCCAGACGTTTGCCTTTTCGGAAACAGGCTCTGCCGAGAACGAGCACCGTGAGATATGACATCTCTGGGAAAGCACAGATCCCCAGTGCTGTTGTGCCTGTGAATAGGCTGCCAAGGGAAGGTGAAGACCAGCAACACCTTTCAGGGCTGTCCCCTTCCTTGTGGGAGAAGGATCCGGACGTTTGCCTTTTCGGAAACAGGCTCTGCCGAGAACGAGCACCGTGAGATATGACATCTCTGGGAAAGCACAGATCCCCAGTGCTGTTGTGCCTGTGAATAGACTGCCAAGGGAAGGTGAGGACCAGCAACAGCTTTCAGGGCTGGCACATTTCTTGTAGGAGGAATAGCCAGACGTTTGCCTTTTAGGAAACAGGCTCTGCCGAGAACGAGCACCGTGAGATATGACATCTCTGGGAAAGCACAGATCCCCAGTGCTGTTGTGCCTGTGAATAGGCTGCCAAGGGAAGGTGAAGACCAGCAACACCTTTCAGGGCTGTCCCCTTCCTTGTGGGAGAAGGATCCGGACGTTTGCCTTTTCGGAAACAGGCTCTGCCGAGAACGAGCACCGTGAGATATGACATCTCTGGGAAAGCACAGATCCCCAGTGCTGTTGTGCCTGTGAATAGACTGCCAAGGGAAGGTGAGGACCAGCAACAGCTTTCAGGGCTGTCCCCTTCCTTGTGGGAGAAGGATCCGGACGTTTGCCTTTTCGGAAACAGGCTCTGCCGAGAACGAGCACCGTGAGATATGACATCTCTGGGAAAGCACAGATCCCCAGTGCTGTTGTGCCTGTGAATAGGCTGCCAAGGGAAGGTGAGGACCAGCAACACCTTTCAGGGCTGGCACATTTCTTGTAGGAGGAATAGCCAGATGTTTGCCTTTTCAGAAAACAGGCTCTGCCGAGAACGAGCACCGTGAGATATGACATCTCTGGGAAAGCACAGATCCCCAGTGCTGTTGTGCCTGTGAATAGGCTGCCAAGGGAAGGTGAGGACCAGCAACAGCTTTCAGGGCTGGCACATTTCTTATAGGAGGAATAGCCAGACCTTTGCCTTTTCGGAAACAGGCTCTGCCGAGAACGAGCACCGTGAGATATGACATCTCTGGGAAAGCACAGATCCCCAGTGCTGTTGTGCCTGTGAATAGACTGCCAAGGGAAGGTGAAGACCAGCAACAGCTTTCAGGGCTGTCCCCTTCCTTGTGGGAGAAGGATCCGGACGTTTGCCTTTTAGGAAACAGGCTCTGCCGAGAACGAGCACCGTGAGATATGACATCTCTGGGAAAGCACAGATCCCCAGTGCTGTTGTGCCTGTGAATAGGCTGCCAAGGGAAGGTGAGGACCAGCAACAGCTTTCAGGGCTTGCACATTTCTTGTAGGAGGAATAGCCAGACCTTTGCCTTTTCGGAAACAGGCTCTGCCGAGAACGAGCACCGTGAGATATGACATCTCTGGGAAAGCACAGATCCCCAGTGCTGTTGTGCCTGTGAATAGGCTGCCAAGGGAAGGTGAGGACCAGCAACAGCTTTCAGGGCTGGCACATTTCTTATAGGAGGAATAGCCAGACCTTTGCCTTTTCGGAAACAGGCTCTGCCGAGAACGAGCACCGTGAGATATGACATCTCTGGGAAAGCACAGATCCCCAGTGCTGTTGTGCCTGTGAATAGGCTGCCAAGGGAAGGTGAGGACCAGCAACAGCTTTCAGGGCTGCCACATTTCTTGTAGGACGAATAGCCAGACGTTTGCCTTTTAGGAAACAGGCTCTGCCGAGAACGAGCACCGTGAGATATGACATCTCTGGGAAAGCACAGATCCCCAGTGCTGTTGTGCCTGTGAATAGGCTGCCAAGGGAAGGTGAGGACCAGCAACAGCTTTCAGGGCTGGCACATTTCTTGTAGGAGGAATAGCCAGACGTTTGCCTTTTCGGAAACAGGCTCTGCCGAGAACGAGCACCGTGAGATATGACATCTCTGGGAAAGCACAGATCCCCAGTGCTGTTGTGCCTGTGAATAGACTGCCAAGGGAAGGTGAGGACCAGCAACAGCTTTCAGGGCTGTCCCCTTCCCTGTGGGAGAAGGATCCGGATGTTTGCCTTTTCGGAAACAGGCTCTGCCGAGAACGAGCACCGTGAGATATGACATCTCTGGGAAAGCACAGATCCCCAGTGCTGTTGTGCCTGTGAATAGGCTGCCAAGGGAAGGTGAGGACCAGCAACAGCTTTCAGGGCTGGCACATTTCTTATAGGAGGAATAGCCAGACCTTTGCCTTTTCGGAAACAGGCTCTGCCGAGAACGAGCACCGTGAGATATGACATCTCTGGGAAAGCACAGATCCCCAGTGCTGTTGTGCCTGTGAATAGGCTGCCAAGGGAAGGTGAGGACCAGCAACTGCTATCAGGGCTGGCACATTTCTTGTAAGAGGAATAGCCAGACGTTTGCCTTTTGGGAAACAGGCTCTGCCGAGAACGAGCACCGTGAGATATGACATCTCTGGGAAAGCACAGATCCCCAGTGCTGTTGTGCCTGTGAATAGGCTGCCAAGGGAAGGTGAGGACCAGCAACAGCTTTCAGGGCTGGCACATTACTTGTAGGAGGAATAGCCAGACCTTTGCCTTTTGGGAAACAGGCTCTGCCGAGAACGAGCACCGTGAGATATGACATCTCTGGGAAAGCACAGATCCCCAGTGCTGTTGTGCCTGTGAATAGGCTGCCAAGGGAAGGTGAGGACCAGCAACAGCTTTCAGGGCTGCCACATTTCTTATAGGAGGAATAGCCAGACCTTTGCCTTTTCGGAAACAGGCTCTGCCGAGAACGAGCACCGTGAGATATGACATCTCTGGGAAAGCACAGATCCCCAGTGCTGTTGTGCCTGTGAATAGGCTGCCAAGGGAAGGTGAGGACCAGCAACAGCTTTCAGGGCTGGCACATTTCTTGTAGGAGGAATAGCCAGACGTTTGCCTTTTAGGAAACAGGCTCTGCCGAGAACGAGCACCGTGAGATATGACATCTCTGGGAAAGCACAGATCCCCAGTGCTGTTGTGCCTGTGAATAGGCTGCCAAGGGAAGGTGAAGACCAGCAACACCTTTCAGGGCTGTCCCCTTCCTTGTGGGAGAAGGATCCGGACGTTTGCCTTTTCGGAAACAGGCTCTGCCGAGAACGAGCACCGTGAGATATGACATCTCTGGGAAAGCACAGATCCCCAGTGCTGTTGTGCCTGTGAATAGACTGCCAAGGGAAGGTGAAGACCAGCAACACCTTTCAGGGCTGTCCCCTTCCTTGTGGGAGAAGGATCCGGACGTTTGCCTTTTCGGAAACAGGCTCTGCCGAGAACGAGCACCGTGAGATATGACATCTCTGGGAAAGCACAGATCCCCAGTGCTGTTGTGCCTGTGAATAGGCTGCCAAGGGAAGGTGAGGACCAGCAACAGCTTTCAGGGCTGGCACATTTCTTGTAGGAGGAATAGCCAGATGTTTGCCTTTTCAGAAAACAGGCTCTGCCGAGAACGAGCACCGTGAGATATGACATCTCTGGGAAAGCACAGATCCCCAGTGCTGTTGTGCCTGTGAATAGGCTGCCAAGGGAAGGTGAGGACCAGCAACAGCTTTCAGGGCTGGCACATTTCTTATAGGAGGAATAGCCAGACCTTTGCCTTTTCGGAAACAGGCTCTGCCGAGAACGAGCACCGTGAGATATGACATCTCTGGGAAAGCACAGATCCCCAGTGCTGTTGTGCCTGTGAATAGGCTGCCAAGGGAAGGTGAGGACCAGCAACAGCTTTCAGGGCTGGCACATTACTTGTAGGAGGAATAGCCAGACGTTTGCCTTTAGGGAAACAGGCTCTGCCGAGAACGAGCACCGTGAGATATGACATCTCTGGGAAAGCACAGATCCCCAGTGCTGTTGTGCCTGTGAATAGGCTGCCAAGGGAAGGTGAGGACCAGCAACAGCTTTCAGGGCTGCCACATTTCTTATAGGAGGAATAGCCAGACGTTTGCCTTTTCGGAAACAGGCTCTGCCGAGAACGAGCACCGTGAGATATGACATCTCTGGGAAAGCACAGATCCCCAGTGCTGTTGTGCCTGTGAATAGGCTGCCAAGGGAAGGTGAAGACCAGCAACACCTTTCAGGGCTGTCCCCTTTCTTGTGGGAGAAGGATCCGGACGTTTGCCTTTTCGGAAACAGGCTCTGCCGAGAACGAGCACCGTGAGATATGACATCTCTGGGAAAGCACAGATCCCCAGTGCTGTTGTGCCTGTGAATAGACTGCCAAGGGAAGGTGAGGACCAGCAACAGCTTTCAGGGCTGGCACATTTCTTGTAGGACGAATAGCCAGACGTTTGCCTTTTAGGAAACAGGCTCTGCCGAGAACGAGCACCGTGAGATATGACATCTCTGGGAAAGCACAGATCCCCAGTGCTGTTGTGCCTGTGAATAGGCTGCCAAGGGAAGGTGAAGACCAGCAACACCTTTCAGGGCTGTCCCCTTCCTTGTGGGAGAAGGATCCGGACGTTTGCCTTTTCGGAAACAGGCTCTGCCGAGAACGAGCACCGTGAGATATGACATCTCTGGGAAAGCACAGATCCCCAGTGCTGTTGTGCCTGTGAATAGGCTGCCAAGGGAAGGTGAGGACCAGCAACAGCTTTCAGGGCTGGCACATTTCTTATAGGAGGAATAGCCAGACGTTTGCCTTTTCGGAAACAGGCTCTGCCGAGAACGAGCACCGTGAGATATGACATCTCTGGGAAAGCACAGATCCCCAGTGCTGTTGTGCCTGTGAATAGGCTGCCAAGGGAAGGTGAAGACCAGCAACACCTTTCAGGGCTGTCCCCTTCCTTGTGGGAGAAGGATCCGGACGTTTGCCTTTTCGGAAAGAGGCTCTGCCGAGAACGAGCACCGTGAGATATGACATCTCTGGGAAAGCACAGATCCCCAGTGCTGTTGTGCCTGTGAATAGACTGCCAAGGGAAGGTGAGGACCAGCAACAGCTTTCAGGGCTGTCCCCTTCCTTGTGGGAGAAGGATCCGGACGTTTGCCTTTTCGGAAACAGGCTCTGCCGAGAACGAGCACCGTGAGATATGACATCTCTGGGAAAGCACAGATCCCCAGTGCTGTTGTGCCTGTGAATAGGCTGCCAAGGGAAGGTGAGGACCAGCAACAGCTTTCAGGGCTGGCACATTTCTTGTAGGAGGAATAGCCAGATGTTTGCCTTTTCAGAAAACAGGCTCTGCCGAGAACGAGCACCGTGAGATATGACATCTCTGGGAAAGCACAGATCCCCAGTGCTGTTGTGCCTGTGAATAGGCTGCCAAGGGAAGGTGAGCACCAGCAACAGCTTTCAGGACTGTCCCCTTCCCTGTGGGAGAAGGATCCGGACGTTTGCCTTTTCGGAAACAGGCTCTGCCGAGAACGAGCACCGTGAGATATGACATCTCTGGGAAAGCACAGATCCCCAGTGCTGTTGTGCCTGTGAATAGGCTGCCAAGGGAAGGTGAGGACCAGCAACAGCTTTCAGGGCTGGCACATTTCTTATAGGAGGAATAGCCAGACCTTTGCCTTTTCGGAAACAGGCTCTGCCGAGAACGAGCACCGTGAGATATGACATCTCTGGGAAAGCACAGATCCCCAGTGCTGTTGTGCCTGTGAATAGGCTGCCAAGGGAAGGTGAGGACCAGCAACAGCTTTCAGGGCTGGCACATTTCTTATAGGAGGAATAGCCAGACCTTTGCCTTTTCGGAAACAGGCTCTGCCGAGAACGAGCACCATGAGATATGACATCTCTGGGAAAGCACAGATCCCCAGTGCTGTTGTGCCTGTGAATAGGCTGCCAAGGGAAGGTGAAGACCAGCAACACCTTTCAGGGCTGTCCCCTTCCTTGTGGGAGAAGGATCCGGACGTTTGCCTTTTCGGAAACAGGCTCTGCCGAGAACGAGCACCGTGAGATATGACATCTCTGGGAAAGCACAGATCCCCAGTGCTGTTGTGCCTGTGAATAGGCTGCCAAGGGAAGGTGAGGACCAGCAACAGCTTTCAGGGCTGGCACATTTCTTGTAGGAGGAATAGCCAGACGTTTGCCTTTTAGGAAACAGGCTCTGCCGAGAACAAGCACCGTGAGATATGACATCTCTGGGAAAGCACAGATCCCCAGTGCTGTTGTGCCTGTGAATAGGCTGCCAAGGGAAGGTGAAGACCAGCAACACCTTTCAGGGCTGTCCCCTTCCTTGTGGGAGAAGGATCCGGACGTTTGCCTTTTCGGAAACAGGCTCTGCCGAGAACGAGCACCGTGAGATATGACATCTCTGGGAAAGCACAGATCCCCAGTGCTGTTGTGCCTGTGAATAGGCTGCCAAGGGAAGGTGAAGACCAGCAACACCTTTCAGGGCTGTCCCCTTCCTTGTGGGAGAAGGATCCGGACGTTTGCCTTTTCGGAAACAGGCTCTGCCGAGAACGAGCACCGTGAGATATGACATCTCTGGGAAAGCACAGATCCCCAGTGCTGTTGTGCCTGTGAATAGGCTGCCAAGGGAAGGTGAGGACCAGCAACAGCTTTCAGGGCTGGCACATTTCTTGTAGGAGGAATAGCCAGATGTTTGCCTTTTCAGAAAACAGGCTCTGCCGAGAACGAGCACCGTGAGATATGACATCTCTGGGAAAGCACAGATCCCCAGTGCTGTTGTGCCTGTGAATAGACTGCCAAGGGAAGGTGAGCACCAGCAACAGCTTTCAGGGCTGTCCCCTTCCCTGTGGGAGAAGGATCCGGACGTTTGCCTTTTCGGAAACAGGCTCTGCCGAGAACGAGCACCGTGAGATATGACATCTCTGGGAAAGCACAGATCCCCAGTGCTGTTGTGCCTGTGAATAGGCTGCCAAGGGAAGGTGAGGACCAGCAACAGCTTTCAGGGCTGGCACATTTCTTATAGGAGGAATAGCCAGACCTTTGCCTTTTCGGAAACAGGCTCTGCCGAGAACGAGCACCGTGAGATATGACATCTCTGGGAAAGCACAGATCCCCAGTGCTGTTGTGCCTGTGAATAGGCTGCCAAGGGAAGGTGAAGACCAGCAACACCTTTCAGGGCTGCCACATTTCTTGTAGGAGGAATAGCCAGACGTTTGCCTTTTCGGAAACAGGCTCTGCCGAGAACGAGCACCGTGAGATATGACATCTCTGGGAAAGCACAGAACCCCAGTGCTGTTGTGCCTGTGAATAGGCTGCCAAGGGAAGGTGAGGACCAGCAAGTGCTATCAGGGCTGGCACATTTCTTGTAAGAGGAATAGCCAGACGTTTGCCTTTTCGGAAACAGGCTCTGCCTAGAACGAGCACCGTGAGATATGACATCTCTGGGAAAGCACAGATCCCCAGTGCTGTTGTGCCTGTGAATAGGCTGCCAAGGGAAGGTGAGGACCAGCAACAGCTTTCAGGGCTGGCACATTTCTTGTAGGAGGAATAGCCAGACCTTTGCCTTTTCGGAAACAGGCTCTGCCGAGAACGAGCACCGTGAGATATGACATCTCTGGGAAAGCACAGATCCCCAGTGCTGTTGTGCCTGTGAATAGGCTGCCAAGGGAAGGTGAGGACCAGCAACAGCTTTCAGGGCTGGCACATTTCTTATAGGAGGAATAGCCAGACCTTTGCCTTTTCGGAAACAGGCTCTGCCGAGAACGAGCACCGTGAGATATGACATCTCTGGGAAAGCACAGATCCCCAGTGCTGTTGTGCCTGTGAATAGGCTGCCAAGGGAAGGTGAGGACCAGCAACAGCTTTCAGGGCTGCCACATTTCTTGTAGGACGAATAATCAGACGTTTGCCTTTTCGGAAACAGGCTCTGCCGAGAACGAGCACCGTGAGATATGACATCTCTGGGAAAGCACAGATCCCCAGTGCTGTTGTGCCTGTGAATAGGCTGCCAAGGGAAGGTGAGCACCAGCAACAGCTTTCAGGGCTGTCCCCTTCCCTGTGGGAGAAGGATCCGGACGTTTGCCTTTTCGGAAACAGGCTCTGCCGAGAACGAGCACCGTGAGATATGACATCTCTGGGAAAGCACAGATCCCCAGTGCTGTTGTGCCTGTGAATAGGCTGCCAAGGGAAGGTGAAGACCAGCAACACCTTTCAGGGCTGTCCCCTTCCTTGTGGGAGAAGGATCCGGACGTTTGCCTTTTCGGAAACAGGCTCTGCCGAGAACGAGCACCGTGAGATATGACATCTCTGGGAAAGCACAGATCCCCAGTGCTGTTGTGCCTGTGAATAGGCTGCCAAGGGAAGGTGAGGACCAGCAACAGCTTTCAGGGCTGGCAAATTTCTTATAGGAGGAATAGCCAGACGTTTGCCTTTTCGGAAACAGGCTCTGCCGAGAACGAGCACCGTGAGATATGACATCTCTGGGAAAGCACAGATCCCCAGTGCTGTTGTGCCTGTGAATAGGCTGCCAAGGGAAGGTGAAGACCAGCAACAGCTTTCAGGGCTGTCCCCTTCCTTGTGGGAGAAGGATCCGGACGTTTGCCTTTTCGGAAACAGGCTCTGCCGAGAACGAGCACCGTGAGATATGACATCTCTGGGAAAGCACAGATCCCCAGTGCTGTTGTGCCTGTGAATAGACTGCCAAGGGAAGGTGAGGACCAGCAACAGCTTTCAGGGCTGTCCCCTTCCTTGTGGGAGAAGGATCCGGACGTTTGCCTTTTCGGAAACAGGCTCTGCCGAGAACGAGCACCGTGAGATATGACATCTCTGGGAAAGCACAGATCCCCAGTGCTGTTGTGCCTGTGAATAGGCTGCCAAGGGAAGGTGAGGACCAGCAACAGCTTTCAGGGCTGGCACATTTCTTGTAGGAGGAATAGCCAGATGTTTGCCTTTTCAGAAAACAGGCTCTGCCGAGAACGAGCACCGTGAGATATGACATCTCTGGGAAAGCACAGATCCCCAGTGCTGTTGTGCCTGTGAATAGGCTGCCAAGGGAAGGTGAGCACCAGCAACAGCTTTCAGGGCTGTCCCCTTCCCTGTGGGAGAAGGATCCGGACGTTTGCCTTTTCGGAAACAGG
This sequence comes from Buteo buteo, assembly GCF_964188355.1. Taxonomy (NCBI): domain Eukaryota; kingdom Metazoa; phylum Chordata; class Aves; order Accipitriformes; family Accipitridae; genus Buteo; species Buteo buteo. The sequence goes on from NC_134177.1 coordinate 25,676,248, forward strand.
CTCTGCCGAGAACGAGCACCGTGAGATATGACATCTCTGGGAAAGCACAGATCCCCAGTGCTGTTGTGCCTGTGAATAGGCTGCCAAGGGAAGGTGAGGACCAGCAACAGCTTTCAGGGCTGGCACATTTCTTATAGGAGGAATAGCCAGACCTTTGCCTTTTCGGAAACAGGCTCTGCCGAGAACGAGCACCGTGAGATATGACATCTCTGGGAAAGCACAGATCCCCAGTGCTGTTGTGCCTGTGAATAGGCTGCCAAGGGAAGGTGAGGACCAGCAACAGCTTTCAGGGCTGGCACATTTCTTATAGGAGGAATAGCCAGACCTTTGCCTTTTCGGAAACAGGCTCTGCCGAGAACGAGCACCATGAGATATGACATCTCTGGGAAAGCACAGATCCCCAGTGCTGTTGTGCCTGTGAATAGGCTGCCAAGGGAAGGTGAAGACCAGCAACACCTTTCAGGGCTGTCCCCTTCCTTGTGGGAGAAGGATCCGGACGTTTGCCTTTTCGGAAACAGGCTCTGCCGAGAACGAGCACCGTGAGATATGACATCTCTGGGAAAGCACAGATCCCCAGTGCTGTTGTGCCTGTGAATAGGCTGCCAAGGGAAGGTGAGGACCAGCAACAGCTTTCAGGGCTGGCACATTTCTTGTAGGAGGAATAGCCAGACGTTTGCCTTTTAGGAAACAGGCTCTGCCGAGAACAAGCACCGTGAGATATGACATCTCTGGGAAAGCACAGATCCCCAGTGCTGTTGTGCCTGTGAATAGGCTGCCAAGGGAAGGTGAAGACCAGCAACACCTTTCAGGGCTGTCCCCTTCCTTGTGGGAGAAGGATCCGGACGTTTGCCTTTTCGGAAACAGGCTCTGCCGAGAACGAGCACCGTGAGATATGACATCTCTGGGAAAGCACAGATCCCCAGTGCTGTTGTGCCTGTGAATAGGCTGCCAAGGGAAGGTGAAGACCAGCAACACCTTTCAGGGCTGTCCCCTTCCTTGTGGGAGAAGGATCCGGACGTTTGCCTTTTCGGAAACAGGCTCTGCCGAGAACGAGCACCGTGAGATATGACATCTCTGGGAAAGCACAGATCCCCAGTGCTGTTGTGCCTGTGAATAGGCTGCCAAGGGAAGGTGAGGACCAGCAACAGCTTTCAGGGCTGGCACATTTCTTGTAGGAGGAATAGCCAGATGTTTGCCTTTTCAGAAAACAGGCTCTGCCGAGAACGAGCACCGTGAGATATGACATCTCTGGGAAAGCACAGATCCCCAGTGCTGTTGTGCCTGTGAATAGACTGCCAAGGGAAGGTGAGCACCAGCAACAGCTTTCAGGGCTGTCCCCTTCCCTGTGGGAGAAGGATCCGGACGTTTGCCTTTTCGGAAACAGGCTCTGCCGAGAACGAGCACCGTGAGATATGACATCTCTGGGAAAGCACAGATCCCCAGTGCTGTTGTGCCTGTGAATAGGCTGCCAAGGGAAGGTGAGGACCAGCAACAGCTTTCAGGGCTGGCACATTTCTTATAGGAGGAATAGCCAGACCTTTGCCTTTTCGGAAACAGGCTCTGCCGAGAACGAGCACCGTGAGATATGACATCTCTGGGAAAGCACAGATCCCCAGTGCTGTTGTGCCTGTGAATAGGCTGCCAAGGGAAGGTGAAGACCAGCAACACCTTTCAGGGCTGCCACATTTCTTGTAGGAGGAATAGCCAGACGTTTGCCTTTTCGGAAACAGGCTCTGCCGAGAACGAGCACCGTGAGATATGACATCTCTGGGAAAGCACAGATCCCCAGTGCTGTTGTGCCTGTGAATAGGCTGCCAAGGGAAGGTGAGGACCAGCAACAGCTTTCAGGGCTGCCACATTTCTTATAGGAGGAATAGCCAGACCTTTGCCTTTTCGGAAACAGGCTCTGCCGAGAACGAGCACCGTGAGATATGACATCTCTGGGAAAGCACAGATCCCCAGTGCTGTTGTGCCTGTGAATAGGCTGCCAAGGGAAGGTGAGGACCAGCAACAGCTTTCAGGGCTGGCACATTTCTTGTAGGAGGAATAGCCAGACGTTTGCCTTTTCGGAAACAGGCTCTGCCGAGAACGAGCACCGTGAGATATGACATCTCTGGGAAAGCACAGATCCCCAGTGCTGTTGTGCCTGTGAATAGGCTGCCAAGGGAAGGTGAAGACCAGCAACACCTTTCAGGGCTGTCCCCTTCCTTGTGGGAGAAGGATCCGGACGTTTGCCTTTTCGGAAACAGGCTCTGCCGAGAACGAGCACCGTGAGATATGACATCTCTGGGAAAGCACAGATCCCCAGTGCTGTTGTGCCTGTGAATAGACTGCCAAGGGAAGGTGAAGACCAGCAACACCTTTCAGGGCTGTCCCCTTCCTTGTGGGAGAAGGATCCGGACGTTTGCCTTTTCGGAAACAGGCTCTGCCGAGAACGAGCACCGTGAGATATGACATCTCTGGGAAAGCACAGATCCCCAGTGCTGTTGTGCCTGTGAATAGGCTGCCAAGGGAAGGTGAGGACCAGCAACAGCTTTCAGGGCTGGCACATTTCTTGTAGGAGGAATAGCCAGATGTTTGCCTTTTCAGAAAACAGGCTCTGCCGAGAACGAGCACCGTGAGATATGACATCTCTGGGAAAGCACAGATCCCCAGTGCTGTTGTGCCTGTGAATAGGCTGCCAAGGGAAGGTGAGGACCAGCAACAGCTTTCAGGGCTGGCACATTTCTTATAGGAGGAATAGCCAGACCTTTGCCTTTTCGGAAACAGGCTCTGCCGAGAACGAGCACCGTGAGATATGACATCTCTGGGAAAGCACAGATCCCCAGTGCTGTTGTGCCTGTGAATAGGCTGCCAAGGGAAGGTGAGGACCAGCAACAGCTTTCAGGGCTGGCACATTACTTGTAGGAGGAATAGCCAGACGTTTGCCTTTAGGGAAACAGGCTCTGCCGAGAACGAGCACCGTGAGATATGACATCTCTGGGAAAGCACAGATCCCCAGTGCTGTTGTGCCTGTGAATAGGCTGCCAAGGGAAGGTGAGGACCAGCAACAGCTTTCAGGGCTGCCACATTTCTTATAGGAGGAATAGCCAGACGTTTGCCTTTTCGGAAACAGGCTCTGCCGAGAACGAGCACCGTGAGATATGACATCTCTGGGAAAGCACAGATCCCCAGTGCTGTTGTGCCTGTGAATAGGCTGCCAAGGGAAGGTGAAGACCAGCAACACCTTTCAGGGCTGTCCCCTTCCTTGTGGGAGAAGGATCCGGACGTTTGCCTTTTCGGAAACAGGCTCTGCCGAGAACGAGCACCGTGAGATATGACATCTCTGGGAAAGCACAGATCCCCAGTGCTGTTGTGCCTGTGAATAGACTGCCAAGGGAAGGTGAGGACCAGCAACAGCTTTCAGGGCTGGCACATTTCTTGTAGGACGAATAGCCAGACGTTTGCCTTTTAGGAAACAGGCTCTGCCGAGAACGAGCACCGTGAGATATGACATCTCTGGGAAAGCACAGATCCCCAGTGCTGTTGTGCCTGTGAATAGGCTGCCAAGGGAAGGTGAAGACCAGCAACACCTTTCAGGGCTGTCCCCTTCCTTGTGGGAGAAGGATCCGGACGTTTGCCTTTTCGGAAACAGGCTCTGCCGAGAACGAGCACCGTGAGATATGACATCTCTGGGAAAGCACAGATCCCCAGTGCTGTTGTGCCTGTGAATAGGCTGCCAAGGGAAGGTGAGGACCAGCAACAGCTTTCAGGGCTGGCACATTTCTTATAGGAGGAATAGCCAGACGTTTGCCTTTTCGGAAACAGGCTCTGCCGAGAACGAGCACCGTGAGATATGACATCTCTGGGAAAGCACAGATCCCCAGTGCTGTTGTGCCTGTGAATAGGCTGCCAAGGGAAGGTGAAGACCAGCAACAGCTTTCAGGGCTGTCCCCTTCCTTGTGGGAGAAGGATCCGGACGTTTGCCTTTTCGGAAACAGGCTCTGCCGAGAACGAGCACCGTGAGATATGACATCTCTGGGAAAGCACAGATCCCCAGTGCTGTTGTGCCTGTGAATAGACTGCCAAGGGAAGGTGAGGACCAGCAACAGCTTTCAGGGCTGTCCCCTTCCTTGTGGGAGAAGGATCCGGACGTTTGCCTTTTCGGAAACAGGCTCTGCCGAGAACGAGCACCGTGAGATATGACATCTCTGGGAAAGCACAGATCCCCAGTGCTGTTGTGCCTGTGAATAGGCTGCCAAGGGAAGGTGAGGACCAGCAACAGCTTTCAGGGCTGGCACATTTCTTGTAGGAGGAATAGCCAGATGTTTGCCTTTTCAGAAAACAGGCTCTGCCGAGAACGAGCACCGTGAGATATGACATCTCTGGGAAAGCACAGATCCCCAGTGCTGTTGTGCCTGTGAATAGGCTGCCAAGGGAAGGTGAGCACCAGCAACAGCTTTCAGGACTGTCCCCTTCCCTGTGGGAGAAGGATCCGGACGTTTGCCTTTTCGGAAACAGGCTCTGCCGAGAACGAGCACCGTGAGATATGACATCTCTGGGAAAGCACAGATCCCCAGTGCTGTTGTGCCTGTGAATAGGCTGCCAAGGGAAGGTGAGGACCAGCAACAGCTTTCAGGGCTGGCACATTTCTTATAGGAGGAATAGCCAGACCTTTGCCTTTTCGGAAACAGGCTCTGCCGAGAACGAGCACCGTGAGATATGACATCTCTGGGAAAGCACAGATCCCCAGTGCTGTTGTGCCTGTGAATAGGCTGCCAAGGGAAGGTGAGGACCAGCAACAGCTTTCAGGGCTGGCACATTTCTTATAGGAGGAATAGCCAGACCTTTGCCTTTTCGGAAACAGGCTCTGCCGAGAACGAGCACCATGAGATATGACATCTCTGGGAAAGCACAGATCCCCAGTGCTGTTGTGCCTGTGAATAGGCTGCCAAGGGAAGGTGAAGACCAGCAACACCTTTCAGGGCTGTCCCCTTCCTTGTGGGAGAAGGATCCGGACGTTTGCCTTTTCGGAAACAGGCTCTGCCGAGAACGAGCACCGTGAGATATGACATCTCTGGGAAAGCACAGATCCCCAGTGCTGTTGTGCCTGTGAATAGGCTGCCAAGGGAAGGTGAGGACCAGCAACAGCTTTCAGGGCTGGCACATTTCTTGTAGGAGGAATAGCCAGATGTTTGCCTTTTCAGAAAACAGGCTCTGCCGAGAACGAGCACCGTGAGATATGACATCTCTGGGAAAGCACAGATCCCCAGTGCTGTTGTGCCTGTGAATAGACTGCCAAGGGAAGGTGAGCACCAGCAACAGCTTTCAGGGCTGTCCCCTTCCCTGTGGGAGAAGGATCCGGACGTTTGCCTTTTCGGAAACAGGCTCTGCCGAGAACGAGCACCGTGAGATATGACATCTCTGGGAAAGCACAGATCCCCAGTGCTGTTGTGCCTGTGAATAGGCTGCCAAGGGAAGGTGAGGACCAGCAACAGCTTTCAGGGCTGGCACATTTCTTATAGGAGGAATAGCCAGACCTTTGCCTTTTCGGAAACAGGCTCTGCCGAGAACGAGCACCGTGAGATATGACATCTCTGGGAAAGCACAGATCCCCAGTGCTGTTGTGCCTGTGAATAGGCTGCCAAGGGAAGGTGAAGACCAGCAACACCTTTCAGGGCTGCCACATTTCTTGTAGGACGAATAATCAGACGTTTGCCTTTTCGGAAACAGGCTCTGCCGAGAACGAGCACCGTGAGATATGACATCTCTGGGAAAGCACAGATCCCCAGTGCTGTTGTGCCTGTGAATAGGCTGCCAAGGGAAGGTGAGCACCAGCAACAGCTTTCAGGGCTGTCCCCTTCCCTGTGGGAGAAGGATCCGGACGTTTGCCTTTTCGGAAACAGGCTCTGCCGAGAACGAGCACCGTGAGATATGACATCTCTGGGAAAGCACAGATCCCCAGTGCTGTTGTGCCTGTGAATAGGCTGCCAAGGGAAGGTGAAGACCAGCAACACCTTTCAGGGCTGTCCCCTTCCTTGTGGGAGAAGGATCCGGACGTTTGCCTTTTCGGAAACAGGCTCTGCCGAGAACGAGCACCGTGAGATATGACATCTCTGGGAAAGCACAGATCCCCAGTGCTGTTGTGCCTGTGAATAGGCTGCCAAGGGAAGGTGAGGACCAGCAACAGCTTTCAGGGCTGGCACATTTCTTATAGGAGGAATAGCCAGACGTTTGCCTTTTCGGAAACAGGCTCTGCCGAGAACGAGCACCGTGAGATATGACATCTCTGGGAAAGCACAGATCCCCAGTGCTGTTGTGCCTGTGAATAGGCTGCCAAGGGAAGGTGAAGACCAGCAACAGCTTTCAGGGCTGTCCCCTTCCTTGTGGGAGAAGGATCCGGACGTTTGCCTTTTCGGAAACAGGCTCTGCCGAGAACGAGCACCGTGAGATATGACATCTCTGGGAAAGCACAGATCCCCAGTGCTGTTGTGCCTGTGAATAGACTGCCAAGGGAAGGTGAGGACCAGCAACAGCTTTCAGGGCTGTCCCCTTCCTTGTGGGAGAAGGATCCGGACGTTTGCCTTTTCGGAAACAGGCTCTGCCGAGAACGAGCACCGTGAGATATGACATCTCTGGGAAAGCACAGATCCCCAGTGCTGTTGTGCCTGTGAATAGGCTGCCAAGGGAAGGTGAGGACCAGCAACAGCTTTCAGGGCTGGCACATTTCTTATAGGAGGAATAGCCAGACCTTTGCCTTTTCGGAAACAGGCTCTGCCGAGAACGAGCACCGTGAGATATGACATCTCTGGGAAAGCACAGATCCCCAGTGCTGTTGTGCCTGTGAATAGGCTGCCAAGGGAAGGTGAGGACCAGCAACAGCTTTCAGGGCTGGCACATTTCTTATAGGAGGAATAGCCAGACCTTTGCCTTTTCGGAAACAGGCTCTGCCGAGAACGAGCACCATGAGATATGACATCTCTGGGAAAGCACAGATCCCCAGTGCTGTTGTGCCTGTGAATAGGCTGCCAAGGGAAGGTGAAGACCAGCAACACCTTTCAGGGCTGTCCCCTTCCTTGTGGGAGAAGGATCCGGACGTTTGCCTTTTCGGAAACAGGCTCTGCCGAGAACGAGCACCGTGAGATATGACATCTCTGGGAAAGCACAGATCCCCAGTGCTGTTGTGCCTGTGAATAGGCTGCCAAGGGAAGGTGAGGACCAGCAACAGCTTTCAGGGCTGGCACATTTCTTGTAGGAGGAATAGCCAGACGTTTGCCTTTTAGGAAACAGGCTCTGCCGAGAACAAGCACCGTGAGATATGACATCTCTGGGAAAGCACAGATCCCCAGTGCTGTTGTGCCTGTGAATAGGCTGCCAAGGGAAGGTGAAGACCAGCAACACCTTTCAGGGCTGTCCCCTTCCTTGTGGGAGAAGGATCCGGACGTTTGCCTTTTCGGAAACAGGCTCTGCCGAGAACGAGCACCGTGAGATATGACATCTCTGGGAAAGCACAGATCCCCAGTGCTGTTGTGCCTGTGAATAGGCTGCCAAGGGAAGGTGAAGACCAGCAACACCTTTCAGGGCTGTCCCCTTCCTTGTGGGAGAAGGATCCGGACGTTTGCCTTTTCGGAAACAGGCTCTGCCGAGAACGAGCACCGTGAGATATGACATCTCTGGGAAAGCACAGATCCCCAGTGCTGTTGTGCCTGTGAATAGGCTGCCAAGGGAAGGTGAGGACCAGCAACAGCTTTCAGGGCTGGCACATTTCTTGTAGGAGGAATAGCCAGATGTTTGCCTTTTCAGAAAACAGGCTCTGCCGAGAACGAGCACCGTGAGATATGACATCTCTGGGAAAGCACAGATCCCCAGTGCTGTTGTGCCTGTGAATAGACTGCCAAGGGAAGGTGAGCACCAGCAACAGCTTTCAGGGCTGTCCCCTTCCCTGTGGGAGAAGGATCCGGACGTTTGCCTTTTCGGAAACAGGCTCTGCCGAGAACGAGCACCGTGAGATATGACATCTCTGGGAAAGCACAGATCCCCAGTGCTGTTGTGCCTGTGAATAGGCTGCCAAGGGAAGGTGAGGACCAGCAACAGCTTTCAGGGCTGGCACATTTCTTATAGGAGGAATAGCCAGACCTTTGCCTTTTCGGAAACAGGCTCTGCCGAGAACGAGCACCGTGAGATATGACATCTCTGGGAAAGCACAGATCCCCAGTGCTGTTGTGCCTGTGAATAGGCTGCCAAGGGAAGGTGAAGACCAGCAACACCTTTCAGGGCTGCCACATTTCTTGTAGGAGGAATAGCCAGACGTTTGCCTTTTCGGAAACAGGCTCTGCCGAGAACGAGCACCGTGAGATATGACATCTCTGGGAAAGCACAGAACCCCAGTGCTGTTGTGCCTGTGAATAGGCTGCCAAGGGAAGGTGAGGACCAGCAAGTGCTATCAGGGCTGGCACATTTCTTGTAAGAGGAATAGCCAGACGTTTGCCTTTTCGGAAACAGGCTCTGCCTAGAACGAGCACCGTGAGATATGACATCTCTGGGAAAGCACAGATCCCCAGTGCTGTTGTGCCTGTGAATAGGCTGCCAAGGGAAGGTGAGGACCAGCAACAGCTTTCAGGGCTGGCACATTTCTTGTAGGAGGAATAGCCAGACCTTTGCCTTTTCGGAAACAGGCTCTGCCGAGAACGAGCACCGTGAGATATGACATCTCTGGGAAAGCACAGATCCCCAGTGCTGTTGTGCCTGTGAATAGGCTGCCAAGGGAAGGTGAGGACCAGCAACAGCTTTCAGGGCTGGCACATTTCTTATAGGAGGAATAGCCAGACCTTTGCCTTTTCGGAAACAGGCTCTGCCGAGAACGAGCACCGTGAGATATGACATCTCTGGGAAAGCACAGATCCCCAGTGCTGTTGTGCCTGTGAATAGGCTGCCAAGGGAAGGTGAGGACCAGCAACAGCTTTCAGGGCTGCCACATTTCTTGTAGGACGAATAATCAGACGTTTGCCTTTTCGGAAACAGGCTCTGCCGAGAACGAGCACCGTGAGATATGACATCTCTGGGAAAGCACAGATCCCCAGTGCTGTTGTGCCTGTGAATAGGCTGCCAAGGGAAGGTGAGCACCAGCAACAGCTTTCAGGGCTGTCCCCTTCCCTGTGGGAGAAGGATCCGGACGTTTGCCTTTTCGGAAACAGGCTCTGCCGAGAACGAGCACCGTGAGATATGACATCTCTGGGAAAGCACAGATCCCCAGTGCTGTTGTGCCTGTGAATAGGCTGCCAAGGGAAGGTGAGGACCAGCAACAGCTTTCAGGGCTGGCACATTTCTTATAGGAGGAATAGCCAGACCTTTGCCTTTTCGGAAACAGGCTCTGCCGAGAACGAGCACCGTGAGATATGACATCTCTGGGAAAGCACAGATCCCCAGTGCTGTTGTGCCTGTGAATAGGCTGCCAAGGGAAGGTGAGGACCAGCAACACCTTTCAGGGCTGGCACATTTCTTGTAAGAGGAATAGCCAGACGTTTGCCTTTTAGGAAACAGTCTCTGCCGAGAACGAGCACCGTGAGATATGACATCTCTGGGAAAGCACAGATCCCCAGTGCTGTTGTGCCTGTGAATAGGCTGCCAAGGGAAGGTGAGGACCAGCAACAGCTTTCAGGGCTGCCACATTTCTTATAGGAGGAATAGCCAGACGTTTGCCTTTTCGGAAACAGGCTCTGCCGAGAACGAGCACCGTGAGATATGACATCTCTGGGAAAGCACAGATCCCCAGTGCTGTTGTGCCTGTGAATAGGCTGCCAAGGGAAGGTGAAGACCAGCAACACCTTTCAGGGCTGTCCCCTTCCTTGTGGGAGAAGGATCCGGACGTTTGCCTTTTCGGAAACAGGCTCTGCCGAGAACGAGCACCGTGAGATATGACATCTCTGGGAAAGCACAGATCCCCAGTGCTGTTGTGCCTGTGAATAGGCTGCCAAGGGAAGGTGAGGACCAGCAACAGCTTTCAGGGCTGGCACATTTCTTGTAGGAGGAATAGCCAGACCTTTGCCTTTTCGGAAACAGGCTCTGCCGAGAACGAGCACCGTGAGATATGACATCTCTGGGAAAGCACAGATCCCCAGTGCTGTTGTGCCTGTGAATAGACTGCCAAGGGAAGGTGAAGACCAGCAACACCTTTCAGGGCTGTCCCCTTCCTTGTGGGAGAAGGATCCGGACGTTTGCCTTTTAGGAAACAGGCTCTGCCGAGAACGAGCACCGTGAGATATGACATCTCTGGGAAAGCACAGATCCCCAGTGCTGTTGTGCCTGTGAATAGACTGCCAAGGGAAGGTGAGGACCAGCAACAGCTTTCAGGGCTGTCCCCTTCCTTGTGGGAGAAGGATCCGGACGTTTGCCTTTTCGGAAACAGGCTCTGCCGAGAACGAGCACCGTGAGATATGACATCTCTGGGAAAGCACAGATCCCCAGTGCTGTTGTGCCTGTGAATAGGCTGCCAAGGGAAGGTGAGGACCAGCAACAGCTTTCAGGGCTGGCACATTTCTTGTAGGAGGAATAGCCAGATGTTTGCCTTTTCAGAAAACAGGCTCTGCCGAGAACGAGCACCGTGAGATATGACATCTCTGGGAAAGCACAGATCCCCAGTGCTGTTGTGCCTGTGAATAGGCTGCCAAGGGAAGGTGAGCACCAGCAACAGCTTTCAGGGCTGTCCCCTTCCCTGTGGGAGAAGGATCCGGACGTTTGCCTTTTCGGAAACAGGCTCTGCCGAGAACGAGCACCGTGAGATATGACATCTCTGGGAAAGCACAGATCCCCAGTGCTGTTGTGCCTGTGAATAGGCTGCCAAGGGAAGGTGAGGACCAGCAACAGCTTTCAGGGCTGGCACATTTCTTATAGGAGGAATAGCCAGACCTTTGCCTTTTAGGAAACAGGCTCTGCCGAGAACGAGCACCATGAGATATGACATCTCTGGGAAAGCACAGATCCCCAGTGCTGTTGTGCCTGTGAATAGGCTGCCAAGGGAAGGTGAGCACCAGCAACAGCTTTCAGGGCTGTCCCCTTCCCTGTGGGAGAAGGATCCGGACGTTTGCCTTTTCGGAAACAGGCTCTGCCGAGAACGAGCACCGTGAGATATGACATCTCTGGGAAAGCACAGATCCCCAGTGCTGTTGTGCCTGTGAATAGGCTGCCAAGGGAAGGTGAGGACCAGCAACAGCTTTCAGGGCTGCCACATTTCTTATAGGAGGAATAGCCAGACCTTTGCCTTTTCGGAAACAGGCTCTGCCGAGAACGAGCACCGTGAGATATGACATCTCTGGGAAAGCACAGATCCCCAGTGCTGTTGTGCCTGTGAATAGGCTGCCAAGGGAAGGTGAGGACCAGCAACAGCTTTCAGGGCTGGCACATTTCTTGTAGGAGGAATAGCCAGACCTTTGCCTTTTCGGAAACAGGCTCTGCCGAGAACGAGCACCGTGAGATATGACATCTCTGGGAAAGCACAGATCCCCAGTGCTGTTGTGCCTGTGAATAGGCTGCCAAGGGAAGGTGAAGACCAGCAACACCTTTCAGGGCTGTCCCCTTCCTTGTGGGAGAAGGATCCGGACGTTTGCCTTTTAGGAAACAGGCTCTGCCGAGAACGAGCACCGTGAGATATGACATCTCTGGGAAAGCACAGATCCCCAGTGCTGTTGTGCCTGTGAATAGACTGCCAAGGGAAGGTGAGGACCAGCAACAGCTTTCAGGGCTGTCCCCTTCCTTGTGGGAGAAGGATCCGGACGTTTGCCTTTTCGGAAACAGGCTCTGCCGAGAACGAGCACCGTGAGATATGACATCTCTGGGAAAGCACAGATCCCCAGTGCTGTTGTGCCTGTGAATAGGCTGCCAAGGGAAGGTGAGGACCAGCAACAGCTTTCAGGGCTGGCACATTTCTTGTAGGAGGAATAGCCAGATGTTTGCCTTTTCAGAAAACAGGCTCTGCCGAGAACGAGCACCGTGAGATATGACATCTCTGGGAAAGCACAGATCCCCAGTGCTGTTGTGCCTGTGAATAGGCTGCCAAGGGAAGGTGAGCACCAGCAACAGCTTTCAGGGCTGTCCCCTTCCCTGTGGGAGAAGGATCCGGACGTTTGCCTTTTCGGAAACAGGCTCTGCCGAGAACGAGCACCGTGAGATATGACATCTCTGGGAAAGCACAGATCCCCAGTGCTGTTGTGCCTGTGAATAGGCTGCCAAGGGAAGGTGAGGACCAGCAACAGCTTTCAGGGCTGGCACATTTCTTATAGGAGGAATAGCCAGACGTTTGCCTTTTAGGAAACAGGCTCTGCCGAGAACGAGCACCATGAGATATGACATCTCTGGGAAAGCACAGATCCCCAGTGCTGTTGTGCCTGTGAATAGGCTGCCAAGGGAAGGTGAGGACCAGCAACAGCTTTCAGGGCTGTCCCCTTCCTTGTGGGAGAAGGATCCGGACGTTTGCCTTTTCGGAAACAGGCTCTGCCGAGAACGAGCACCGTGAGATATGACATCTCTGGGAAAGCACAGATCCCCAGTGCTGTTGTGCCTGTGAATAGGCTGCCAAGGGAAGGTGAAGACCAGCAACAGCTTTCAGGGCTGTCCCCTTCCTTGTGGGAGAAGGATCCGGACGTTTGCCTTTTCGGAAACAGGCTCTGCCGAGAACGAGCACCGTGAGATATGACATCTCTGGGAAAGCACAGATCCCCAGTGCTGTTGTGCCTGTGAATAGGCTGCCAAGGGAAGGTGAGCACCAGCAACAGCTTTCAGGGCTGGCACATTTCTTGTAGGAGGAATAGGCAGACCTTTGCCTTTTCGGAAACAGGCTCTGCCGAGAACGAGCACCGTGAGATATGACATCTCTGGGAAAGCACAGTTCCCCAGTGCTGTTGTGCCTGTGAATAGGCTGCCAAGGGAAGGTGAGGACCAGCAACAGCTTTCAGGGCTGGCACATTTCTTGTAGGAGGAATAGCCAGATGTTTGCCTTTTCAGAAAACAGGCTCTGCCGAGAACGAGCACCGTGAGATATGACATCTCTGGGAAAGCACAGATCCCCAGTGCTGTTGTGCCTGTGAATAGGCTGCCAAGGGAAGGTGAGCACCAGCAACAGCTTTCAGGGCTGTCCCCTTCCCTGTGGGAGAAGGATCCGGACGTTTGCCTTTTCGGAAACAGGCTCTGCCGAGAACGAGCACCGTGAGATATGACATCTCTGGGAAAGCACAGATCCCCAGTGCTGTTGTGCCTGTGAATAGGCTGCCAAGGGAAGGTGAGGACCAGCAACAGCTTTCAGGGCTGGCACATTTCTTATAGGAGGAATAGCCAGACGTTTGCCTTTTAGGAAACAGGCTCTGCCGAGAACGAGCACCATGAGATATGACATCTCTGGGAAAGCACAGATCCCCAGTGCTGTTGTGCCTGTGAATAGGCTGCCAAGGGAAGGTGAGGACCAGCAACAGCTTTCAGGGCTGTCCCCTTCCTTGTGGGAGAAGGATCCGGACGTTTGCCTTTTGGGAAACAGGCTCTGCCGAGAACGAGCACCGTGAGATATGACATCTCTGGGAAAGCACAGATCCCCAGTGCTGTTGTGCCTGTGAATAGACTGCCAAGGGAAGGTGAAGACCAGCAACAGCTTTCAGGGCTGTCCCCTTCCTTGTGGGAGAAGGATCCGGACGTTTGCCTTTTAGGAAACAGGCTCTGCCGAGAACGAGCACCGTGAGATATGACATCTCTGGGAAAGCACAGATCCCCAGTGCTGTTGTGCCTGTGAATAGGCTGCCAAGGGAAGGTGAGGACCAGCAACAGCTTTCAGGGCTGGCACATTTCTTGTAGGAGGAATAGCCAGACCTTTGCCTTTTCGGAAACAGGCTCTGCCGAGAACGAGCACCGTGAGATATGACATCTCTGGGAAAGCACAGTTCCCCAGTGCTGTTGTGCCTGTGAATAGGCTGCCAAGGGAAGGTGAGGACCAGCAACAGCTTTCAGGGCTGGCACATTTCTTATAGGAGGAATAGCCAGACCTTTGCCTTTTAGGAAACAGGCTCTGCCGAGAACGAGCACCGTGAGATATGACATCTCTGGGAAAGCACAGATCCCCAGTGCTGTTGTGCCTGTGAATAGGCTGCCAAGGGAAGGTGAGGACCAGCAACAGCTTTCAGGGCTGCCACATTTCTTGTAGGACGAATAGCCAGACGTTTGACTTTTAGGAAACCGGCTCTGCCGAGAACGAGCACCGTGAGATATGACATCTCTGGGAAAGCACAGATCCCCAGTGCTGTTGTGCCTGTGAATAGGCTGCCAAGGGAAGGTGAGGACCAGCAACAGCTTTCAGGGCTGCCACATTTCTTGTAGGAGGAATAGCCAGACGTTTGCCTTTTCGGAAACAGGCTCTGCCGAGAACGAGCACCGTGAGATATGACATCTCTGGGAAAGCACAGATCCCCAGTGCTGTTGTGCCTGTGAATAGACTGCCAAGGGAAGGTGAGGACCAGCAACAGCTTTCAGGGCTGTCCCCTTCCCTGTGGGAGAAGGATCCGGACGTTTGCCTTTTCGGAAACAGGCTCTGCCGAGAACGAGCACCGTGAGATATGACATCTCTGGGAAAGCACAGATCCCCAGTGCTGTTGTGCCTGTGAATAGGCTGCCAAGGGAAGGTGAGGACCAGCAACAGCTTTCAGGGCTGGCACATTTCTTATAGGAGGAATAGCCAGACCTTTGCCTTTTCGGAAACAGGCTCTGCCGAGAACGAGCACCGTGAGATATGACATCTCTGGGAAAGCACAGATCCCCAGTGCTGTTGTGCCTGTGAATAGGCTGCCAAGGGAAGGTGAGGACCAGCAACTGCTATCAGGGCTGGCACATTTCTTGTAAGAGGAATAGCCAGACGTTTGCCTTTTGGGAAACAGGCTCTGCCGAGAACGAGCACCGTGAGATATGACATCTCTGGGAAAGCACAGATCCCCAGTGCTGTTGTGCCTGTGAATAGGCTGCCAAGGGAAGGTGAGGACCAGCAACAGCTTTCAGGGCTGGCACATTACTTGTAGGAGGAATAGCCAGACCTTTGCCTTTTGGGAAACAGGCTCTGCCGAGAACGAGCACCGTGAGATATGACATCTCTGGGAAAGCACAGATCCCCAGTGCTGTTGTGCCTGTGAATAGGCTGCCAAGGGAAGGTGAGGACCAGCAACAGCTTTCAGGGCTGCCACATTTCTTATAGGAGGAATAGCCAGACCTTTGCCTTTTCGGAAACAGGCTCTGCCGAGAACGAGCACCGTGAGATATGACATCTCTGGGAAAGCACAGATCCCCAGTGCTGTTGTGCCTGTGAATAGGCTGCCAAGGGAAGGTGAGGACCAGCAACAGCTTTCAGGGCTGGCACATTTCTTGTAGGAGGAATAGCCAGACGTTTGCCTTTTAGGAAACAGGCTCTGCCGAGAACGAGCACCATGAGATATGACATCTCTGGGAAAGCACAGATCCCCAGTGCTGTTGTGCCTGTGAATAGGCTGCCAAGGGAAGGTGAAGACCAGCAACAGCTTTCAGGGCTGTCCCCTTCCTTGTGGGAGAAGGATCCGGACGTTTGCCTTTTCGGAAACAGGCTCTGCCGAGAACGAGCACCGTGAGATATGACATCTCTGGGAAAGCACAGATCCCCAGTGCTGTTGTGCCTGTGAATAGACTGCCAAGGGAAGGTGAAGACCAGCAACACCGTTCAGGGCTGTCCCCTTCCTTGTGGGAGAAGGATCCGGACGTTTGCCTTTTCGGAAACAGGCTCTGCCGAGAACGAGCACCGTGAGATATGACATCTCTGGGAAAGCACAGATCCCCAGTGCTGTTGTGCCTGTGAATAGGCTGCCAAGGGAAGGTGAGGACCAGCAACAGCTTTCAGGGCTGGCACATTTCTTGTAGGAGGAATAGCCAGATGTTTGCCTTTTCAGAAAACAGGCTCTGCCGAGAACGAGCACCGTGAGATATGACATCTCTGGGAAAGCACAGATCCCCAGTGCTGTTGTGCCTGTGAATAGGCTGCCAAGGGAAGGTGAGGACCAGCAACAGCTTTCAGGGCTGGCACATTTCTTATAGGAGGAATAGCCAGACCTTTGCCTTTTCGGAAACAGGCTCTGCCGAGAACGAGCACCGTGAGATATGACATCTCTGGGAAAGCACAGATCCCCAGTGCTGTTGTGCCTGTGAATAGGCTGCCAAGGGAAGGTGAGGACCAGCAACAGCTTTCAGGGCTGGCACATTTCTTATAGGAGGAATAGCCAGACCTTTGCCTTTTCGGAAACAGGCTCTGCCGAGAACGAGCACCGTGAGATATGACATCTCTGGGAAAGCACAGATCCCCAGTGCTGTTGTGCCTGTGAATAGGCTGCCAAGGGAAGGTGAGGACCAGCAACAGCTTTCAGGGCTGGCACATTACTTGTAGGAGGAATAGCCAGACGTTTGCCTTTAGGGAAACAGGCTCTGCCGAGAACGAGCACCGTGAGATATGACATCTCTGGGAAAGCACAGATCCCCAGTGCTGTTGTGCCTGTGAATAGGCTGCCAAGGGAAGGTGAGGACCAGCAACAGCTTTCAGGGCTGCCACATTTCTTATAGGAGGAATAGCCAGACGTTTGCCTTTTCGGAAACAGGCTCTGCCGAGAACGAGCACCGTGAGATATGACATCTCTGGGAAAGCACAGATCCCCAGTGCTGTTGTGCCTGTGAATAGGCTGCCAAGGGAAGGTGAAGACCAGCAACACCTTTCAGGGCTGTCCCCTTCCTTGTGGGAGAAGGATCCGGACGTTTGCCTTTTCGGAAACAGGCTCTGCCGAGAACGAGCACCGTGAGATATGACATCTCTGGGAAAGCACAGATCCCCAGTGCTGTTGTGCCTGTGAATAGGCTGCCAAGGGAAGGTGAGGACCAGCAACAGCTTTCAGGGCTGGCACATTTCTTGTAGGACGAATAGCCAGACGTTTGCCTTTTAGGAAACAGGCTCTGCCGAGAACGAGCACCGTGAGATATGACATCTCTGGGAAAGCACAGATCCCCAGTGCTGTTGTGCCTGTGAATAGGCTGCCAAGGGAAGGTGAAGACCAGCAACACCTTTCAGGGCTGTCCCCTTCCTTGTGGGAGAAGGATCCGGACGTTTGCCTTTTCGGAAACAGGCTCTGCCGAGAACGAGCACCGTGAGATATGACATCTCTGGGAAAGCACAGATCCCCAGTGCTGTTGTGCCTGTGAATAGACTGCCAAGGGAAGGTGAAGACCAGCAACAGCTTTCAGGGCTGTCCCCTTCCTTGTGGGAGAAGGATCCGGACGTTTGCCTTTTAGGAAACAGGCTCTGCCGAGAACGAGCACCGTGAGATATGACATCTCTGGGAAAGCACAGATCCCCAGTGCTGTTGTGCCTGTGAATAGGCTGCCAAGGGAAGGTGAAGACCAGCAACACCTTTCAGGGCTGTCCCCTTCCTTGTGGGAGAAGGATCCGGACGTTTGCCTTTTCGGAAACAGGCTCTGCCGAGAACGAGCACCGTGAGATATGACATCTCTGGGAAAGCACAGATCCCCAGTGCTGTTGTGCCTGTGAATAGACTGCCAAGGGAAGGTGAAGACCAGCAACAGCTTTCAGGGCTGTCCCCTTCCTTGTGGGAGAAGGATCCGGACGTTTGCCTTTTCGGAAACAGGCTCTGCCGAGAACGAGCACCGTGAGATATGACATCTCTGGGAAAGCACAGATCCCCAGTGCTGTTGTGCCTGTGAATAGGCTGCCAAGGGAAGGTGAGGACCAGCAACACCTTTCAGGGCTGGCACATTTCTTGTAGGAGGAATAGCCAGATGTTTGCCTTTTCAGAAAACAGGCTCTGCCGAGAACGAGCACCGTGAGATATGACATCTCTGGGAAAGCACAGATCCCCAGTGCTGTTGTGCCTGTGAATAGGCTGCCAAGGGAAGGTGAGGACCAGCAACAGCTTTCAGGGCTGGCACATTTCTTATAGGAGGAATAGCCAGACCTTTGCCTTTTCGGAAACAGGCTCTGCCGAGAACGAGCACCGTGAGATATGACATCTCTGGGAAAGCACAGATCCCCAGTGCTGTTGTGCCTGTGAATAGGCTGCCAAGGGAAGGTGAGGACCAGCAACAGCTTTCAGGGCTGGCACATTTCTTATAGGAGGAATAGCCAGACCTTTGCCTTTTCGGAAACAGGCTCTGCCGAGAACGAGCACCGTGAGATATGACATCTCTGGGAAAGCACAGATCCCCAGTGCTGTTGTGCCTGTGAATAGGCTGCCAAGGGAAGGTGAAGACCAGCAACACCTTTCAGGGCTGTCCCCTTCCTTGTGGGAGAAGGATCCGGACGTTTGCCTTTTCGGAAACAGGCTCTGCCGAGAACGAGCACCGTGAGATATGACATCTCTGGGAAAGCACAGATCCCCAGTGCTGTTGTGCCTGTGAATAGGCTGCCAAGGGAAGGTGAGGACCAGCAACAGCTTTCAGGGCTGGCACATTTCTTGTAGGAGGAATAGCCAGACGTTTGCCTTTTAGGAAACAGGCTCTGCCGAGAACGAGCACCGTGAGATATGACATCTCTGGGAAAGCACAGATCCCCAGTGCTGTTGTGCCTGTGAATAGGCTGCCAAGGGAAGGTGAAGACCAGCAACACCTTTCAGGGCTGTCCCCTTCCTTGTGGGAGAAGGATCCGGACGTTTGCCTTTTCGGAAACAGGCTCTGCCGAGAACGAGCACCGTGAGATATGACATCTCTGGGAAAGCACAGATCCCCAGTGCTGTTGTGCCTGTGAATAGACTGCCAAGGGAAGGTGAAGACCAGCAACAGCTTTCAGGGCTGTCCCCTTCCTTGTGGGAGAAGGATCCGGACGTTTGCCTTTTAGGAAACAGGCTCTGCCGAGAACGAGCACCGTGAGATATGACATCTCTGGGAAAGCACAGATCCCCAGTGCTGTTGTGCCTGTGAATAGACTGCCAAGGGAAGGTGAAGACCAGCAACAGCTTTCAGGGCTGTCCCCTTCCCTGTGGGAGAAGGATCCGGACGTTTGCCTTTTCGGAAACAGGCTCTGCCGAGAACGAGCACCGTGAGATATGACATCTCTGGGAAAGCACAGATCCCCAGTGCTGTTGTGCCTGTGAATAGGCTGCCAAGGGAAGGTGAGGACCAGCAACAGCTTTCAGGGCTGGCACATTTCTTGTAGGAGGAATAGCCAGATGTTTGCCTTTTCAGAAAACAGGCTCTGCCGAGAATGAGCACCGTGAGATATGACATCTCTGGGAAAGCACAGATCCCCAGTGCTGTTGTGCCTGTGAATAGACTGCCAAGGGAAGGTGAGCACCAGCAACAGCTTTCAGGGCTGTCCCCTTCCCTGTGGGAGAAGGATCCGGACGTTTGCCTTTTCGGAAACAGGCTCTGCCGAGAACGAGCACCGTGAGATATGACATCTCTGGGAAAGCACAGATCCCCAGTGCTGTTGTGCCTGTGAATAGGCTGCCAAGGGAAGGTGAGGACCAGCAACACCTTTCAGGGCTGGCACATTTCTTATAGGAGGAATAGCCAGACCTTTGCCTTTTAGGAAACAGGCTCTGCCGAGAACGAGCACCGTGAGATATGACATCTCTGGGAAAGCACAGATCCCCAGTGCTGTTGTGCCTGTGAATAGGCTGCCAAGGGAAGGTGAGGACCAGCAACAGCTTTCAGGGCTGCCACATTTCTTGTAGGACGAATAGCCAGACGTTTGCCTTTTAGGAAACAGGCTCTGCCGAGAACGAGCACCGTGAGATATGACATCTCTGGGAAAGCACAGATCCCCAGTGCTGTTGTGCCTGTGAATAGGCTGCCAAGGGAAGGTGAGGACCAGCAACAGCTTTCAGGGCTGGCACATTTCTTGTAAGAGGAATAGCCAGACGTTTGACTTTTCGGAAACAGGCTCTGCCGAGAACGAGCACCGTGAGATATGACATCTCTGGGAAAGCACAGATCCCCAGTGCTGTTGTGCCTGTGAATAGGCTGCCAAGGGAAGGTGAGGACCAGCAACAGCTTTCAGGGCTGCCACATTTCTTGTAGGAGGAATAGCCAGACGTTTGCCTTTTAGGAAACAGGCTCTGCCGAGAACGAGCACCGTGAGATATGACATCTCTGGGAAAGCACAGATCCCCAGTGCTGTTGTGCCTGTGAATAGGCTGCCAAGGGAAGGTGAGGACCAGCAACAGCTTTCAGGGCTGGCACATTTCTTATAGGAGGAATAGCCAGACCGTTGCCTTTTCGGAAACAGGCTCTGCCGAGAACGAGCACCGTGAGATATGACATCTCTGGGAAAGCACAGATCCCCAGTGCTGTTGTGCCTGTGAATAGGCTGCCAAGGGAAGGTGAGGACCAGCAACTGCTATCAGGGCTGGCACATTTCATGTAAGAGGAATAGCCAGACGTTTGCCTTTTCGGAAACAGGCTCCGCCGAGAACGAGCACCGTGAGATATGACATCTCTGGGAAAGCACAGATCCCCAGTGCTGTTGTGCCTGTGAATAGGCTGCCAAGGGAAGGTGAGCACCAGCAACAGCTTTCAGGGCTGGCACATTACTTGTAGGAGGAATAGCCAGATGTTTGCCTTTTGGGAAACAGGCTCTGCCGAGAACGAGCACCGTGAGATATGACATCTCTGGGAAAGCACAGATCCCCAGTGCTGTTGTGCCTGTGAATAGGCTGCCAAGGGAAGGTGAGGACCAGCAACAGCTTTCAGGGCTGGCACATTTCTTATAGGAGGAATAGCCAGACGTTTGCCTTTTCGGAAACAGGCTCTGCCGAGAACGAGCACCGTGAGATATGACATCTCTGGGAAAGCACAGATCCCCAGTGCTGTTGTGCCTGTGAATAGGCTGCCAAGGGAAGGTGAGGACCAGCAACACCTTTCAGGGCTGTCCCCTTCCTTGTGGGAGAATGATCCGGACGTTTGCCTTTTCGGAAACAGGCTCTGCCGAGAACGAGCACCGTGAGATATGACATCTCTGGGAAAGCACAGATCCCCAGTGCTGTTGTGCCTGTGAATAGGCTGCCAAGGGAAGGTGAGGACCAGCAACAGCTTTCAGGGCTGGCACATTTCTTGTAGGAGGAATAGCCAGACGTTTGCCTTTTAGGAAACAGGCTCTGCCGAGAACGAGCACCGTGAGATATGACATCTCTGGGAAAGCACAGATCCCCAGTGCTGTTGTGCCTGTGAATAGGCTGCCAAGGGAAGGTGAAGACCAGCAACACCTTTCAGCGCTGTCCCCTTCCTTGTGGGAGAAGGATCCGGACGTTTGCCTTTTCGGAAACAGGCTCTGCCGAGAACGAGCACCGTGAGATATGACATCTCTGGGAAAGCACAGATCCCCAGTGCTGTTGTGCCTGTGAATAGACTGCCAAGGGAAGGTGAAGACCAGCAACAGCTTTCAGGGCTGTCCCCTTCCTTGTGGGAGAAGGATCCGGACGTTTGCCTTTTCGGAAACAGGCTCTGCCGAGAACGAGCACCGTGAGATATGACATCTCTGGGAAAGCACAGATCCCCAGTGCTGATGTGCCTGTGAATAGGCTGCCAAGGGAAGGTGAGCACCAGCAACAGCTTTCAGGGCTGTCCCCTTCCTTGTGGGAGAAGGATCCGGACGTTTGCCTTTTCGGAAACAGGCTCTGCCGAGAACGAGCACCGTGAGATATGACATCTCTGGGAAAGCACAGATCCCCAGTGCTGTTGTGCCTGTGAATAGGCTGCCAAGGGAAGGTGAGGACCAGCAACAGCTTTCAGGGCTGGCACATTTCTTATAGGAGGAATAGCCAGACCGTTGCCTTTTCGGAAACAGGCTCTGCCGAGAACGAGCACCGTGAGATATGACATCTCTGGGAAAGCACAGATCCCCAGTGCTGTTGTGCCTGTGAATAGGCTGCCAAGGGAAGGTGAGGACCAGCAACTGCTATCAGGGCTGGCACATTTCATGTAAGAGGAATAGCCAGACGTTTGCCTTTTCGGAAACAGGCTCCGCCGAGAACGAGCACCGTGAGATATGACATCTCTGGGAAAGCACAGATCCCCAGTGCTGTTGTGCCTGTGAATAGGCTGCCAAGGGAAGGTGAGCACCAGCAACAGCTTTCAGGGCTGGCACATTACTTGTAGGAGGAATAGCCAGACGTTTGCCTTTTGGGAAACAGGCTCTGCCGAGAACGAGCACCGTGAGATATGACATCTCTGGGAAAGCACAGATCCCCAGTGCTGTTGTGCCTGTGAATAGGCTGCCAAGGGAAGGTGAGGACCAGCAACAGCTTTCAGGGCTGGCACATTTCTTATAGGAGGAATAGCCAGACGTTTGCCTTTTGGGAAACAGGCTCTGCCGAGAACGAGCACCGTGAGATATGACATCTCTGGGAAAGCACAGATCCCCAGTGCTGTTGTGCCTGTGAATAGGCTGCCAAGGGAAGGTGAAGACCAGCAACACCTTTCAGGGCTGTCCCCTTCCTTGTGGGAGAAGGATCCGGACGTTTGCCTTTTCGGAAACAGGCTCTGCCGAGAACGAGCACCGTGAGATATGACATCTCTGGGAAAGCACAGATCCCCAGTGCTGTTGTGCCTGTGAATAGGCTGCCAAGGGAAGGTGAGGACCAGCAACAGCTTTCAGGGCTGGCACATTTCTTGTAGGAGGAATAGCCAGACGTTTGCCTTTTAGGAAACAGGCTCTGCCGAGAACGAGCACCGTGAGATATGACATCTCTGGGAAAGCACAGATCCCCAGTGCTGTTGTGCCTGTGAATAGGCTGCCAAGGGAAGGTGAAGACCAGCAACACCTTTCAGGGCTGTCCCCTTCCTTGTGGGAGAAGGATCCGGACGTTTGCCTTTTCGGAAACAGGCTCTGCCGAGAACGAGCACCGTGAGATATGACATCTCTGGGAAAGCACAGATCCCCAGTGCTGTTGTGCCTGTGAATAGGCTGCCAAGGGAAGGTGAAGACCAGCAACAGCTTTCAGGGCTGTCCCCTTCCTTGTGGGAGAAGGATCCGGACGTTTGCCTTTTCGGAAACAGGCTCTGCCGAGAACGAGCACCGTGAGATATGACATCTCTGGGAAAGCACAGATCCCCAGTGCTGTTGTGCCTGTGAATAGGCTGCCAAGGGAAGGTGAGGACCAGCAACAGCTTTCAGGGCTGGCACATTTCTCACAGGAGGAATAGCCAGACCTTTGCCTTTTCGGAAACAGGCTCTGCCGAGAACGAGCACCGTGAGATATGACATCTCTGGGAAAGCACAGATCCCCAGTGCTGTTGTGCCTGTGAATAGGCTGCCAAGGGAAGGTGAGGACCAGCAACTGCTATCAGGGCTGGCACATTTCTTGTAAGAGGAATAGCCAGACGTTTGCCTTTTCGGAAACAGGCTCTGCCGAGAACGAGCACCGTGAGATATGACATCTCTGGGAAAGCACAGATCCCCAGTGCTGTTGTGCCTGTGAATAGGCTGCCAAGGGAAGGTGAGGACCAGCAACAGCTTTCAGGGCTGCCACATTTCTTATAGGAGGAATAGCCAGACGTTTGCCTTTTCGGAAACAGGCTCTGCCGAGAACGAGCACCGTGAGATATGACATCTCTGGGAAAGCACAGATCCCCAGTGCTGTTGTGCCTGTGAATAGGCTGCCAAGGGAAGGTGAAGACCAGCAACACCTTTCAGGGCTGTCCCCTTCCTTGTGGGAGAAGGATCCGGACGTTTGCCTTTTCGGAAACAGGCTCTGCCGAGAACGAGCACCGTGAGATATGACATCTCTGGGAAAGCACAGATCCCCAGTGCTGTTGTGCCTGTGAATAGGCTGCCAAGGGAAGGTGAGGACCAGCAACAGCTTTCAGGGCTGCCACATTTCTTGTAGGAGGAATAGCCAGACGTTTGCCTTTTAGGAAACAGGCTCTGCCGAGAACGAGCACCGTGAGATATGACATCTCTGGGAAAGCACAGATCCCCAGTGCTGTTGTGCCTGTGAATAGGCTGCCAAGGGAAGGTGAAGACCAGCAACACCTTTCAGGGCTGTCCCCTTCCTTGTGGGAGAAGGATCCGGACGTTTGCCTTTTCGGAAACAGGCTCTGCCGAGAACAAGCACCGTGAGATATGACATCTCTGGGAAAGCACAGATCCCCAGTGCTGTTGTGCCTGTGAATAGGCTGCCAAGGGAAGGTGAGGACCAGCAACAGCTTTCAGAGCTGGCACATTTCTTGTAGGAGGAATAGCCAGATGTTTGCCTTTTCAGAAAACAGGCTCTGCCGAGAACAAGCACCGTGAGATATGACATCTCTGGGAAAGCACAGATCCCCAGTGCTGTTGTGCCTGTGAATAGACTGCCAAGGGAAGGTGAGCACCAGCAACAGCTTTCAGGGCTGTCCCCTTCCCTGTGGGAGAAGGATCCGGACGTTTGCCTTTTCGGAAACAGGCTCTGCCGAGAACGAGCACCGTGAGATATGACATCTCTGGGAAAGCACAGATCCCCAGTGCTGTTGTGCCTGTGAATAGGCTGCCAAGGGAAGGTGAGGACCAGCAACAGCTTTCAGGGCTGGCACATTTCTTATAGGAGGAATAGCCAGACCTTTGCCTTTTCGGAAACAGGCTCTGCCGAGAACGAGCACCGTGAGATATGACATCTCTGGGAAAGCACAGATCCCCAGTGCTGTTGTGCCTGTGAATAGGCTGCCAAGGGAAGGTGAGGACCAGCAACAGCTTTCAGGGCTGCCACATTTCTT
Organism: Buteo buteo; assembly: GCF_964188355.1. Lineage (NCBI taxonomy): Eukaryota > Metazoa > Chordata > Aves > Accipitriformes > Accipitridae > Buteo > Buteo buteo. The sequence goes on from NC_134177.1 coordinate 25,700,959, forward strand.
GTAGGACGAATAGCCAGAAGTTTGCCTTTTCGGAAACAGGCTCTGCTGAGAACGAGCACCGTGAGATATGACATCTCTGGGAAAGCACAGATCACCAGTGCTGTTGTGCCTGTGAATAGGCTGCCAAGGGAAGGTGAAGACCAGCAAGTGCTATCAGGGCTGGCACATTTCTTGTAAGAGGAATAGCCAGACGTTTGCCTTTTCGGAAACAGGCTCTGCCGAGAACGAGCACCGTGAGATATGACATCTCTGGGAAAGCACAGATCCCCAGTGCTGTTGTGCCTGTGAATAGGCTGCCAAGGGAAGGTGAGGACCAGCAACAGCTTTCAGGGCTGGCACATTTCTTGTAGGAGGAATAGCCAGACGTTTGCCTTTTAGGAAACAGGCACTGCCGAGAACGAGCACCGTGAGATATGACATCTCTGGGAAAGCACAGATCCCCAGTGCTGTTGTGCCTGTGAATAGGCTGCCAAGGGAAGGTGAAGACCAGCAACAGCTTTCAGGGCTGTCCCCTTCCTTGTGGGAGAAGGATCCGGACGTTTGCCTTTTCGGAAACAGGCTCTGCCGAGAACGAGCACCGTGAGATATGACATCTCTGGGAAAGCACAGATCCCCAGTGCTGTTGTGCCTGTGAATAGGCTGCCAAGGGAAGGTGAAGACCAGCAACAGCTTTCAGGGCTGTCCCCTTCCTTGTGGGAGAAGGATCCGGACGTTTGCCTTTTCGGAAACAGGCTCTGCCGAGAACGAGCACCGTGAGATATGACATCTCTGGGAAAGCACAGATCCCCAGTGCTGTTGTGCCTGTGAATAGGCTGCCAAGGGAAGGTGAGGACCAGCAACAGCTTTCAGGGCTGGCACATTTCTTATAGGAGGAATAGCCAGACCTTTGCCTTTTCGGAAACAGGCTCTGCCGAGAACGAGCACCGTGAGATATGACATCTCTGGGAAAGCACAGATCCCCAGTGCTGTTGTGCCTGTGAATAGGCTGCCAAGGGAAGGTGAGGACCAGCAACAGCTTTCAGGGCTGCCACATTTCTTGTAAGAGGAATAGCCAGACGTTTGACTTTTCGGAAACAGGCTCTGCCGAGAACGAGCACCGTGAGATATGACATCTCTGGGAAAGCACAGATCCCCAGTGCTGATGTGCCTGTGAATAGGCTGCCAAGGGAAGGTGAGCACCAGCAACAGCTTTCAGGGCTGTCCCCTTCCTTGTGGGAGAAGGATCCGGACGTTTGCCTTTTCGGAAACAGGCTCTGCCGAGAACGAGCACCGTGAGATATGACATCTCTGGGAAAGCACAGATCCCCAGTGCTGTTGTGCCTGTGAATAGGCTGCCAAGGGAAGGTGAGGACCAGCAACAGCTTTCAGGGCTGGCACATTTCTTATAGGAGGAATAGCCAGACCTTTGCCTTTTCGGAAACAGGCTCTGCCGAGAACGAGCACCGTGAGATATGACATCTCTGGGAAAGCACAGATCCCCAGTGCTGTTGTGCCTGTGAATAGGCTGCCAAGGGAAGGTGAGGACCAGCAAGTGCTATCAGGGCTGGCACATTTCATGTAAGAGGAATAGCCAGACGTTTGCCTTTTCGGAAACAGGCTCTGCCGAGAACGAGCACCGTGAGATATGACATCTCTGGGAAAGCACAGATCCCCAGTGCTGTTGTGTCTGTGAATAGGCTGCCAAGGGAAGGTGAGCACCAGCAACAGCTTTCAGGGCTGGCACATTACTTGTAGGAGGAATAGCCAGACGTTTGCCTTTTGGGAAACAGGCTCTGCCGAGAACGAGCACCGTGAGATATGACATCTCTGGGAAAGCACAGATCCCCAGTGCTGTTGTGCCTGTGAATAGGCTGCCAAGGGAAGGTGAGGACCAGCAACAGCTTTCAGGGCTGGCACATTTCTTATAGGAGGAATAGCCAGACGTTTGCCTTTTCGGAAACAGGCTCTGCCGAGAACGAGCACCGTGAGATATGACATCTCTGGGAAAGCACAGATCCCCAGTGCTGTTGTGCCTGTGAATAGGCTGCCAAGGGAAGGTGAAGACCAGCAACACCTTTCAGGGCTGTCCCCTTCCTTGTGGGAGAAGGATCCGGACGTTTGCCTTTTCGGAAACAGGCTCTGCCGAGAACGAGCACCGTGAGATATGACATCTCTGGGAAAGCACAGATCCCCAGTGCTGTTGTGCCTGTGAATAGGCTGCCAAGGGAAGGTGAGGACCAGCAACAGCTTTCAGGGCTGGCTCATTTCTTGTAGGAGGAATAGCCAGACCTTTGCCTTTTAGGAAACAGGCTCTGCCGAGAACGAGCACCGTGAGATATGACATCTCTGGGAAAGCACAGATCCCCAGTGCTGTTGTGCCTGTGAATAGGCTGCCAAGGGAAGGTGAAGACCAGCAACACCTTTCAGGGCTGTCCCCTTCCTTGTGGGAGAAGGATCCGGACGTTTGCCTTTTCGGAAACAGGCTCTGCCGAGAACGAGCACCGTGAGATATGACATCTCTGGGAAAGCACAGATCCCCAGTGCTGTTGTGCCTGTGAATAGGCTGCCAAGGGAAGGTGAGGACCAGCAACAGCTTTCAGGGCTGGCACATTTCTTATAGGAGGAATAGCCAGACCTTTGCCTTTTCGGAAACAGGCTCTGCCGAGAACGAGCACCGTGAGATATGACATCTCTGGGAAAGCACAGATCCCCAGTGCTGTTGTGCCTGTGAATAGGCTGCCAAGGGAAGGTGAGGACCAGCAACTGCTATCAGGGCTGGCACATTTCTTGTAAGAGGAATAGCCAGACGTTTGCCTTTTCGGAAACAGGCTCTGCCGAGAACGAGCACCGTGAGATATGACATCTCTGGGAAAGCACAGATCCCCAGTGCTGTTGTGCCTGTGAATAGGCTGCCAAGGGAAGGTGAGGACCAGCAACAGCTTTCAGGGCTGGCACATTTCTTGTAGGAGGAATAGCCAGATGTTTGCCTTTTGGGAAACAGGCTCTGCCGAGAACGAGCACCGTGAGATATGACATCTCTGGGAAAGCACAGATCCCCAGTGCTGTTGTGCCTGTGAATAGGCTGCCAAGGGAAGGTGAAGACCAGCAACACCTTTCAGGGCTGTCCCCTTCCTTGTGGGAGAAGGATCCGGACGTTTGCCTTTTCGGAAACAGGCTCTGCCGAGAACGAGCACCGTGAGATATGACATCTCTGGGAAAGCACAGATCCCCAGTGCTGTTGTGCCTGTGAATAGGCTGCCAAGGGAAGGTGAGGACCAGCAACAGCTTTCAGGGCTGCCACATTTCTTGTAGGAGGAATAGCCAGACGTTTGCCTTTTAGGAAACAGGCTCTGCCGAGAACGAGCACCGTGAGATATGACATCTCTGGGAAAGCACAGATCCCCAGTGCTGTTGTGCCTGTGAATAGGCTGCCAAGGGAAGGTGAAGACCAGCAACACCTTTCAGGGCTGTCCCCTTCCTTGTGGGAGAAGGATCCGGACGTTTGCCTTTTCGGAAACAGGCTCTGCCGAGAACAAGCACCGTGAGATATGACATCTCTGGGAAAGCACAGATCCCCAGTGCTGTTGTGCCTGTGAATAGGCTGCCAAGGGAAGGTGAGGACCAGCAACAGCTTTCAGGGCTGGCACATTTCTTGTAGGAGGAATAGCCAGATGTTTGCCTTTTCAGAAAACAGGCTCTGCCGAGAACAAGCACCGTGAGATATGACATCTCTGGGAAAGCACAGATCCCCAGTGCTGTTGTGCCTGTGAATAGACTGCCAAGGGAAGGTGAGCACCAGCAACAGCTTTCAGGGCTGTCCCCTTCCTTGTGGGAGAAGGATCCGGACGTTTGCCTTTTCGGAAACAGGCTCTGCCGAGAACGAGCACCGTGAGATATGACATCTCTGGGAAAGCACAGATCCCCAGTGCTGTTGTGCCTGTGAATAGGCTGCCAAGGGAAGGTGAGGACCAGCAACAGCTTTCAGGGCTGGCACATTTCTTATAGGAGGAATAGCCAGACCTTTGCCTTTTCGGAAACAGGCTCTGCCGAGAACGAGCACCGTGAGATATGACATCTCTGGGAAAGCACAGATCCCCAGTGCTGTTGTGCCTGTGAATAGGCTGCCAAGGGAAGGTGAGGACCAGCAACAGCTTTCAGGGCTGCCACATTTCTTGTAGGAGGAATAGCCAGACGTTTGCCTTTTCGGAAACAGGCTCTGCCGAGAACGAGCACCGTGAGATATGACATCTCTGGGAAAGCACAGATCACCAGTGCTGTTGTGCCTGTGAATAGGCTGCCAAGGGAAGGTGAGGACCAGCAAGTGCTATCAGGGCTGGCACATTTCTTGTAAGAGGAATAGCCAGACGTTTGCCTTTTCGGAAACAGGCTCTGCCGAGAACGAGCACCGTGAGATATGACATCTCTGGGAAAGCACAGATCCCCAGTGCTGTTGTGCCTGTGAATAGGCTGCCAAGGGAAGGTGAGGACCAGCAACAGCTTTCAGGGCTGGCACATTTCTTGTAGGAGGAATAGCCAGACGTTTGCCTTTTAGGAAACAGGCACTGCCGAGAACGAGCACCGTGAGATATGACATCTCTGGGAAAGCACAGATCCCCAGTGCTGTTGTGCCTGTGAATAGGCTGCCAAGGGAAGGTGAAGACCAGCAACACCTTTCAGGGCTGTCCCCTTCCTTGTGGGAGAAGGATCCCGACGTTTGCCTTTTCAGAAACAGGCTCTGCCGAGAACGAGCACCGTGAGATATGACATCTCTGGGAAAGCACAGATCCCCAGTGCTGTTGTGCCTGTGAATAGGCTGCCAAGGGAAGGTGAAGACCAGCAACAGCTTTCAGGGCTGTCCCCTTCCTTGTGGGAGAAGGATCCGGACGTTTGCCTTTTCGGAAACAGGCTCTGCCGAGAACGAGCACCGTGAGATATGACATCTCTGGGAAAGCACAGATCCCCAGTGCTGTTGTGCCTGTGAATAGGCTGCCAAGGGAAGGTGAGGACCAGCAACAGCTTTCAGGGCTGGCACATTTCTTATAGGAGGAATAGCCAGACCTTTGCCTTTTCGGAAACAGGCTCTGCCGAGAACGAGCACCGTGAGATATGACATCTCTGGGAAAGCACAGATCCCCAGTGCTGTTGTGCCTGTGAATAGGCTGCCAAGGGAAGGTGAGGACCAGCAACAGCTTTCAGGGCTGCCACATTTCTTGTAGGACGAATAGCCAGACGTTTGCCTTTTCGGAAACAGGCTCTGCCGAGAACGAGCACCGTGAGATATGACATCTCTGGGAAAGCACAGATCCCCAGTGCTGATGTGCCTGTGAATAGGCTGCCAAGGGAAGGTGAGCACCAGCAACAGCTTTCAGGGCTGTCCCCTTCCTTGTGGGAGAAGGATCCGGACGTTTGCCTTTTCGGAAACAGGCTCTGCCGAGAACGAGCACCGTGAGATATGACATCTCTGGGAAAGCACAGATCCCCAGTGCTGTTGTGCCTGTGAATAGGCTGCCAAGGGAAGGTGAGGACCAGCAACAGCTTTCAGGGCTGGCACATTTCTTGTAGGAGGAATAGCCAGACGTTTGCCTTTTAGGAAACAGGCTCTGCCGAGAACGAGCACCGTGAGATATGACATCTCTGGGAAAGCACAGATCCCCAGTGCTGTTGTGCCTGTGAATAGGCTGCCAAGGGAAGGTGAAGACCAGCAACACCTTTCAGGGCTGTCCCCTTCCTTGTGGGAGAAGGATCCGGACGTTTGCCTTTTCGGAAACAGGCTCTGCCGAGAACGAGCACCGTGAGATATGACATCTCTGGGAAAGCACAGATCCCCAGTGCTGTTGTGCCTGTGAATAGACTGCCAAGGGAAGGTGAAGACCAGCAACAGCTTTCAGGGCTGTCCCCTTCCTTGTGGGAGAAGGATCCGGACGTTTGCCTTTTCGGAAACAGGCTCTGCCGAGAACGAGCACCGTGAGATATGACATCTCTGGGAAAGCACAGATCCCCAGTGCTGTTGTGCCTGTGAATAGGCTGCCAAGGGAAGGTGAGCACCAGCAACAGCTTTCAGGGCTGGCACATTTCTTATAGGAGGAATAGCCAGACGTTTGCCTTTTAGGAAACAGGCTCTGCCGAGAACGAGCACCGTGAGATATGACATCTCTGGGAAAGCACAGATCCCCAGTGCTGTTGTGCCTGTGAATAGGCTGCCAAGGGAAGGTGAGGACCAGCAACAGCTTTCAGGGCTGGCACATTTCTTACAGGAGGAATAGCCAGACGTTTGCCTTTTCGGAAACAGGCTCTGCCGAGAACGAGCACCGTGAGATATGACATCTCTGGGAAAGCACAGATCCCCAGTGCTGTTGTGCCTGTGAATAGGCTGCCAAGGGAAGGTGAAGACCAGCAACACCTTTCAGCGCTGTCCCCTTCCTTGTGGGAGAAGGATCCGGACGTTTGCCTTTTCGGAAACAGGCTCTGCCGAGAACGAGCACCGTGAGATATGACATCTCTGGGAAAGCACAGATCCCCAGTGCTGTTGTGCCTGTGAATAGGCTGCCAAGGGAAGGTGAGGACCAGCAACAGCTTTCAGGGCTGGCACATTTCTCACAGGAGGAATAGCCAGACCTTTGCCTTTTCGGAAACAGGCTCTGCCGAGAACGAGCACCGTGAGATATGACATCTCTGGGAAAGCACAGATCCCCAGTGCTGTTGTGCCTGTGAATAGGCTGCCAAGGGAAGGTGAGGACCAGCAACAGCTTTCAGGGCTGGCACATTTCTTATAGGAGGAATAGCCAGACGTTTGCCTTTTCGGAAACAGGCTCTGCCGAGAACGAGCACCGTGAGATATGACATCTCTGGGAAAGCACAGATCCCCAGTGCTGTTGTGCCTGTGAATAGGCTGCCAAGGGAAGGTGAAGACCAGCAACACCTTTCAGGGCTGTCCCCTTCCTTGTGGGAGAAGGATCCGGACGTTTGCCTTTTCGGAAACAGGCTCTGCCGAGAACGAGCACCGTGAGATATGACATCTCTGGGAAAGCACAGATCCCCAGTGCTGTTGTGCCTGTGAATAGGCTGCCAAGGGAAGGTGAGGACCAGCAACAGCTTTCAGGGCTGGCACATTTCTTGTAGGAGGAATAGCCAGACGTTTGCCTTTTAGGAAACAGGCTCTGCCGAGAACGAGCACCGTGAGATATGACATCTCTGGGAAAGCACAGATCCCCAGTGCTGTTGTGCCTGTGAATAGGCTGCCAAGGGAAGGTGAAGACCAGCAACACCTTTCAGGGCTGTCCCCTTCCTTGTGGGAGAAGGATCCGGACGTTTGCCTTTTCGGAAACAGGCTCTGCCGAGAACGAGCACCGTGAGATATGACATCTCTGGGAAAGCACAGATCCCCAGTGCTGTTGTGCCTGTGAATAGACTGCCAAGGGAAGGTGAAGACCAGCAACAGCTTTCAGGGCTGTCCCCTTCCTTGTGGGAGAAGGATCCGGACGTTTGCCTTTTCGGAAACAGGCTCTGCCGAGAACGAGCACCGTGAGATATGACATCTCTGGGAAAGCACAGATCCCCAGTGCTGTTGTGCCTGTGAATAGGCTGCCAAGGGAAGGTGAGGACCAGCAACAGCTTTCAGGGCTGGCACATTTCTCACAGGAGGAATAGCCAGACCTTTGCCTTTTCGGAAACAGGCTCTGCCGAGAACGAGCACCGTGAGATATGACATCTCTGGGAAAGCACAGATCCCCAGTGCTGTTGTGCCTGTGAATAGGCTGCCAAGGGAAGGTGAGGACCAGCAACAGCTTTCAGGGCTGGCACATTTCTTGTAGGAGGAATAGCCAGATGTTTGCCTTTTCAGAAAACAGGCTCTGCCGAGAACGAGCACCGTGAGATATGACATCTCTGGGAAAGCACAGATCCCCAGTGCTGCTGTGCCTGTGAATAGACTGCCAAGGGAAGGTGAGGACCAGCAACAGCTTTCAGGGCTGTCCCCTTCCCTGTGGGAGAAGGATCCGGACGTTTGCCTTGTCGGAAACAGGCTCTGCCGAGAACGAGCACCATGAGATATGACATCTCTGGGAAAGCACAGATCCCCAGTGCTGTTGTGCCTGTGAATAGGCTGCCAAGGGAAGGTGAGGACCAGCAACAGCTTTCAGGGCTGCCACATTTCTTACAGGAGGAATAGCCAGACGTTTGCCTTTTAGGAAACAGGCTCTGCCGAGAACGAGCACCGTGAGATATGACATCTCTGGGAAAGCACAGATCCCCAGTGCTGTTGTGCCTGTGAATAGGCTGCCAAGGGAAGGTGAGGACCAGCAACAGCTTTCAGGGCTGGCACATTTCTTACAGGAGGAATAGCCAGACGTTTGCCTTTTCGGAAACAGGCTCTGCCGAGAACGAGCACCGTGAGATATGACATCTCTGGGAAAGCACAGATCCCCAGTGCTGTTGTGCCTGTGAATAGGCTGCCAAGGGAAGGTGAAGACCAGCAACACCTTTCAGGGCTGTCCCCTTCCTTGTGGGAGAAGGATCCGGACGTTTGCCTTTTCGGAAACAGGCTCTGCCGAGAACGAGCACCGTGAGATATGACATCTCTGGGAAAGCACAGATCCCCAGTGCTGTTGTGCCTGTGAATAGGCTGCCAAGGGAAGGTGAGGACCAGCAACAGCTTTCAGGGCTGGCACATTTCTCACAGGAGGAATAGCCAGACCTTTGCCTTTTAGGAAACAGGCTCTGCCGAGAACGAGCACCGTGAGATATGACATCTCTGGGAAAGCACAGATCCCCAGTGCTGTTGTGCCTGTGAATAGGCTGCCAAGGGAAGGTGAGGACCAGCAACAGCTTTCAGGGCTGGCACATTTCTTATAGGAGGAATAGCCAGACGTTTGCCTTTTAGGAAACAGGCTCTGCCGAGAACGAGCACCGTGAGATATGACATCTCTGGGAAAGCACAGATCCCCAGTGCTGTTGTGCCTGTGAATAGGCTGCCAAGGGAAGGTGAAGACCAGCAACACCTTTCAGGGCTGTCCCCTTCCTTGTGGGAGAAGGATCCGGACGTTTGCCTTTTCGGAAACAGGCTCTGCCGAGAACGAGCACCGTGAGATATGACATCTCTGGGAAAGCACAGATCCCCAGTGCTGTTGTGCCTGTGAATAGGCTGCCAAGGGAAGGTGAGGACCAGCAACAGCTTTCAGGGCTGGCACATTTCTTGTAGGAGGAATAGCCAGACGTTTGCCTTTTAGGAAACAGGCTCTGCCGAGAACGAGCACCGTGAGATATGACATCTCTGGGAAAGCACAGATCCCCAGTGCTGTTGTGCCTGTGAATAGGCTGCCAAGGGAAGGTGAGGACCAGCAACAGCTTTCAGGGCTGTCCCCTTCCTTGTGGGAGAAGGATCCGGACGTTTGCCTTTTCGGAAACAGGCTCTGCCGAGAACGAGCACCGTGAGATATGACATCTCTGGGAAAGCACAGATCCCCAGTGCTGTTGTGCCTGTGAATAGGCTGCCAAGGGAAGGTGAGGACCAGCAACAGCTTTCAGGGCTGGCACATTTCTTATAGGAGGAATAGCCAGACCTTTGCCTTTTCGGAAACAGGCTCTGCCGAGAACGAGCACCGTGAGATATGACATCTCTGGGAAAGCACAGATCCCCAGTGCTGTTGTGCCTGTGAATAGGCTGCCAAGGGAAGGTGAGGACCAGCAACTGCTATCAGGGCTGGCACATTTCATGTAAGAGGAATAGCCAGACGTTTGCCTTTTCGGAAACAGGCTCTGCCGAGAACGAGCACCGTGAGATATGACATCTCTGGGAAAGCACAGATCCCCAGTGCTGTTGTGTCTGTGAATAGGCTGCCAAGGGAAGGTGAGCACCAGCAACAGCTTTCAGGGCTGGCACATTACTTGTAGGAGGAATAGCCAGACGTTTGCCTTTTGGGAAACAGGCTCTGCCGAGAACGAGCACCGTGAGATATGACATCTCTGGGAAAGCACAGATCCCCAGTGCTGTTGTGCCTGTGAATAGGCTGCCAAGGGAAGGTGAGGACCAGCAACAGCTTTCAGGGCTGGCACATTTCTTATAGGAGGAATAGCCAGACGTTTGCCTTTTCGGAAACAGGCTCTGCCGAGAACGAGCACCGTGAGATATGACATCTCTGGGAAAGCACAGATCCCCAGTGCTGTTGTGCCTGTGAATAGGCTGCCAAGGGAAGGTGAAGACCAGCAACAGCTTTCAGGGCTGTCCCCTTCCTTGTGGGAGAAGGATCCGGACGTTTGCCTTTTCGGAAACAGGCTCTGCCGAGAACGAGCACCGTGAGATATGACATCTCTGGGAAAGCACAGATCCCCAGTGCTGTTGTGCCTGTGAATAGGCTGCCAAGGGAAGGTGAGGACCAGCAACAGCTTTCAGGGCTGGCACATTTCTTGTAGGAGCAATAGCCAGACGTTTGCCTTTTAGGAAACAGGCTCTGCCGAGAACGAGCACCGTGAGATATGACATCTCTGGGAAAGCACAGATCCCCAGTGCTGTTGTGCCTGTGAATAGGCTGCCAAGGGAAGGTGAAGACCAGCAACACCTTTCAGGGCTGTCCCCTTCCTTGTGGGAGAAGGATCCGGACGTTTGCCTTTTCGGAAACAGGCTCTGCCGAGAACGAGCACCGTGAGATATGACATCTCTGGGAAAGCACAGATCCCCAGTGCTGTTGTGCCTGTGAATAGACTGCCAAGGGAAGGTGAAGACCAGCAACAGCTTTCAGGGCTGTCCCCTTCCTTGTGGGAGAAGGATCCGGACGTTTGCCTTTTCGGAAACAGGCTCTGCCGAGAACGAGCACCGTGAGATATGACATCTCTGGGAAAGCACAGATCCCCAGTGCTGTTGTGCCTGTGAATAGGCTGCCAAGGGAAGGTGAGGACCAGCAACAGCTTTCAGGGCTGGCACATTTCTCACAGGAGGAATAGCCAGACCTTTGCCTTTTCGGAAACAGGCTCTGCCGAGAACGAGCACCGTGAGATATGACATCTCTGGGAAAGCACAGATCCCCAGTGCTGTTGTGCCTGTGAATAGGCTGCCAAGGGAAGGTGAGGACCAGCAACAGCTTTCAGGGCTGGCACATTTCTTGTAGGAGGAATAGCCAGATGTTTGCCTTTTCAGAAAACAGGCTCTGCCGAGAACGAGCACCGTGAGATATGACATCTCTGGGAAAGCACAGATCCCCAGTGCTGCTGTGCCTGTGAATAGACTGCCAAGGGAAGGTGAGGACCAGCAACAGCTTTCAGGGCTGTCCCCTTCCCTGTGGGAGAAGGATCCGGACGTTTGCCTTTTCGGAAACAGGCTCTGCCGAGAACGAGCACCATGAGATATGACATCTCTGGGAAAGCACAGATCCCCAGTGCTGTTGTGCCTGTGAATAGGCTGCCAAGGGAAGGTGAGGACCAGCAACAGCTTTCAGGGCTGGCACATTTCTTATAGGAGGAATAGCCAGACCTTTGCCTTTTCGGAAACAGGCTCTGCCGAGAACGAGCACCGTGAGATATGACATCTCTGGGAAAGCACAGATCCCCAGTGCTGTTGTGCCTGTGAATAGGCTGCCAAGGGAAGGTGAGGACCAGCAACAGCTTTCAGGGCTGGCACATTACTTGTAGGAGGAATAGCCAGACCTTTGCCTTTTCGGAAACAGGCTCTGCCGAGAACGAGCACCGTGAGATATGACATCTCTGGGAAAGCACAGATCCCCAGTGCTGTTGTGCCTGTGAATAGGCTGCCAAGGGAAGGTGAGGACCAGCAACAGCTTTCAGGGCTGCCACATTTCTTGTAGGAGGAATAGCCAGACGTTTGCCTTTTAGGAAACAGGCTCTGCCGAGAACGAGCACCGTGAGATATGACATCTCTGGGAAAGCACAGATCCCCAGTGCTGTTGTGCCTGTGAATAGGCTGCCAAGGGAAGGTGAGGACCAGCAACAGCTTTCAGGGCTGGCACATTTCTTGTAGGACGAATAGCCAGACGTTTGCCTTTTCGGAAACAGGCTCTGCCGAGAACGAGCACCGTGAGATATGACATCTCTGGGAAAGCACAGATCCCCAGTGCTGTTGTGCCTGTGAATAGGCTGCCAAGGGAAGGTGAGGACCAGCAACAGCTTTCAGGGCTGGCACATTTCTTGTAGGAGGAATAGCCAGACGTTTGCCTTTTAGGAAACAGGCTCTGCCGAGAACGAGCACCGTGAGATATGACATCTCTGGGAAAGCACAGATCCCCAGTGCTGTTGTGCCTGTGAATAGGCTGCCAAGGGAAGGTGAGGACCAGCAACAGCTTTCAGGGCTGGCACATTTCTTACAGGAGGAATAGCCAGACGTTTGCCTTTTCGGAAACAGGCTCTGCCGAGAACGAGCACCGTGAGATATGACATCTCTGGGAAAGCACAGATCCCCAGTGCTGTTGTGCCTGTGAATAGGCTGCCAAGGGAAGGTGAAGACCAGCAACACCTTTCAGCGCTGTCCCCTTCCTTGTGGGAGAAGGATCCGGACGTTTGCCTTTTCGGAAACAGGCTCTGCCGAGAACGAGCACCGTGAGATATGACATCTCTGGGAAAGCACAGATCCCCAGTGCTGTTGTGCCTGTGAATAGGCTGCCAAGGGAAGGTGAGGACCAGCAACAGCTTTCAGGGCTGGCACATTTCTCACAGGAGGAATAGCCAGACCTTTGCCTTTTAGGAAACAGGCTCTGCCGAGAACGAGCACCGTGAGATATGACATCTCTGGGAAAGCACAGATCCCCAGTGCTGTTGTGCCTGTGAATAGGCTGCCAAGGGAAGGTGAGGACCAGCAACAGCTTTCAGGGCTGGCGCATTTCTTGTAGGAGGAATAGCCAGATGTTTGCCTTTTCAGAAAAAAGGCTCTGCCGAGAACGAGCACCGTGAGATATGACATCTCTGGGAAAGCACAGATCCCCAGTGCTGTTGTGCCTGTGAATAGACTGCCAAGGGAAGGTGAGGACCAGCAACAGCTTTCAGGGCTGGCACATTTCTTATAGGAGGAATAGCCAGACCTTTGCCTTTTCGGAAACAGGCTCTGCCGAGAACGAGCACCGTGAGATATGACATCTCTGGGAAAGCACAGATCCCCAGTGCTGTTGTGCCTGTGAATAGGCTGCCAAGGGAAGGTGAGGACCAGCAACAGCTTTCAGGGCTGCCACATTTCTTGTAGGACGAATAGCCAGACGTTTGCCTTTTAGGAAACAGATCCCCAGTGCTGTTGTGCCTGTGAATAGGCTGCCAAGGGAAGGTGAGGACCAGCAACAGCTTTCAGGGCTGGCACATTTCTTACAGGAGGAATAGCCAGACGTTTGCCTTTTAGGAAACAGGCTCTGCCGAGAACGAGCACCGTGAGATATGACATCTCTGGGAAAGCACAGATCCCCAGTGCTGTTGTGCCTGTGAATAGGCTGCCAAGGGAAGGTGAAGACCAGCAACACCTTTCAGGGCTGTCCCCTTCCTTGTGGGAGAAGGATCCGGACGTTTGCCTTTTCGGAAACAGGCTCTGCCGAGAACGAGCACCGTGAGATATGACATCTCTGGGAAAGCACAGATCCCCAGTGCTGTTGTGCCTGTGAATAGGCTGCCAAGGGAAGGTGAGGACCAGCAACTGCTATCAGGGCTGCCAGATTTCTTGTAGGAGGAATAGCCAGACGTTTGCCTTTTCGGAAACAGGCTCTGCCGAGAACGAGCACCGTGAGATATGACATCTCTGGGAAAGCACAGATCCCCAGTGCTGTTGTGCCTGTGAATAGGCTGCCAAGGGAAGGTGAGGACCAGCAACAGCTTTCAGGGCTGGCACATTTCTTACAGGAGGAATAGCCAGACGTTTGCCTTTTCGGAAACAGGCTCTGCCGAGAACGAGCACCGTGAGATATGACATCTCTGGGAAAGCACAGATCCCCAGTGCTGTTGTGCCTGTGAATAGGCTGCCAAGGGAAGGTGAAGACCAGCAACACCTTTCAGCGCTGTCCCCTTCCTTGTGGGAGAAGGATCCAGACGTTTGCCTTTTCGGAAACAGGCTCTGCCGAGAACGAGCACCGTGAGATATGACATCTCTGGGAAAGCACAGATCCCCAGTGCTGTTGTGCCTGTGAATAGGCTGCCAAGGGAAGGTGAGGACCAGCAACACCTTTCAGGGCTGGCACATTTCTTGTAGGAGGAATAGCCAGACGTTTGCCTTTTCGGAAACAGGCTCTGCCGAGAACGAGCACCGTGAGATATGACATCTCTGGGAAAGCACAGATCCCCAGTGCTGTTGTGCCTGTGAATAGGCTGCCAAGGGAAGGTGAGGACCAGCAACAGCTTTCAGGGCTGGCACATTACTTGTAGGAGGAATAGCCAGACTTTTGCCTTTTCGGAAACAGGCTCTGCTGAGAACGAGCACCGTGAGATATGACATCTCTGGGAAAGCACAGATCCCCAGTGCTGTTGTGCCTGTGAATAGGCTGCCAAGGGAAGGTGAGGACCAGCAACAGCTTTCAGGGCTGGCACATTTCTTGTAGGAGGAATAGCCAGATGTTTGCCTTTTCAGAAAACAGGCTCTGCCGAGAACGAGCACCGTGAGATATGACATCTCTGGGAAAGCACAGATCCCCAGTGCTGCTGTGCCTGTGAATAGACTGCCAAGGGAAGGTGAGGACCAGCAACAGCTTTCAGGGCTGTCCCCTTCCCTGTGGGAGAAGGATCCGGACGTTTGCCTTTTCGGAAACAGGCTCTGCCGAGAACGAGCACCATGAGATATGACATCTCTGGGAAAGCACAGATCCCCAGTGCTGTTGTGCCTGTGAATAGGCTGCCAAGGGAAGGTGAGGACCAGCAACAGCTTTCAGGGCTGGCTCATTTCTTATAGGAGGAATAGCCAGACCTTTGCCTTTTCGGAAACAGGCTCTGCCGAGAACGAGCACCGTGAGATATGACATCTCTGGGAAAGCACAGATCCCCAGTGCTGTTGTGCCTGTGAATAGGCTGCCAAGGGAAGGTGAGGACCAGCAACAGCTTTCAGGGCTGGCACATTTCTTATAGGAGGAATAGCCAGACCTTTGCCTTTTCGGAAACAGGCTCTGCCGAGAACGAGCACCGTGAGATATGACATCTCTGGGAAAGCACAGATCCCCAGTGCTGTTGTGCCTGTGAATAGGCTGCCAAGGGAAGGTGAGGACCAGCAACAGCTTTCAGGGCTGCCACATTTCTTGTAGGACGAATAGCCAGACGTTTGCCTTTTCGGAAACAGGCTCTGCCGAGAACGAGCACCGTGAGATATGACATCTCTGGGAAAGCACAGATCCCCAGTGCTGTTGTGCCTGTGAATAGGCTGCCAAGGGAAGGTGAGGACCAGCAACAGCTTTCAGGGCTGGCACATTTCTTACAGGAGGAATAGCCAGACGTTTGCCTTTTAGGAAACAGGCTCTGCCGAGAACGAGCACCGTGAGATATGACATCTCTGGGAAAGCACAGATCCCCAGTGCTGTTGTGCCTGTGAATAGGCTGCCAAGGGAAGGTGAGGACCAGCAACAGCTTTCAGGGCTGGCACATTTCTTACAGGAGGAATAGCCAGACGTTTGCCTTTTCGGAAACAGGCTCTGCCGAGAACGAGCACCGTGAGATATGACATCTCTGGGAAAGCACAGATCCCCAGTGCTGTTGTGCCTGTGAATAGGCTGCCAAGGGAAGGTGAAGACCAGCAACACCTTTCAGCGCTGTCCCCTTCCTTGTGGGAGAAGGATCCGGACGTTTGCCTTTTCGGAAACAGGCTCTGCCGAGAACGAGCACCGTGAGATATGACATCTCTGGGAAAGCACAGATCCCCAGTGCTGTTGTGCCTGTGAATAGGCTGCCAAGGGAAGGTGAGGACCAGCAACAGCTTTCAGGGCTGGCACATTTCTCACAGGAGGAATAGCCAGACCTTTGCCTTTTCGGAAACAGGCTCTGCCGAGAACGAGCACCGTGAGATATGACATCTCTGGGAAAGCACAGATCCCCAGTGCTGTTGTGCCTGTGAATAGGCTGCCAAGGGAAGGTGAGGACCAGCAACAGCTTTCAGGGCTGGCGCATTTCTTGTAGGAGGAATAGCCAGATGTTTGCCTTTTCAGAAAAAAGGCTCTGCCGAGAACGAGCACCGTGAGATATGACATCTCTGGGAAAGCACAGATCCCCAGTGCTGTTGTGCCTGTGAATAGACTGCCAAGGGAAGGTGAGGACCAGCAACAGCTTTCAGGGCTGTCCCCTTCCCTGTGGGAGAAGGATCCGGACGTTTGCCTTTTCGGAAACAGGCTCTGCCGAGAACGAGCACCATGAGATATGACATCTCTGGGAAAGCACAGATCCCCAGTGCTGTTGTGCCTGTGAATAGGCTGCCAAGGGAAGGTGAGGACCAGCAACAGCTTTCAGGGCTGGCACATTTCTTATAGGAGGAATAGCCAGACCTTTGCCTTTTCGGAAACAGGCTCTGCCGAGAACGAGCACCGTGAGATATGACATCTCTGGGAAAGCACAGATCCCCAGTGCTGTTGTGCCTGTGAATAGGCTGCCAAGGGAAGGTGAGGACCAGCAACAGCTTTCAGGGCTGCCACATTTCTTGTAGGACGAATAGCCAGACGTTTGCCTTTTAGGAAACAGATCCCCAGTGCTGTTGTGCCTGTGAATAGGCTGCCAAGGGAAGGTGAGGACCAGCAACAGCTTTCAGGGCTGCCACATTTCTTACAGGAGGAATAGCCAGACGTTTGCCTTTTAGGAAACAGGCTCTGCCGAGAACGAGCACCGTGAGATATGACATCTCTGGGAAAGCACAGATCCCCAGTGCTGTTGTGCCTGTGAATAGGCTGCCAAGGGAAGGTGAAGACCAGCAACACCTTTCAGGGCTGTCCCCTTCCTTGTGGGAGAAGGATCCGGACGTTTGCCTTTTCGGAAACAGGCTCTGCCGAGAACGAGCACCGTGAGATATGACATCTCTGGGAAAGCACAGATCCCCAGTGCTGTTGTGCCTGTGAATAGGCTGCCAAGGGAAGGTGAGGACCAGCAACTGCTATCAGGGCTGGCACATTTCTTACAGGAGGAATAGCCAGACGTTTGCCTTTTCGGAAACAGGCTCTGCCGAGAACGAGCACCGTGAGATATGACATCTCTGGGAAAGCACAGATCCCCAGTGCTGTTGTGCCTGTGAATAGGCTGCCAAGGGAAGGTGAAGACCAGCAACACCTTTCAGCGCTGTCCCCTTCCTTGTGGGAGAAGGATCCGGACGTTTGCCTTTTCGGAAACAGGCTCTGCCGAGAACGAGCACCGTGAGATATGACATCTCTGGGAAAGCACAGATCCCCAGTGCTGTTGTGCCTGTGAATAGGCTGCCAAGGGAAGGTGAGGACCAGCAACACCTTTCAGGGCTGGCACATTTCTTGTAGGAGGAATAGCCAGACGTTTACCTTTTCGGAAACAGGCTCTGCCGAGAACGAGCACCGTGAGATATGACATCTCTGGGAAAGCACAGATCCCCAGTGCTGTTGTGCCTGTGAATAGGCTGCCAAGGGAAGGTGAGGACCAGCAACAGCTTTCAGGGCTGGCACATTTCTTGTAGGAGGAATAGCCAGATGTTTGCCTTTTCAGAAAACAGGCTCTGCCGAGAACGAGCACCGTGAGATATGACATCTCTGGGAAAGCACAGATCCCCAGTGCTGCTGTGCCTGTGAATAGACTGCCAAGGGAAGGTGAGGACCAGCAACAGCTTTCAGGGCTGTCCCCTTCCCTGTGGGAGAAGGATCCGGACGTTTGCCTTTTCGGAAACAGGCTCTGCCGAGAACGAGCACCATGAGATATGACATCTCTGGGAAAGCACAGATCCCCAGTGCTGTTGTGCCTGTGAATAGGCTGCCAAGGGAAGGTGAGGACCAGCAACAGCTTTCAGGGCTGGCTCATTTCTTATAGGAGGAATAGCCAGACCTTTGCCTTTTCGGAAACAGGCTCTGCCGAGAACGAGCACCGTGAGATATGACATCTCTGGGAAAGCACAGATCCCCAGTGCTGTTGTGCCTGTGAATAGGCTGCCAAGGGAAGGTGAGGACCAGCAACAGCTTTCAGGGCTGGCACATTTCTTATAGGAGGAATAGCCAGACCTTTGCCTTTTCGGAAACAGGCTCTGCCGAGAACGAGCACCGTGAGATATGACATCTCTGGGAAAGCACAGATCCCCAGTGCTGTTGTGCCTGTGAATAGGCTGCCAAGGGAAGGTGAGTACCAGCAACAGCTTTCAGGGCTGCCACATTTCTTGTAGGACGAATAGCCAGACGTTTGCCTTTTCGGAAACAGGCTCTGCCGAGAACGAGCACCGTGAGATATGACATCTCTGGGAAAGCACAGATCCCCAGTGCTGTTGTGCCTGTGAATAGGCTGCCAAGGGAAGGTGAGGACCAGCAACAGCTTTCAGGGCTGGCACATTTCTTACAGGAGGAATAGCCAGACGTTTGCCTTTTAGGAAACAGGCTCTGCCGAGAACGAGCACCGTGAGATATGACATCTCTGGGAAAGCACAGATCCCCAGTGCTGTTGTGCCTGTGAATAGGCTGCCAAGGGAAGGTGAAGACCAGCAACACCTTTCAGGGCTGTCCCCTTCCTTGTGGGAGAAGGATCCGGACGTTTGCCTTTTCGGAAACAGGCTCTGCCGAGAACGAGCACCGTGAGATATGACATCTCTGGGAAAGCACAGATCCCCAGTGCTGTTGTGCCTGTGAATAGGCTGCCAAGGGAAGGTGAGGACCAGCAACTGCTATCAGGGCTGCCAGATTTCTTGTAGGAGGAATAGCCAGACGTTTGCCTTTTCGGAAACAGGCTCTGCCGAGAACGAGCACCGTGAGATATGACATCTCTGGGAAAGCACAGATCCCCAGTGCTGTTGTGCCTGTGAATAGGCTGCCAAGGGAAGGTGAGGACCAGCAACAGCTTTCAGGGCTGGCACATTTCTTACAGGAGGAATAGCCAGACGTTTGCCTTTTCGGAAACAGGCTCTGCCGAGAACGAGCACCGTGAGATATGACATCTCTGGGAAAGCACAGATCCCCAGTGCTGTTGTGCCTGTGAATAGGCTGCCAAGGGAAGGTGAAGACCAGCAACACCTTTCAGCGCTGTCCCCTTCCTTGTGGGAGAAGGATCCGGACGTTTGCCTTTTCGGAAACAGGCTCTGCCGAGAACGAGCACCGTGAGATATGACATCTCTGGGAAAGCACAGATCCCCAGTGCTGTTGTGCCTGTGAATAGGCTGCCAAGGGAAGGTGAGGACCAGCAACACCTTTCAGGGCTGGCACATTTCTTGTAGGAGGAATAGCCAGACGTTTGCCTTTTCGGAAACAGGCTCTGCCGAGAACGAGCACCGTGAGATATGACATCTCTGGGAAAGCACAGATCCCCAGTGCTGTTGTGCCTGTGAATAGGCTGCCAAGGGAAGGTGAGGACCAGCAACAGCTTTCAGGGCTGGCACATTACTTGTAGGAGGAATAGCCAGACTTTTGCCTTTTCGGAAACAGGCTCTGCCGAGAACGAGCACCGTGAGATATGACATCTCTGGGAAAGCACAGATCCCCAGTGCTGTTGTGCCTGTGAATAGGCTGCCAAGGGAAGGTGAGGACCAGCAACAGCTTTCAGGGCTGGCACATTTCTTGTAGGAGGAATAGCCAGATGTTTGCCTTTTCAGAAAACAGGCTCTGCCGAGAACGAGCACCGTGAGATATGACATCTCTGGGAAAGCACAGATCCCCAGTGCTGCTGTGCCTGTGAATAGACTGCCAAGGGAAGGTGAGGACCAGCAACAGCTTTCAGGGCTGTCCCCTTCCCTGTGGGAGAAGGATCCGGACGTTTGCCTTTTCGGAAACAGGCTCTGCCGAGAACGAGCACCATGAGATATGACATCTCTGGGAAAGCACAGATCCCCAGTGCTGTTGTGCCTGTGAATAGGCTGCCAAGGGAAGGTGAGGACCAGCAACAGCTTTCAGGGCTGGCTCATTACTTATAGGAGGAATAGCCAGACCTTTGCCTTTTCGGAAACAGGCTCTGCCGAGAACGAGCACCGTGAGATATGACATCTCTGGGAAAGCACAGATCCCCAGTGCTGTTGTGCCTGTGAATAGGCTGCCAAGGGAAGGTGAGGACCAGCAACAGCTTTCAGGGCTGGCACATTTCTTATAGGAGGAATAGCCAGACCTTTGCCTTTTCGGAAACAGGCTCTGCCGAGAACGAGCACCGTGAGATATGACATCTCTGGGAAAGCACAGATCCCCAGTGCTGTTGTGCCTGTGAATAGGCTGCCAAGGGAAGGTGAGGACCAGCAACAGCTTTCAGGGCTGCCACATTTCTTGTAGGACGAATAGCCAGACGTTTGCCTTTTCGGAAACAGGCTCTGCCGAGAACGAGCACCGTGAGATATGACATCTCTGGGAAAGCACAGATCCCCAGTGCTGTTGTGCCTGTGAATAGGCTGCCAAGGGAAGGTGAGGACCAGCAACAGCTTTCAGGGCTGGCACATTTCTTACAGGAGGAATAGCCAGACGTTTGCCTTTTAGGAAACAGGCTCTGCCGAGAACGAGCACCGTGAGATATGACATCTCTGGGAAAGCACAGATCCCCAGTGCTGTTGTGCCTGTGAATAGGCTGCCAAGGGAAGGTGAGGACCAGCAACAGCTTTCAGGGCTGGCACATTTCTTACAGGAGGAATAGCCAGACGTTTGCCTTTTCGGAAACAGGCTCTGCCGAGAACGAGCACCGTGAGATATGACATCTCTGGGAAAGCACAGATCCCCAGTGCTGTTGTGCCTGTGAATAGGCTGCCAAGGGAAGGTGAAGACCAGCAACACCTTTCAGGGCTGTCCCCTTCCTTGTGGGAGAAGGATCCGGACGTTTGCCTTTTCGGAAACAGGCTCTGCCGAGAACGAGCACCGTGAGATATGACATCTCTGGGAAAGCACAGATCCCCAGTGCTGTTGTGCCTGTGAATAGGCTGCCAAGGGAAGGTGAGGACCAGCAACTGCTATCAGGGCTGGCACATTTCTTACAGGAGGAATAGCCAGACGTTTGCCTTTTCGGAAACAGGCTCTGCCGAGAACGAGCACCGTGAGATATGACATCTCTGGGAAAGCACAGATCCCCAGTGCTGTTGTGCCTGTGAATAGGCTGCCAAGGGAAGGTGAAGACCAGCAACACCTTTCAGCGCTGTCCCCTTCCTTGTGGGAGAAGGATCCGGACGTTTGCCTTTTCGGAAACAGGCTCTGCCGAGAACGAGCACCGTGAGATATGACATCTCTGGGAAAGCACAGATCCCCAGTGCTGTTGTGCCTGTGAATAGGCTGCCAAGGGAAGGTGAGGACCAGCAACACCTTTCAGGGCTGGCACATTTCTTGTAGGAGGAATAGCCAGACGTTTACCTTTTCGGAAACAGGCTCTGCCGAGAACGAGCACCGTGAGATATGACATCTCTGGGAAAGCACAGATCCCCAGTGCTGTTGTGCCTGTGAATAGGCTGCCAAGGGAAGGTGAGGACCAGCAACAGCTTTCAGGGCTGGCACATTTCTTGTAGGAGGAATAGCCAGATGTTTGCCTTTTCAGAAAACAGGCTCTGCCGAGAACGAGCACCGTGAGATATGACATCTCTGGGAAAGCACAGATCCCCAGTGCTGCTGTGCCTGTGAATAGACTGCCAAGGGAAGGTGAGGACCAGCAACAGCTTTCAGGGCTGTCCCCTTCCCTGTGGGAGAAGGATCCGGACGTTTGCCTTTTCGGAAACAGGCTCTGCCGAGAACGAGCACCATGAGATATGACATCTCTGGGAAAGCACAGATCCCCAGTGCTGTTGTGCCTGTGAATAGGCTGCCAAGGGAAGGTGAGGACCAGCAACAGCTTTCAGGGCTGGCTCATTTCTTATAGGAGGAATAGCCAGACCTTTGCCTTTTCGGAAACAGGCTCTGCCGAGAACGAGCACCGTGAGATATGACATCTCTGGGAAAGCACAGATCCCCAGTGCTGTTGTGCCTGTGAATAGGCTGCCAAGGGAAGGTGAGGACCAGCAACAGCTTTCAGGGCTGGCACATTTCTTATAGGAGGAATAGCCAGACCTTTGCCTTTTCGGAAACAGGCTCTGCCGAGAACGAGCACCGTGAGATATGACATCTCTGGGAAAGCACAGATCCCCAGTGCTGTTGTGCCTGTGAATAGGCTGCCAAGGGAAGGTGAGTACCAGCAACAGCTTTCAGGGCTGCCACATTTCTTGTAGGACGAATAGCCAGACGTTTGCCTTTTCGGAAACAGGCTCTGCCGAGAACGAGCACCGTGAGATATGACATCTCTGGGAAAGCACAGATCCCCAGTGCTGTTGTGCCTGTGAATAGGCTGCCAAGGGAAGGTGAGGACCAGCAACAGCTTTCAGGGCTGGCACATTTCTTACAGGAGGAATAGCCAGACGTTTGCCTTTTAGGAAACAGGCTCTGCCGAGAACGAGCACCGTGAGATATGACATCTCTGGGAAAGCACAGATCCCCAGTGCTGTTGTGCCTGTGAATAGGCTGCCAAGGGAAGGTGAAGACCAGCAACACCTTTCAGGGCTGGCACATTTCTTACAGGAGGAATAGCCAGACGTTTGCCTTTTCGGAAACAGGCTCTGCCGAGAACGAGCACCGTGAGATATGACATCTCTGGGAAAGCACAGATCCCCAGTGCTGTTGTGCCTGTGAATAGGCTGCCAAGGGAAGGTGAAGACCAGCAACACCTTTCAGCGCTGTCCCCTTCCTTGTGGGAGAAGGATCCGGACGTTTGCCTTTTCGGAAACAGGCTCTGCCGAGAACGAGCACCGTGAGATATGACATCTCTGGGAAAGCACAGATCCCCAGTGCTGTTGTGCCTGTGAATAGGCTGCCAAGGGAAGGTGAGGACCAGCAACAGCTTTCAGGGCTGGCACATTTCTCACAGGAGGAATAGCCAGACCTTTGCCTTTTAGGAAACAGGCTCTGCCGAGAACGAGCACCGTGAGATATGACATCTCTGGGAAAGCACAGATCCCCAGTGCTGTTGTGCCTGTGAATAGGCTGCCAAGGGAAGGTGAGGACCAGCAACAGCTTTCAGGGCTGGCGCATTTCTTGTAGGAGGAATAGCCAGATGTTTGCCTTTTCAGAAAAAAGGCTCTGCCGAGAACGAGCACCGTGAGATATGACATCTCTGGGAAAGCACAGATCCCCAGTGCTGTTGTGCCTGTGAATAGGCTGCCAAGGGAAGGTGAGGACCAGCAACAGCTTTCAGGGCTGCCACATTTCTTGTAGGACGAATAGCCAGACGTTTGCCTTTTAGGAAACAGGCTCTGCCGAGAACGAGCACCGTGAGATATGACATCTCTGGGAAAGCACAGATCCCCAGTGCTGTTGTGCCTGTGAATAGGCTGCCAAGGGAAGGTGAGGACCAGCAACAGCTTTCAGGGCTGGCACATTTCTTACAGGAGGAATAGCCAGACGTTTGCCTTTTAGGAAACAGGCTCTGCCGAGAACGAGCACCGTGAGATATGACATCTCTGGGAAAGCACAGATCCCCAGTGCTGTTGTGCCTGTGAATAGGCTGCCAAGGGAAGGTGAAGACCAGCAACACCTTTCAGGGCTGTCCCCTTCCTTGTGGGAGAAGGATCCGGACGTTTGCCTTTTCGGAAACAGGCTCTGCCGAGAACGAGCACCGTGAGATATGATATCTCTGGGAAAGCACAGATCCCCAGTGCTGTTGTGCCTGTGAATAGGCTGCCAAGGGAAGGTGAGGACCAGCAACTGCTATCAGGGCTGCCAGATTTCTTGTAGGAGGAATAGCCAGACGTTTGCCTTTTCGGAAACAGGCTATGCCGAGAACGAGCACCGTGAGATATGACATCTCTGGGAAAGCACAGATCCCCAGTGCTGTTGTGCCTGTGAATAGGCTGCCAAGGGAAGGTGAGGACCAGCAACAGCTTTCAGGGCTGGCACATTTCTTACAGGAGGAATAGCCAGACGTTTGCCTTTTCGGAAACAGGCTCTGCCGAGAACGAGCACCGTGAGATATGACATCTCTGGGAAAGCACAGATCCCCAGTGCTGTTGTGCCTGTGAATAGGCTGCCAAGGGAAGGTGAAGACCAGCAACACCTTTCAGGGCTGTCCCCTTCCTTGTGGGAGAAGGATCCGGACGTTTGCCTTTTCGGAAACAGGCTCTGCCGAGAACGAGCACCGTGAGATATGACATCTCTGGGAAAGCACAGATCCCCAGTGCTGTTGTGCCTGTGAATAGGCTGCCAAGGGAAGGTGAGGACCAGCAACACCTTTCAGGGCTGGCACATTTCTTATAGGAGGAATAGCCAGACGTTTGCCTTTTCGGAAACAGGCTCTGCCGAGAACGAGCACCGTGAGATATGACAACTCTGGGAAAGCACAGATCCCCAGTGCTGTTGTGCCTGTGAATAGGCTGCAAAGGGAAGGTGAGGACCAGCAACAGCTTTCAGGGCTGGCACATTACTTGTAGGAGGAATAGCCAGACGTTTGCCTTTTGGGAAACAGGGTCTGCCGAGAACGAGCACCGTGACATATGACATCTCTTGGAAAGCACAGATCCCCAGTGCTGTTGTGCCTGTGAATAGGCTGCCAAGGGAAGGTGAGGACCAGCAACAGCTTTCAGGGCTGGCACATTTCTTGTAGGAGGAATAGCCAGATGTTTGCCTTTTCAGAAAACAGGCTCTGCCGAGAACAAGCACCGTGAGATATGACATCTCTGGGAAAGCACAGATCCCCAGTGCTGTTGTGCCTGTGAATAGGCTGCCAAGGGAAGGTGAGGACCAGCAACAGCTTTCAGGGCTGTCCCCTTCCTTGTGGGAGAAGGATCCGGACGTTTGCCTTTTCGGAAACAGGCTCTGCCGAGAACGAGCACCGTGAGATATGACATCTCTGGGAAAGCACAGATCCCCAGTGCTGTTGTGCCTGTGAATAGGCTGCCAAGGGAAGGTGAGGACCAGCAACAGCTTTCAGGGCTGGCACATTTCTTATAGGAGGAATAGCCAGACCTTTGCCTTTTCGGAAACAGGCTCTGCCGAGAACGAGCACCGTGAGATATGACATCTCTGGGAAAGCACAGATCCCCAGTGCTGTTGTGCCTGTGAATAGGCTGCCAAGGGAAGGTGAGGACCAGCAACAGCTTTCAGGGCTGGCACATTTCTTATAGGAGGAATAGCCAGACGTTTGCCTTTTGGGAAACAGGCTCTGCCGAGAACGAGCACCGTGAGATATGACATCTCTGGGAAAGCACAGATCCCCAGTGCTGTTGTGCCTGTGAATAGGCTGCCAAGGGAAGGTGAGGACCAGCAACAGCTTTCAGGGCTGTCCCCTTCCTTGTGGGAGAAGGATCCGGACGTTTGCCTTTTCGGAAACAGGCTCTGCCGAGAACGAGCACCGTGAGATATGACATCTCTGGGAAAGCACAGATCCCCAGTGCTGTTGTGCCTGTGAATAGACTGTCAAGGGAAGGTGAAGACCAGCAACACCTTTCAGGGCTGTCCCCTTCCTTGTGGGAGAAGGATCCGGACGTTTGCCTTTTGGGAAACAGGCTCTGCCGAGAACGAGCACCGTGAGATATGACATCTCTGGGAAAGCACAGATCCCCAGTGCTGTTGTGCCTGTGAATAGGCTGCCAAGGGAAGGTGAGGACCAGCAACACCTTTCAGGGCTGGCACATTTCTTGTAGGAGGAATAGCCAGATGTTTGCCTTTTCAGAAAAAAGGCTCTGCCGAGAACGAGCACCGTGAGATATGACATCTCTGGGAAAGCACAGATCCCCAGTGCTGTTGTGCCTGTGAATAGACTGCCAAGGGAAGGTGAGGACCAGCAACAGCTTTCAGGGCTTTCCCCTTCCCTGTGGGAGAAGGATCCGGACGTTTGCCTTTTCGGAAACAGGCTCTGCCGAGAACGAGCACCATGAGATATGACATCTCTGGGAAAGCACAGATCCCCAGTGCTGTTGTGCCTGTGAATAGGCTGCCAAGGGAAGGTGAGGACCAGCTACAGCTTTCAGGGCTGGCACATTTCTTATAGGAGGAATAGCCAGACGTTTGCCTTTTAGGAAACAGGCTCTGCCGAGAACGAGCACCGTGAGATATGACATCTCTGGGAAAGCACAGATCCCCAGTGCTGTTGTGCCTGTGAATAGGCTGCCAAGGGAAGGTGAAGACCAGCAACAGCTTTCAGGGCTGTCCCCTTCCTTGTGGGAGAAGGATCCGGACGTTTGCCTTTTCGGAAACAGGCTCTGCCGAGAACGAGCACCGTGAGATATGACATCTCTGGGAAAGCACAGATCCCCAGTGCTGTTGTGCCTGTGAATAGGCTGCCAAGGGAAGGTGAAGACCAGCAACACCTTTCAGGGCTGTCCCCTTCCTTGTGGGAGAAGGATCCGGACGTTTGCCTTTTCGGAAACAGGCTCTGCCGAGAACGAGCACCGTGAGATATGACATCTCTGGGAAAGCACAGATCCCCAGTGCTGTTGTGCCTGTGAATAGGCTGCCAAGGGAAGGTGAGGACCAGCAACAGCTTTCAGGGCTGGCACATTTCTTATAGGAGGAATAGCCAGACCTTTGCCTTTTCGGAAACTGGCTCTGCTGAGAACGAGCACCGTGAGATATGACATCTCTGGGAAAGCACAGATCCCCAGTGCTGTTGTGCCTGTGAATAGACTGCCAAGGGAAGGTGAGCACCAGCAACAGCTTTCAGGGCTGTCCCCTTCCCTGTGGGAGAAGGATCCGGACGTTTGCCTTTTCGGAAACAGGCTCTGCCGAGAACGAGCACCGTGAGATATGACATCTCTGGGAAAGCACAGATCCCCAGTGCTGTTGTGCCTGTGAATAGGCTGCCAAGGGAAGGTGAGGACCAGCAACAGCTTTCAGGGCTGGCACATTTCTTATAGGAGGAATAGCCAGACCTTTGCCTTTTCGGAAACAGGCTCTGCCGAGAACGAGCACCGTGAGATATGACATCTCTGGGAAAGCACAGATCCCCAGTGCTGTTGTGCCTGTGAATAGGCTGCCAAGGGAAGGTGAGGACCAGCAACAGCTTTCAGGGCTGGCACATTTCTTGTAAGAGGAATAGCCAGACCTTTGCCTTTTCGGAAACAGGCTCTGCCGAGAACGAGCACCGTGAGATATGACATCTCTGGGAAAGCACAGATCCCCAGTGCTGTTGTGCCTGTGAATAGGCTGCCAAGGGAAGGTGAGGACCAGCAACAGCTTTCAGGGCTGGCACATTACTTGTAGGAGGAATAGCCAGACGTTTGCCTTTTGGGAAACAGGCTCTGCCGAGAACGAGCACCGTGAGATATGACATCTCTGGGAAAGCACAGATCCCCAGTGCTGTTGTGCCTGTGAATAGGCTGCCAAGGGAAGGTGAGGACCAGCAACAGCTTTCAGGGCTGCCACATTTCTTATAGGAGGAATAGCCAGACGTTTGCCTTTTCGGAAACAGGCTCTGCCGAGAACGAGCACCGTGAGATATGACATCTCTGGGAAAGCACAGATCCCCAGTGCTGTTGTGCCTGTGAATAGGCTGCCAAGGGAAGGTGAGGACCAGCAACAGCTTTCAGGGCTGGCACATTTCTTGTAGGAGAAGGATCCGGACGTTTGCCTTTTCAGAAACAGGCTCTGCCGAGAACGAGCACCGTGAGATATGACATCTCTGGGAAAGCACAGATCCCCAGTGCTGTTGTGCCTGTGAATAGGCTGCCAAGGGAAGGTGAGGACCAGCAACAGCTTTCAGGGCTGCCACATTTCTTGTAGGACGAATAGCCAGACGTTTGCCTTTTAGGAAACAGGCTCTGCCGAGAACGAGCACCGTGAGATATGACATCTCTGGGAAAGCACAGATCCCCAGTGCTGTTGTGCCTGTGAATAGGCTGCCAAGGGAAGGTGAAGACCAGCAACAGCTTTCAGGGCTGTCCCCTTCCTTGTGGGAGAAGGATCCGGACGTTTGCCTTTTCGGAAACAGGCTCTGCCGAGAACGAGCACCGTGAGATATGACATCTCTGGGAAAGCACAGATCCCCAGTGCTGTTGTGCCTGTGAATAGACTGCCAAGGGAAGGTGAAGACCAGCAACAGCTTTCAGGGCTGTCCCCTTCCTTGTGGGAGAAGGATCCGGACGTTTGCCTTTTCGGAAACAGGCTCTGCCGAGAACGAGCACCGTGAGATATGACATCTCTGGGAAAGCACAGATCCCCAGTGCTGTTGTGCCTGTGAATAGGCTGCCAAGGGAAGGTGAGGACCAGCAACAGCTTTCAGGGCTGGCACATTTCTTGTAGTAGGAATAGCCAGATGTTTGCCTTTTCAGAAAACAGGCTCTGCCGAGAACGAGCACCGTGAGATATGACATCTCTGGGAAAGCACAGATCCCCAGTGCTGTTGTGCCTGTGAATAGGCTGCCAAGGGAAGGTGAGGACCAGCAACAGCTTTCAGGGCTGGCACATTTCTTATAGGAGGAATAGCCAGACCTTTGCCTTTTCGGAAACAGGCTCTGCCGAGAACGAGCACCGTGAGATATGACATCTCTGGGAAAGCACAGATCCCCAGTGCTGTTGTGCCTGTGAATAGGCTGCCAAGGGAAGGTGAAGACCAGCAACACCTTTCAGCGCTGTCCCCTTCCTTGTGGGAGAAGGATCCGGACGTTTGCCTTTTGGGAAACAGGCTCTGCCGAGAACGAGCACCGTGAGATATGACATCTCTGGGAAAGCACAGATCCCCAGTGCTGTTGTGCCTGTGAATAGGCTGCCAAGGGAAGGTGAGGACCAGCAACAGCTTTCAGGGCTGGCACATTTCTTATAGGAGGAATAGCCAGACCTTTGCCTTTTCAGAAACAGGCTCTGCCGAGAACGAGCACCGTGAGATATGACATCTCTGGGAAAGCACAGATCCCCAGTGCTGTTGTGCCTGTGAATAGGCTGCCAAGGGAAGGTGAGGACCAGCAACAGCTTTCAGGGCTGGCACATTTCTTGTAGGACGAATAGCCAGACGTTTGCCTTTTCGGAAACAGGCTCTGCCGAGAACGAGCACCGTGAGATATGACATCTCTGGGAAAGCACAGAACCCCAGTGCTATTGTGCCTGTGAATAGGCTGCCAAGGGAAGGTGAGGACCAGCAACTGCTATCAGGGCTGCCAGATTTCTTGTAGGAGGAATAGCCAGACCTTTGCCTTTTAGGAAACAGGCTCTGCCGAGAACGAGCACCGTGAGATATGACATCTCTGGGAAAGCACAGATCCCCAGTGCTGTTGTGCCTGTGAATAGGCTGCCAAGGGAAGGTGAGGACCAGCAACAGCTTTCAGGGCTGGCACATTTCTTGTAGGACGAATAGCCAGACGTTTGCCTTTTCGGAAACAGGCTCTGCCGAGAACGAGCACCGTGAGATATGACATCTCTGGGAAAGCACAGATCCCCAGTGCTGTTGTGCCTGTGAATAGGCTGCCAAGGGAAGGTGAGGACCAGCAACATCTTTCAGGGCTGGCACATTTCTTGTAGGAGGAATAGCCAGACGTTTGCCTTTTCGGAAACAGGCTCTGCCGAGAACGAGCACCGTGAGATATGACATCTCTGGGAAAGCACAGATCCCCAGTGCTGTTGTGCCTGTGAATAGGCTGCCAAGGGAAGGTGAGGACCAGCAAGTGCTATCAGGGCTGGCACATTTCTTGTAAGAGGAATAGCCAGACGTTTGCCTTTTCGGAAACAGGCTCTGCCGAGAACGAGCACCGTGAGATATGACATCTCTGGGAAAGCACAGATCCCCAGTGCTGTTGTGCCTGTGAATAGGCTGCCAAGGGAAGGTGAGGACCAGCAACAGCTTTCAGGGCTGGCACATTTCTTGTAGGAGGAATAGCCAGACGTTTGCCTTTTAGGAAACAGGCTCTGCCGAGAACGAGCACCGTGAGATATGACATCTCTGGGAAAGCACAGATCCCCAGTGCTGTTGTGCCTGTGAATAGGCTGCCAAGGGAAGGTGAGGACCAGCAACACCTTTCAGGGCTGTCCCCTTCCTTGTGGGAGAAGGATCCGGACGTTTGCCTTTTCGGAAACAGGCTCTGCCGAGAACGAGCACCGTGAGATATGACATCTCTGGGAAAGCACAGATCCCCAGTGCTGTTGTGCCTGTGAATAGACTGTCAAGGGAAGGTGAAGACCAGCAACACCTTTCAGGGCTGTCCCCTTCCTTGTGGGAGAAGGATCCGGACGTTTGCCTTTTCGGAAACAGGCTCTGCCGAGAACGAGCACCGTGAGATATGACATCTCTGGGAAAGCACAGATCCCCAGTGCTGTTGTGCCTGTGAATAGGCTGCCAAGGGAAGGTGAGGACCAGCAACAGCTTTCAGGGCTGGCACATTTCTTGTAGGAGGAATAGCCAGATGTTTGCCTTTTCAGAAAAAAGGCTCTGCCGAGAACGAGCACCGTGAGATATGACATCTCTGGGAAAGCACAGATCCCCAGTGCTGTTGTGCCTGTGAATAGGCTGCCAAGGGAAGGTGAGGACCAGCAACACCTTTCAGGGCTGTCCCCTTCCTTGTGGGAGAAGGATCCGGACGTTTGCCTTTTCGGAAACAGGCTCTGCCGAGAACGAGCACCGTGAGATATGACATCTCTGGGAAAGCACAGATCCCCAGTGCTGTTGTGCCTGTGAATAGGCTGCCAAGGGAAGGTGAGGACCAGCAACAGCTTTCAGGGCTGGCACATTTCTTATAGGAGGAATAGCCAGACCTTTGCCTTTTCGGAAACAGGCTCTGCCGAGAACGAGCACCGTGAGATATGACATCTCTGGGAAAGCACAGATCCCCAGTGCTGTTGTGCCTGTGAATAGGCTGCCAAGGGAAGGTGAGGACCAGCAACAGCTTTCAGGGCTGGCACATTTCTTATAGGAGGAATAGCCAGACGTTTGCCTTTTCGGAAACAGGCTCTGCCGAGAACGAGCACCGTGAGATATGACATCTCTGGGAAAGCACAGATCCCCAGTGCTGTTGTGCCTGTGAATAGGCTGCCAAGGGAAGGTGAGGACCAGCAACAGCTTTCAGGGCTGGCACATTTCTTATAGGAGGAATAGCCAGACGTTTGCGTTTTCGGAAACAGGCTCTGCTGAGAACGAGCACCGTGAGATATGACATCTCTGGGAAAGCACAGATCCCCAGTGCTGTTGTGCCTGTGAATAGGCTGCCAAGGGAAGGTGAGGACCAGCAACAGCTTTCAGGGCTGCCACATTTCTTGTAGGACGAATAGCCAGACGTTTGCCTTTTAGGAAACAGGCTCTGCCGAGAACGAGCACCGTGAGATATGACATCTCTGGGAAAGCACAGATCCCCAGTGCTGTTGTGCCTGTGAATAGGCTGCCAAGGGAAGGTGAAGACCAGCAACACCTTTCAGGGCTGTCCCCTTCCTTGTGGGAGAAGGATCCGGACGTTTGCCTTTTCAGAAAACAGGCTCTGCCGAGAACAAGCACCGTGAGATATGACATCTCTGGGAAAGCACAGATCCCCAGTGCTGTTGTGCCTGTGAATAGACTGCCAAGGGAAGGTGAAGACCAGCAACAGCTTTCAGGGCTGTCCCCTTCCTTGTGGGAGAAGGATCCGGACGTTTGCCTTTTCGGAAACAGGCTCTGCCGAGAACGAGCACCGTGAGATATGACATCTCTGGGAAAGCACAGATCCCCAGTGCTGTTGTGCCTGTGAATAGACTGCCAAGGGAAGGTGAAGACCAGCAACAGCTTTCAGGGCTGTCCCCTTCCTTGTGGGAGAAGGATCCGGACGTTTGCCTTTTCGGAAACAGGCTCTGCCGAGAACGAGCACCGTGAGATATGACATCTCTGGGAAAGCACAGATCCCCAGTGCTGTTGTGCCTGTGAATAGGCTGCCAAGGGAAGGTGAGGACCAGCAACAGCTTTCAGGGCTGGCACATTTCTTGTAGGAGGAATAGCCAGATGTTTGCCTTTTCAGAAAACAGGCTCTGCCGAGAACGAGCACCGTGAGATATGACATCTCTGGGAAAGCACAGATCCCCAGTGCTGTTGTGCCTGTGAATAGGCTGCCAAGGGAAGGTGAGGACCAGCAACAGCTTTCAGGGCTGGCACATTTCTTATAGGAGGAATAGCCAGACCTTTGCCTTTTCGGAAACAGGCTCTGCCGAGAACGAGCACCGTGAGATATGACATCTCTGGGAAAGCACAGATCCCCAGTGCTGTTGTGCCTGTGAATAGGCTGCCAAGGGAAGGTGAGGACCAGCAACAGCTTTCAGGGCTGGCACATTTCTTATAGGAGGAATAGCCAGACGTTTGCCTTTTCGGAAACAGGCTCTGCCGAGAACGAGCACCGTGAGATATGACATCTCTGGGAAAGCACAGATCCCCAGTGCTGTTGTGCCTGTGAATAGGCTGCCAAGGGAAGGTGAGGACCAGCAACAGCTTTCAGGGCTGGCACATTTCTTGTAGGAGGAATAGCCAGACGTTTGCCTTTTAGGAAACAGGCTCTGCCGAGAACGAGCACCGTGAGATATGACATCTCTGGGAAAGCACAGATCCCCAGTGCTGTTGTGCCTGTGAATAGGCTGCCAAGGGAAGGTGAAGACCAGCAACACCTTTCAGGGCTGTCCCCTTCCTTGTGGGAGAACGATCCGGACGTTTGCCTTTTCGGAAACAGGCTCTGCCGAGAACGAGCACCGTGAGATATGACATCTCTGGGAAAGCACAGATCCCCAGTGCTGTTGTGCCTGTGAATAGACTGCCAAGGGAAGGTGAACACCAGCAACAGCTTTCAGGGCTGTCCCCTTCCTTGTGGGAGAAGGATTCGGACGTTTGCCTTTTCGGAAACAGGCTCTGCCGAGAACGAGCACCGTGAGATATGACATCTCTGGGAAAGCACAGATCCCCAGTGCTGTTGTGCCTGTGAATAGGCTGCCAAGGGAAGGTGAGGACCAGCAACAGCTTTCAGGGCTGGCACATTTCTTGTAGGAGGAATAGCCAGACGTTTGCCTTTTCGGAAACAGGCTCTGCCGAGAACGAGCACCGTGAGATATGACATCTCTGGGAAAGCACAGATCCCCAGTGCTGTTGTGCCTGTGAATAGGCTGCCAAGGGAAGGTGAGGACCAGCAACAGCTTTCAGGGCTGGCACATTTCTTATAGGAGGAATAGCCAGACGTTTGTCTTTTCGGAAACAGGCTCTGCCGAGAACGAGCACCGTGAGATATGACATCTCTGGGAAAGCACAGATCCCCAGTGCTGTTGTGCCTGTGAATAGATTGTCAAGGGAAGGTGAAGACCAGCAACACCTTTCAGGGCTGTCCCCTTCCTTGTGGGAGAAGGATCCGGACGTTTGCCTTTTGGGAAACAGGCTCTGCCGAGAACGAGCACCGTGAGATATGACATCTCTGGGAAAGCACAGATCCCCAGTGCTGTTGTGCCTGTGAATAGGCTGCCAAGGGAAGGTGAGGACCAGCAACAGCTTTCAGGGCTGGCACATTTCTTGTAGGAGGAATAGCCAGACGTTTGCCTTTTAGGAAACAGGCTCTGCCGAGAACGAGCACCGTGAGATATGACATCTCTGGGAAAGCACAGATCCCCAGTGCTGTTGTGCCTGTGAATAGACTGCCAAGGGAAGGTGAGCACCAGCAACAGCTTTCAGGGCTGTCCCCTTCCCTGTGGGAGAAGGATCCGGACGTTTGCCTTTTCGGAAACAGGCTCTGCCGAGAACGAGCACCGTGAGATATGACATCTCTGGGAAAGCACAGATCCCCAGTGCTGTTGTGCCTGTGAATAGGCTGCCAAGGGAAGGTGAGGACCAGCAACAGCTTTCAGGGCTGGCACATTTCTTATAGGAGGAATAGCCAGACCTTTGCCTTTTCGGAAACAGGCTCTGCCGAGAACGAGCACCGTGAGATATGACATCTCTGGGAAAGCACAGATCCCCAGTGCTGTTGTGCCTGTGAATAGGCTGCCAAGGGAAGGTGAGGACCAGCAACTGCTATCAGGGCTGGCACATTTCTTGTAAGAGGAATAGCCAGACGTTTGCCTTTTCGGAAACAGGCTCTGCCGAGAACGAGCACCGTGAGATATGACATCTCTGGGAAAGCACAGATCCCCAGTGCTGTTGTGCCTGTGAATAGGCTGCCAAGGGAAGGTGAGGACCAGCAACAGCTTTCAGGGCTGGCACATTACTTGTAGGACGAATAGCCAGACGTTTGCCTTTTGGGAAACAGGCTCTGCCGAGAACGAGCACCGTGAGATATGACATCTCTGGGAAAGCACAGATCCCCAGTGCTGTTGTGCCTGTGAATAGGCTGCCAAGGGAAGGTGAGGACCAGCAACAGCTTTCAGGGCTGCCACATTTCCTATAGGAGGAATAGCCAGACGTTTGCCTTTTCGGAAACAGGCTCTGCCAAGAACGAGCACCGTGAGATATGACATCTCTGGGAAAGCACAGATCCCCAGTGCTGTTGTGCCTGTGAATAGGCTGCCAAGGGAAGGTGAAGACCAGCAACACCTTTCAGGGCTGTCCCCTTCCTTGTGGGAGAAGGATCCGGACGTTTGCCTTTTCGGAAACAGGCTCTGCCGAGAACGAGCACCGTGAGATATGACATCTCTGGGAAAGCACAGATCCCCAGTGCTGTTGTGCCTGTGAATAGGCTGCCAAGGGAAGGTGAGGACCAGCAACAGCTTTCAGGGCTGGCACATTTCTTATAGGAGGAATAGCCAGACGTTTGCCTTTTCGGAAACAGGCTCTGCCAAGAACGAGCACCGTGAGATATGACATCTCTGGGAAAGCACAGATCCCCAGTGCTGTTGTGCCTGTGAATAGATTGTCAAGGGAAGGTGAAGACCAGCAACACCTTTCAGGGCTGTCCCCTTCCTTGTGGGAGAAGGATCCGGACGTTTGCCTTTTCGGAAACAGGCTCTGCCGAGAACGAGCACCGTGAGATATGACATCTCTGGGAAAGCACAGATCCCCAGTGCTGTTGTGCCTGTGAATAGGCTGCCAAGGGAAGGTGAGGACCAGCAACAGCTTTCAGGGCTGGCACATTTCTTGTAGGAGGAATAGCCAGACGTTTGCCTTTTAGGAAACAGGCTCTGCCGAGAACGAGCACCGTGAGATATGACATCTCTGGGAAAGCACAGATCCCCAGTGCTGTTGTGCCTGTGAATAGACTGCCAAGGGAAGGTGAGCACCAGCAACAGCTTTCAGGGCTGTCCCCTTCCCTGTGGGAGAAGGATCCGGACGTTTGCCTTTTCGGAAACAGGCTCTGCCGAGAACGAGCACCGTGAGATATGACATCTCTGGGAAAGCACAGATCCCCAGTGCTGTTGTGCCTGTGAATAGGCTGCCAAGGGAAGGTGAGGACCAGCAACAGCTTTCAGGGCTGGCACATTTCTTATAGGAGGAATAGCCAGACCTTTGCCTTTTCGGAAACAGGCTCTGCCGAGAACGAGCACCGTGAGATATGACATCTCTGGGAAAGCACAGATCCCCAGTGCTGTTGTGCCTGTGAATAGGCTGCCAAGGGAAGGTGAGGACCAGCAACTGCTATCAGGGCTGGCACATTTCTTGTAAGAGGAATAGCCAGACGTTTGCCTTTTCGGAAAC
Source organism: Buteo buteo (assembly GCF_964188355.1). Classification (NCBI taxonomy): domain Eukaryota; kingdom Metazoa; phylum Chordata; class Aves; order Accipitriformes; family Accipitridae; genus Buteo; species Buteo buteo. The sequence continues at coordinate 25,736,548 of NC_134177.1, forward strand.
AGGCTCTGCCGAGAACGAGCACCGTGAGATATGACATCTCTGGGAAAGCACAGATCCCCAGTGCTGTTGTGCCTGTGAATAGGCTGCCAAGGGAAGGTGAGGACCAGCAACAGCTTTCAGGGCTGGCACATTTCTTATAGGAGGAATAGCCAGACCTTTGCCTTTTCGGAAACAGGCTCTGCCGAGAACGAGCACCGTGAGATATGACATCTCTGGGAAAGCACAGATCCCCAGTGCTGTTGTGCCTGTGAATAGGCTGCCAAGGGAAGGTGAAGACCAGCAACACCTTTCAGGGCTGTCCCCTTCCTTGTGGGAGAAGGATCCGGACGTTTGCCTTTTCGGAAACAGGCTCTGCCGAGAACGAGCACCGTGAGATATGACATCTCTGGGAAAGCACAGATCCCCAGTGCTGTTGTGCCTGTGAATAGGCTGCCAAGGGAAGGTGAGGACCAGCAACAGCTTTCAGGGCTGGCACATTTCTTGTAGGAGGAATAGCCAGACGTTTGCCTTTTAGGAAACAGGCTCTGCCGAGAACGAGCACCGTGAGATATGACATCTCTGGGAAAGCACAGATCCCCAGTGCTGTTGTGCCTGTGAATAGGCTGCCAAGGGAAGGTGAAGACCAGCAACACCTTTCAGGGCTGTCCCCTTCCTTGTGGGAGAAGGATCCGGACGTTTGCCTTTTCGGAAACAGGCTCTGCCGAGAACGAGCACCGTGAGATATGACATCTCTGGGAAAGCACAGATCCCCAGTGCTGTTGTGCCTGTGAATAGACTGCCAAGGGAAGGTGAAGACCAGCAACAGCTTTCAGGGCTGTCCCCTTCCTTGTGGGAGAAGGATCCGGACGTTTGCCTTTTCGGAAACAGGCTCTGCCGAGAACGAGCACCGTGAGATATGACATCTCTGGGAAAGCACAGATCCCCAGTGCTGTTGTGCCTGTGAATAGGCTGCCAAGGGAAGGTGAGGACCAGCAACAGCTTTCAGGGCTGGCACATTTCTTGTAGGAGGAATAGCCAGATGTTTGCCTTTTCAGAAAACAGGCTCTGCCGAGAACGAGCACCGTGAGATATGACATCTCTGGGAAAGCACAGATCCCCAGTGCTGTTGTGCCTGTGAATAGACTGCCAAGGGAAGGTGAGCACCAGCAACAGCTTTCAGGGCTGTCCCCTTCCCTGTGGGAGAAGGATCCGGACGTTTGCCTTTTCGGAAACAGGCTCTGCCGAGAACGAGCACCGTGAGATATGACATCTCTGGGAAAGCACAGATCCCCAGTGCTGTTGTGCCTGTGAATAGGCTGCCAAGGGAAGGTGAGGACCAGCAACAGCTTTCAGGGCTGGCACATTTCTTATAGGAGGAATAGCCAGACCTTTGCCTTTTCGGAAACAGGCTCTGCCGAGAACGAGCACCGTGAGATATGACATCTCTGGGAAAGCACAGATCCCCAGTGCTGTTGTGCCTGTGAATAGGCTGCCAAGGGAAGGTGAGGAGCAGCAACAGCTTTCAGGGCTGGCACATTTCTTGTAGGAGGAATAGCCAGACGTTTGCCTTTTCGGAAACAGGCTCTGCCGAGAACGAGCACCGTGAGATATGACATCTCTGGGAAAGCACAGATCCCCAGTGCTGTTGTGCCTGTGAATAGGCTGCCAAGGGAAGGTGAGGACCAGCAAGTGCTATCAGGGCTGGCACATTTCTTGTAAGAGGAATAGCCAGACGTTTGCCTTTTCGGAAACAGGCTCTGCCGAGAACGAGCACCGTGAGATATGACATCTCTGGGAAAGCACAGATCCCCAGTGCTGTTGTGCCTGTGAATAGGCTGCCAAGGGAAGGTGAGGACCAGCAACAGCTTTCAGGGCTGGCACATTTCTTGTAGGAGGAATAGCCAGACGTTTGCCTTTTAGGAAACAGGCTCTGCCGAGAACGAGCACCGTGAGATATGACATCTCTGGGAAAGCACAGATCCCCAGTGCTGTTGTGCCTGTGAATAGGCTGCCAAGGGAAGGTGAAGACCAGCAACACCTTTCAGGGCTGTCCCCTTCCTTGTGGGAGAAGGATCCGGACGTTTGCCTTTTCGGAAACAGGCTCTGCCGAGAACGAGCACCGTGAGATATGACATCTCTGGGAAAGCACAGATCCCCAGTGCTGTTGTGCCTGTGAATAGGCTGCCAAGGGAAGGTGAGGACCAGCAACAGCTTTCAGGGCTGCCACATTTCTTGTAGGAGGAATAGCCAGACCTTTGCCTTTTCGGAAACAGGCTCTGCCGAGAACGAGCACCGTGAGATATGACATCTCTGGGAAAGCACAGATCCCCAGTGCTGTTGTGCCTGTGAATAGGCTGCCAAGGGAAGGTGAGGACCAGCAACAGCTTTCAGGGCTGGCACATTTCTTATAGGAGGAATAGCCAGACCTTTGCCTTTTCGGAAACAGGCTCTGCCGAGAACGAGCACCGTGAGATATGACATCTCTGGGAAAGCACAGATCCCCAGTGCTGTTGTGCCTGTGAATAGGCTGCCAAGGGAAGGTGAGGACCAGCAACAGCTTTCAGGGCTGGCACATTTCTTATAGGAGGAATAGCCAGACCTTTGCCTTTTCGGAAAGAGGCTCTGCCGAGAACGAGCACCGTGAGATATGACATCTCTGGGAAAGCACAGATCCCCAGTGCTGTTGTGCCTGTGAATAGGCTGCCAAGGGAAGGTGAGGACCAGCAACAGCTTTCAGGGCTGCCACATTTCTTGTAGGACGAATAATCAGACGTTTGCCTTTTAGGAAACAGGCTCTGCCGAGAACGAGCACCGTGAGATATGACATCTCTGGGAAAGCACAGATCCCCAGTGCTGTTGTGCCTGTGAATAGATTGTCAAGGGAAGGTGAAGACCAGCAACACCTTTCAGGGCTGTCCCCTTCCTTGTGGGAGAAGGATCCGGACGTTTGCCTTTTCGGAAACAGGCTCTGCCGAGAACGAGCACCGTGAGATATGACATCTCTGGGAAAGCACAGATCCCCAGTGCTGTTGTGCCTGTGAATAGGCTGCCAAGGGAAGGTGAGGACCAGCAACAGCTTTCAGGGCTGGCACATTTCTTGTAGGAGGAATAGCCAGACGTTTGCCTTTTAGGAAACAGGCTCTGCCGAGAACGAGCACCGTGAGATATGACATCTCTGGGAAAGCACAGATCCCCAGTGCTGTTGTGCCTGTGAATAGACTGCCAAGGGAAGGTGAGCACCAGCAACAGCTTTCAGGGCTGTCCCCTTCCCTGTGGGAGAAGGATCCGGACGTTTGCCTTTTCGGAAACAGGCTCTGCCGAGAACGAGCACCGTGAGATATGACATCTCTGGGAAAGCACAGATCCCCAGTGCTGTTGTGCCTGTGAATAGGCTGCCAAGGGAAGGTGAGGACCAGCAACAGCTTTCAGGGCTGGCACATTTCTTATAGGAGGAATAGCCAGACCTTTGCCTTTTCGGAAACAGGCTCTGCCGAGAACGAGCACCGTGAGATATGACATCTCTGGGAAAGCACAGATCCCCAGTGCTGTTGTGCCTGTGAATAGGCTGCCAAGGGAAGGTGAGGACCAGCAACTGCTATCAGGGCTGGCACATTTCTTGTAAGAAGAATAGCCAGACGTTTGCCTTTTCGGAAACAGGCTCTGCCGAGAACGAGCACCGTGAGATATGACATCTCTGGGAAAGCACAGATCACCAGTGCTGTTGTGCCTGTGAATAGGCTGCCAAGGGAAGGTGAGGACCAGCAACAGCTTTCAGGGCTGGCACATTACTTGTAGGACGAATAGCCAGACGTTTGCCTTTTGGGAAACAGGCTCTGCCGAGAACGAGCACCGTGAGATATGACATCTCTGGGAAAGCACAGATCCCCAGTGCTGTTGTGCCTGTGAATAGGCTGCCAAGGGAAGGTGAGGACCAGCAACAGCTTTCAGGGCTGGCACATTTCTTATAGGAGGAATAGCCAGACGTTTGCCTTTTAGGAAACAGGCTCTGCCGAGAACGAGCACCGTGAGATATGACATCTCTGGGAAAGCACAGATCCCCAGTGCTGTTGTGCCTGTGAATAGGCTGCCAAGGGAAGGTGAAGACCAGCAACACCTTTCAGGGCTGTCCCCTTCCTTGTGGGAGAAGGATCCGGACGTTTGCCTTTTCGGAAACAGGCTCTGCCGAGAACGAGCACCGTGAGATATGACATCTCTGGGAAAGCACAGATCCCCAGTGCTGTTGTGCCTGTGAATAGGCTGCCAAGGGAAGGTGAGGACCAGCAACAGCTTTCAGGGCTGGCACATTTCTTGTAGGAGGAATAGCCAGACGTTTGCCTTTTAGGAAACAGGCTCTGCCGAGAACGAGCACCGTGAGATATGACATCTCTGGGAAAGCACAGATCCCCAGTGCTGTTGTGCCTGTGAATAGGCTGCCAAGGGAAGGTGAAGACCAGCAACACCTTTCAGGGCTGTCCCCTTCCTTGTGGGAGAAGGATCCGGACGTTTGCCTTTTCGGAAACAGGCTCTGCCGAGAACGAGCACCGTGAGATATGACATCTCTGGGAAAGCACAGATCCCCAGTGCTGTTGTGCCTGTGAATAGACTGCCAAGGGAAGGTGAAGACCAGCAACAGCTTTCAGGGCTGTCCCCTTCCTTGTGGGAGAAGGATCCGGACGTTTGCCTTTTCGGAAACAGGCTCTGCCGAGAACGAGCACCGTGAGATATGACATCTCTGGGAAAGCACAGATCCCCAGTGCTGTTGTGCCTGTGAATAGGCTGCCAAGGGAAGGTGAGGACCAGCAACAGCTTTCAGGGCTGGCACATTTCTTGTAGGAGGAATAGCCAGATGTTTGCCTTTTCAGAAAACAGGCTCTGCCGAGAACGAGCACCGTGAGATATGACATCTCTGGGAAAGCACAGATCCCCAGTGCTGTTGTGCCTGTGAATAGACTGCCAAGGGAAGGTGAGCACCAGCAACAGCTTTCAGGGCTGTCCCCTTCCCTGTGGGAGAAGGATCCGGACGTTTGCCTTTTCGGAAACAGGCTCTGCCGAGAACGAGCACCGTGAGATATGACATCTCTGGGAAAGCACAGATCCCCAGTGCTGTTGTGCCTGTGAATAGGCTGCCAAGGGAAGGTGAGGACCAGCAACAGCTTTCAGGGCTGGCACATTTCTTATAGGAGGAATAGCCAGACCTTTGCCTTTTCGGAAACAGGCTCTGCCGAGAACGAGCACCGTGAGATATGACATCTCTGGGAAAGCACAGATCCCCAGTGCTGTTGTGCCTGTGAATAGGCTGCCAAGGGAAGGTGAGGACCAGCAACAGCTTTCAGGGCTGGCACATTTCTTGTAGGAGGAATAGCCAGACGTTTGCCTTTTCGGAAACAGGCTCTGCCGAGAACGAGCACCGTGAGATATGACATCTCTGGGAAAGCACAGATCACCAGTGCTGTTGTGCCTGTGAATAGGCTGCCAAGGGAAGGTGAGGACCAGCAAGTGCTATCAGGGCTGGCACATTTCTTGTAAGAGGAATAGCCAGACGTTTGCCTTTTAGGAAACAGGCTCTGCCGAGAACGAGCACCGTGAGATATGACATCTCTGGGAAAGCACAGATCCCCAGTGCTGTTGTGCCTGTGAATAGGCTGCCAAGGGAAGGTGAGGACCAGCAACAGCTTTCAGGGCTGGCACATTTCTTGTAGGAGGAATAGCCAGACGTTTGCCTTTTCGGAAACAGGCTCTGCCGAGAACGAGCACCGTGAGATATGACATCTCTGGGAAAGCACAGATCCCCAGTGCTGTTGTGCCTGTGAATAGGCTGCCAAGGGAAGGTGAAGACCAGCAACACCTTTCAGGGCTGTCCCCTTCCTTGTGGGAGAAGGATCCGGACGTTTGCCTTTTCGGAAACAGGCTCTGCCGAGAACGAGCACCGTGAGATATGACATCTCTGGGAAAGCACAGATCCCCAGTGCTGTTGTGCCTGTGAATAGGCTGCCAAGGGAAGGTGAGGACCAGCAACAGCTTTCAGGGCTGGCACATTTCTTATAGGAGGAATAGCCAGACCTTTGCCTTTTCGGAAACAGGCTCTGCCGAGAACGAGCACCGTGAGATATGACATCTCTGGGAAAGCACAGATCCCCAGTGCTGTTGTGCCTGTGAATAGGCTGCCAAGGGAAGGTGAGGACCAGCAACAGCTTTCAGGGCTGGCACATTTCTTATAGGAGGAATAGCCAGACCTTTGCCTTTTCGGAAACAGGCTCTGCCGAGAACGAGCACCGTGAGATATGACATCTCTGGGAAAGCACAGATCCCCAGTGCTGTTGTGCCTGTGAATAGGCTGCCAAGGGAAGGTGAGGACCAGCAACAGCTTTCAGGGCTGGCACATTTCTTATAGGAGGAATAGCCAGACCTTTGCCTTTTCGGAAAGAGGCTCTGCCGAGAACGAGCACCGTGAGATATGACATCTCTGGGAAAGCACAGATCCCCAGTGCTGTTGTGCCTGTGAATAGGCTGCCAAGGGAAGGTGAGGACCAGCAACAGCTTTCAGGGCTGCCACATTTCTTGTAGGACGAATAATCAGACGTTTGCCTTTTCGGAAACAGGCTCTGCCGAGAACGAGCACCGTGAGATATGACATCTCTGGGAAAGCACAGATCCCCAGTGCTGTTGTGCCTGTGAATAGGCCGCCAAGGGAAGGTGAGCACCAGCAACAGCTTTCAGGGCTGTCCCCTTCCCTGTGGGAGAAGGATCCGGACGTTTGCCTTTTCGGAAACAGGCTCTGCCGAGAACGAGCACCGTGAGATATGACATCTCTGGGAAAGCACAGATCCCCAGTGCTGTTGTGCCTGTGAATAGGCTGCCAAGGGAAGGTGAGGACCAGCAACAGCTTTCAGGGCTGGCACATTACTTGTAGGACGAATAGCCAGACGTTTGCCTTTTGGGAAACAGGCTCTGCCGAGAACGAGCACCGTGAGATATGACATCTCTGGGAAAGCACAGATCCCCAGTGCTGTTGTGCCTGTGAATAGGCTGCCAAGGGAAGGTGAGGACCAGCAACAGCTTTCAGGGTTGCCACATTTCTTATAGGAGGAATAGCCAGACGTTTGCCTTTTCGGAAACAGGCTCTGCCGAGAACGAGCACCGTGAGATATGACATCTCTGGGAAAGCACAGATCCCCAGTGCTGTTGTGCCTGTGAATAGGCTGCCAAGGGAAGGTGAGGACCAGCAACACCTTTCAGGGCTGTCCCCTTCCTTGTGGGAGAAGGATCCGGACGTTTGCCTTTTCGGAAACAGGCTCTGCCGAGAACGAGCACCGTGAGATATGACATCTCTGGGAAAGCACAGATCCCCAGTGCTGTTGTGCCTGTGAATAGGCTGCCAAGGGAAGGTGAGGACCAGCAACAGCTTTCAGGGCTGGCACATTTCTTGTAGGAGGAATAGCCAGACGTTTGCCTTTTAGGAAACAGGCTCTGCCGAGAACGAGCACCGTGAGATATGACATCTCTGGGAAAGCACAGATCCCCAGTGCTGTTGTGCCTGTGAATAGGCTGCCAAGGGAAGGTGAAGACCAGCAACACCTTTCAGGGCTGGCACATTTCTTGTAGGAGGAATAGCCAGACGTTTGCCTTTTAGGAAACAGGCTCTGCCGAGAACGAGCACCGTGAGATATGACATCTCTGGGAAAGCACAGATCCCCAGTGCTGTTGTGCCTGTGAATAGGCTGCCAAGGGAAGGTGAAGACCAGCAACACCTTTCAGGGCTGTCCCCTTCCTTGTGGGAGAAGGATCCGGACGTTTGCCTTTTCGGAAACAGGCTCTGCCGAGAACGAGCACCGTGAGATATGACATCTCTGGGAAAGCACAGATCCCCAGTGCTGTTGTGCCTGTGAATAGGCTGCCAAGGGAAGGTGAAGACCAGCAACACCTTTCAGGGCTGTCCCCTTCCTTGTGGGAGAAGGATCCGGACGTTTGCCTTTTCGGAAACAGGCTCTGCCGAGAACGAGCACCGTGAGATATGACATCTCTGGGAAAGCACAGATCCCCAGTGCTGTTGTGCCTGTGAATAGGCTGCCAAGGGAAGGTGAGGACCAGCAACAGCTTTCAGGGCTGGCACATTTCTTGTAGGAGGAATAGCCAGACGTTTGCCTTTTAGGAAACAGGCTCTGCCGAGAACGAGCACCGTGAGATATGACATCTCTGGGAAAGCACAGATCCCCAGTGCTGTTGTGCCTGTGAATAGGCTGCCAAGGGAAGGTGAAGACCAGCAACACCTTTCAGGGCTGTCCCCTTCCTTGTGGGAGAAGGATCCGGACGTTTGCCTTTTCGGAAACAGGCTCTGCCGAGAACGAGCACCGTGAGATATGACATCTCTGGGAAAGCACAGATCCCCAGTGCTGTTGTGCCTGTGAATAGACTGCCAAGGGAAGGTGAAGACCAGCAACAGCTTTCAGGGCTGTCCCCTTCCTTGTGGGAGAAGGATCCGGACGTTTGCCTTTTCGGAAACAGGCTCTGCCGAGAACGAGCACCGTGAGATATGACATCTCTGGGAAAGCACAGATCCCCAGTGCTGTTGTGCCTGTGAATAGGCTGCCAAGGGAAGGTGAGGACCAGCAACAGCTTTCAGGGCTGGCACATTTCTTATAGGAGGAATAGCCAGACCTTTGCCTTTTCGGAAACAGGCTCTGCCGAGAACGAGCACCGTGAGATATGACATCTCTGGGAAAGCACAGATCCCCAGTGCTGTTGTGCCTGTGAATAGGCTGCCAAGGGAAGGTGAGGACCAGCAACAGCTTTCAGGGCTGGCACATTTCTTATAGGAGGAATAGCCAGACCTTTGCCTTTTCGGAAACAGGCTCTGCCGAGAACGAGCACCGTGAGATATGACATCTCTGGGAAAGCACAGATCCCCAGTGCTGTTGTGCCTGTGAATAGGCTGCCAAGGGAAGGTGAGGACCAGCAACAGCTTTCAGGGCTGCCACATTTCTTATAGGAGGAATAGCCAGACCTTTGCCTTTTCGGAAACAGGCTCTGCCGAGAACGAGCACCGTGAGATATGACATCTCTGGGAAAGCACAGATCCCCAGTGCTGTTGTGCCTGTGAATAGGCTGCCAAGGGAAGGTGAGGACCAGCAACAGCTTTCAGGGCTGCCACATTTCTTGTAGGACGAATAATCAGACGTTTGCCTTTTAGGAAACAGGCTCTGCCGAGAACGAGCACCGTGAGATATGACATCTCTGGGAAAGCACAGATCCCCAGTGCTGTTGTGCCTGTGAATAGGCTGCCAAGGGAAGGTGAGCACCAGCAACAGCTTTCAGGGCTGTCCCCTTCCCTGTGGGAGAAGGATCCGGACGTTTGCCTTTTCGGAAACAGGCTCTGCCGAGAACGAGCACCGTGAGATATGACATCTCTGGGAAAGCACAGATCCCCAGTGCTGTTGTGCCTGTGAATAGGCTGCCAAGGGAAGGTGAGGACCAGCAACAGCTTTCAGGGCTGGCACATTACTTGTAGGAGGAATAGCCAGACGTTTGCCTTTTGGGAAACAGGCTCTGCCGAGAACGAGCACCGTGAGATATGACATCTCTGGGAAAGCACAGATCCCCAGTGCTGTTGTGCCTGTGAATAGGCTGCCAAGGGAAGGTGAGGACCAGCAACAGCTTTCAGGGTTGCCACATTTCTTATAGGAGGAATAGCCAGACGTTTGCCTTTTCGGAAACAGGCTCTGCCGAGAACGAGCACCGTGAGATATGACATCTCTGGGAAAGCACAGATCCCCAGTGCTGTTGTGCCTGTGAATAGGCTGCCAAGGGAAGGTGAGGACCAGCAACACCTTTCAGGGCTGTCCCCTTCCTTGTGGGAGAAGGATCCGGACGTTTGCCTTTTCGGAAACAGGCTCTGCCGAGAACGAGCACCGTGAGATATGACATCTCTGGGAAAGCACAAATCCCCAGTGCTGTTGTGCCTGTGAATAGGCTGCCAAGGGAAGGTGAGGACCAGCAACAGCTTTCAGGGCTGGCACATTTCTTGTAGGAGGAATAGCCAGACGTTTGCCTTTTAGGAAACAGGCTCTGCCGAGAACGAGCACCGTGAGATATGACATCTCTGGGAAAGCACAGATCCCCAGTGCTGTTGTGCCTGTGAATAGGCTGCCAAGGGAAGGTGAAGACCAGCAACACCTTTCAGGGCTGGCACATTTCTTGTAGGAGGAATAGCCAGACGTTTGCCTTTTAGGAAACAGGCTCTGCCGAGAACGAGCACCGTGAGATATGACATCTCTGGGAAAGCACAGATCCCCAGTGCTGTTGTGCCTGTGAATAGGCTGCCAAGGGAAGGTGAAGACCAGCAACACCTTTCAGGGCTGTCCCCTTCCTTGTGGGAGAAGGATCCGGACGTTTGCCTTTTCGGAAACAGGCTCTGCCGAGAACGAGCACCGTGAGATATGACATCTCTGGGAAAGCACAGATCCCCAGTGCTGTTGTGCCTGTGAATAGGCTGCCAAGGGAAGGTGAAGACCAGCAACACCTTTCAGGGCTGTCCCCTTCCTTGTGGGAGAAGGATCCGGACGTTTGCCTTTTCGGAAACAGGCTCTGCCGAGAACGAGCACCGTGAGATATGACATCTCTGGGAAAGCACAGATCCCCAGTGCTGTTGTGCCTGTGAATAGGCTGCCAAGGGAAGGTGAGGACCAGCAACAGCTTTCAGGGCTGGCACATTTCTTGTAGGAGGAATAGCCAGACGTTTGCCTTTTAGGAAACAGGCTCTGCCGAGAACGAGCACCGTGAGATATGACATCTCTGGGAAAGCACAGATCCCCAGTGCTGTTGTGCCTGTGAATAGGCTGCCAAGGGAAGGTGAAGACCAGCAACACCTTTCAGGGCTGTCCCCTTCCTTGTGGGAGAAGGATCCGGACGTTTGCCTTTTCGGAAACAGGCTCTGCCGAGAACGAGCACCGTGAGATATGACATCTCTGGGAAAGCACAGATCCCCAGTGCTGTTGTGCCTGTGAATAGACTGCCAAGGGAAGGTGAAGACCAGCAACAGCTTTCAGGGCTGTCCCCTTCCTTGTGGGAGAAGGATCCGGACGTTTGCCTTTTCGGAAACAGGCTCTGCCGAGAACGAGCACCGTGAGATATGACATCTCTGGGAAAGCACAGATCCCCAGTGCTGTTGTGCCTGTGAATAGGCTGCCAAGGGAAGGTGAGGACCAGAAACAGCTTTCAGGGCTGGCACATTTCTTATAGGAGGAATAGCCAGACCTTTGCCTTTTCGGAAACAGGCTCTGCCGAGAACGAGCACCGTGAGATATGACATCTCTGGGAAAGCACAGATCCCCAGTGCTGTTGTGCCTGTGAATAGGCTGCCAAGGGAAGGTGAGGACCAGCAACAGCTTTCAGGGCTGGCACATTTCTTATAGGAGGAATAGCCAGACCTTTGCCTTTTCGGAAACAGGCTCTGCCGAGAACGAGCACCGTGAGATATGACATCTCTGGGAAAGCACAGATCCCCAGTGCTGTTGTGCCTGTGAATAGGCTGCCAAGGGAAGGTGAGGACCAGCAACAGCTTTCAGGGCTGCCACATTTCTTATAGGAGGAATAGCCAGACCTTTGCCTTTTCGGAAACAGGCTCTGCCGAGAACGAGCACCGTGAGATATGACATCTCTGGGAAAGCACAGATCCCCAGTGCTGTTGTGCCTGTGAATAGGCTGCCAAGGGAAGGTGAGGACCAGCAACAGCTTTCAGGGCTGCCACATTTCTTGTAGGACGAATAGCCAGACGTTTGCCTTTTCGGAAACAGGCTCTGCCGAGAACGAGCACCGTGAGATATGACATCTCTGGGAAAGCACAGATCCCCAGTGCTGTTGTGCCTGTGAATAGGCTGCCAAGGGAAGGTGAGGACCAGCAACAGCTTTCAGGGCTGGCACATTTCTTATAGGAGGAATAGCCAGACGTTTGCCTTTTGGGAAACAGGCTCTGCCGAGAACGAGCACCGTGAGATATGACATCTCTGGGAAAGCACAGATCCCCAGTGCTGTTGTGCCTGTGAATAGGCTGCCAAGGGAAGGTGAGGACCAGCAACAGCTTTCAGGGCTGGCACATTACTTGTAGGAGGAATAGCCAGACGTTTGCCTTTTGGGAAACAGGCTCTGCCGAGAACGAGCACCGTGAGATATGACATCTCTGGGAAAGCACAGATCCCCAGTGCTGTTGTGCCTGTGAATAGGCTGCCAAGGGAAGGTGAGGACCAGCAACAGCTTTCAGGGCTGCCACATTTCTTATAGGAGGAATAGCCAGACGTTTGCCTTTTCGGAAACAGGCTCTGCCGAGAACGAGCACCGTGAGATATGACATCTCTGGGAAAGCACAGATCCCCAGTGCTGTTGTGCCTGTGAATAGGCTGCCAAGGGAAGGTGAAGACCAGCAACACCTTTCAGGGCTGTCCCCTTCCTTGTGGGAGAAGGATCCGGACGTTTGCCTTTTCGGAAACAGGCTCTGCCGAGAACGAGCACCGTGAGATATGACATCTCTGGGAAAGCACAGATCCCCAGTGCTGTTGTGCCTGTGAATAGACTGCCAAGGGAAGGTGAAGACCAGCAACAGCTTTCAGGGCTGTCCCCTTCCTTGTGGGAGAAGGATCCGGACGTTTGCCTTTTCGGAAACAGGCTCTGCCGAGAACGAGCACCGTGAGATATGACATCTCTGGGAAAGCACAGATCCCCAGTGCTGTTGTGCCTGTGAATAGGCTGCCAAGGGAAGGTGAGGACCAGCAACAGCTTTCAGGGCTGGCACATTACTTGTAGGAGGAATAGCCAGACGTTTGCCTTTTCGGAAACAGGCTCTGCCGAGAACGAGCACCGTGAGATATGACATCTCTGGGAAAGCACAGATCCCCAGTGCTGTTGTGTCTGTGAATAGGCTGCCAAGGGAAGGTGAGGACCAGCAACAGCTTTCAGGGCTGGCACATTTCTTGTAGGAGGAATAGCCAGACGTTTGCCTTTTCGGAAACAGGCTCTGCCGAGAACGAGCACCGTGAGATATGACATCTCTGGGAAAGCACAGATCCCCAGTGCTGTTGTGCCTGTGAATAGGCTGCCAAGGGAAGGTGAAGACCAGCAACAGCTTTCAGGGCTGTCCCCTTCCTTGTGGGAGAAGGATCCGGACGTTTGCCTTTTCGGAAACAGGCTCTGCCGAGAACGAGCACCGTGAGATATGACATCTCTGGGAAAGCACAGATCCCCAGTGCTGTTGTGCCTGTGAATAGACTGCCAAGGGAAGGTGAAGACCAGCAACAGCTTTCAGGGCTGTCCCCTTCCTTGTGGGAGAAGGATCCGGACGTTTGCCTTTTCGGAAACAGGCTCTGCCGAGAACGAGCACCGTGAGATATGACATCTCTGGGAAAGCACAGATCCCCAGTGCTGTTGTGCCTGTGAATAGGCTGCCAAGGGAAGGTGAGGACCAGCAACAGCTTTCAGGGCTGGCACATTTCTCACAGGAGGAATAGCCAGACCTTTGCCTTTTCGGAAACAGGCTCTGCCGAGAACGAGCACCGTGAGATATGACATCTCTGGGAAAGCACAGATCCCCAGTGCTGTTGTGCCTGTGAATAGGCTGCCAAGGGAAGGTGAGGACCAGCAACAGCTTTCAGGGCTGGCACATTTCTTGTAGGAGGAATAGCCAGATGTTTGCCTTTTCAGAAAACAGGCTCTGCCGAGAACGAGCACCGTGAGATATGACATCTCTGGGAAAGCACAGATCCCCAGTGCTGTTGTGCCTGTGAATAGGCTGCCAAGGGAAGGTGAGGACCAGCAACAGCTTTCAGGGCTGGCACATTTCTTGTAGGAGGAATAGCCAGACGTTTGCCTTTTTGGAAACAGGCTCTGCCGAGAACGAGCACCGTGAGATATGACATCTCTGGGAAAGCACAGATCCCCAGTGCTGTTGTGCCTGTGAATAGGCTGCCAAGGGAAGGTGAGCACCAGCAACAGCTTTCAGGGCTGGCACATTTCTTATAGGAGGAATAGCCAGACCTTTGCCTTTTCGGAAACAGGCTCTGCCGAGAACGAGCACCGTGAGATATGACATCTCTGGGAAAGCACAGATCCCCAGTGCTGTTGTGCCTGTGAATAGGCTGCCAAGGGAAGGTGAGGACCAGCAACAGCTTTCAGGGCTGGCACATTTCTTATAGGAGGAATAGCCAGACCTTTGCCTTTTCGGAAACAGGCTCTGCCGAGAACGAGCACCGTGAGATATGACATCTCTGGGAAAGCACAGATCCCCAGTGCTGTTGTGCCTGTGAATAGGCTGCCAAGGGAAGGTGAGGACCAGCAACAGCTTTCAGGGCTGCCACATTTCTTATAGGAGGAATAGCCAGACCTTTGCCTTTTCGGAAACAGGCTCTGCCGAGAACGAGCACCGTGAGATATGACATCTCTGGGAAAGCACAGATCCCCAGTGCTGTTGTGCCTGTGAATAGGCTGCCAAGGGAAGGTGAGGACCAGCAACACCTTTCAGGGCTGCCACATTTCTTGTAGGACGAATAGCCAGACGTTTGCCTTTTCGGAAACAGGCTCTGCCGAGAACGAGCACCGTGAGATATGACATCTCTGGGAAAGCACAGATCCCCAGTGCTGTTGTGCCTGTGAATAGGCTGCCAAGGGAAGGTGAGGACCAGCAACAGCTTTCAGGGCTGGCACATTTCTTATAGGAGGAATAGCCAGACGTTTGCCTTTTCGGAAACAGGCTCTGCCGAGAACGAGCACCGTGAGATATGACATCTCTGGGAAAGCACAGATCCCCAGTGCTGTTGTGCCTGTGAATAGGCTGCCAAGGGAAGGTGAGGACCAGCAACACCTTTCAGGGCTGTCCCCTTCCTTGTGGGAGAAGGATCCGGACGTTTGCCTTTTCGGAAACAGGCTCTGCCGAGAACGAGCACCGTGAGATATGACATCTCTGGGAAAGCACAGATCCCCAGTGCTGTTGTGCCTGTGAATAGACTGCCAAGGGAAGGTGAAGACCAGCAACAGCTTTCAGGGCTGTCCCCTTCCTTGTGGGAGAAGGATCCGGACGTTTGCCTTTTCGGAAACAGGCTCTGCCGAGAACGAGCACCGTGAGATATGACATCTCTGGGAAAGCACAGATCCCCAGTGCTGTTGTGCCTGTGAATAGGCTGCCAAGGGAAGGTGAGGACCAGCAACAGCTTTCAGGGCTGGCACATTACTTGTAGGAGGAATAGCCAGACGTTTGCCTTTTGGGAAACAGGCTCTGCCGAGAACGAGCACCGTGAGATATGACATCTCTGGGAAAGCACAGATCCCCAGTGCTGTTGTGTCTGTGAATAGGCTGCCAAGGGAAGGTGAGGACCAGCAACAGCTTTCAGGGCTGGCACATTTCTTATAGGAGGAATAGCCAGACGTTTGCCTTTTCGGAAACAGGCTCTGCCGAGAACGAGCACCGTGAGATATGACATCTCTGGGAAAGCACAGATCCCCAGTGCTGTTGTGCCTGTGAATAGGCTGCCAAGGGAAGGTGAAGACCAGCAACAGCTTTCAGGGCTGTCCCCTTCCTTGTGGGAGAAGGATCCGGACGTTTGCCTTTTCGGAAACAGGCTCTGCCGAGAACGAGCACCGTGAGATATGACATCTCTGGGAAAGCACAGATCCCCAGTGCTGTTGTGCCTGTGAATAGACTGCCAAGGGAAGGTGAAGACCAGCAACAGCTTTCAGGGCTGTCCCCTTCCTTGTGGGAGAAGGATCCGGACGTTTGCCTTTTCGGAAACAGGCTCTGCCGAGAACGAGCACCGTGAGATATGACATCTCTGGGAAAGCACAGATCCCCAGTGCTGTTGTGCCTGTGAATAGGCTGCCAAGGGAAGGTGAGGACCAGCAACAGCTTTCAGGGCTGGCACATTTCTCACAGGAGGAATAGCCAGACCTTTGCCTTTTCGGAAACAGGCTCTGCCGAGAACGAGCACCGTGAGATATGACATCTCTGGGAAAGCACAGATCCCCAGTGCTGTTGTGCCTGTGAATAGGCTGCCAAGGGAAGGTGAGGACCAGCAACAGCTTTCAGGGCTGGCACATTTCTTGTAGGAGGAATAGCCAGATGTTTGCCTTTTCAGAAAACAGGCTCTGCCGAGAACGAGCACCGTGAGATATGACATCTCTGGGAAAGCACAGATCCCCAGTGCTGTTGTGCCTGTGAATAGGCTGCCAAGGGAAGGTGAGGACCAGCAACAGCTTTCAGGGCTGGCACATTTCTTGTAGGAGGAATAGCCAGACGTTTGCCTTTTTGGAAACAGGCTCTGCCGAGAACGAGCACCGTGAGATATGACATCTCTGGGAAAGCACAGATCCCCAGTGCTGTTGTGCCTGTGAATAGGCTGCCAAGGGAAGGTGAGGACCAGCAACAGCTTTCAGGGCTGGCACATTTCTTATAGGAGGAATAGCCAGACCTTTGCCTTTTCGGAAACAGGCTCTGCCGAGAACGAGCACCGTGAGATATGACATCTCTGGGAAAGCACAGATCCCCAGTGCTGTTGTGCCTGTGAATAGGCTGCCAAGGGAAGGTGAGGACCAGCAACAGCTTTCAGGGCTGGCACATTTCTTATAGGAGGAATAGCCAGACCTTTGCCTTTTCGGAAACAGGCTCTGCCGAGAACGAGCACCGTGAGATATGACATCTCTGGGAAAGCACAGATCCCCAGTGCTGTTGTGCCTGTGAATAGGCTGCCAAGGGAAGGTGAGGACCAGCAACAGCTTTCAGGGCTGCCACATTTCTTATAGGAGGAATAGCCAGACCTTTGCCTTTTCGGAAACAGGCTCTGCCGAGAACGAGCACCGTGAGATATGACATCTCTGGGAAAGCACAGATCCCCAGTGCTGTTGTGCCTGTGAATAGGCTGCCAAGGGAAGGTGAGGACCAGCAACACCTTTCAGGGCTGCCACATTTCTTGTAGGACGAATAGCCAGACGTTTGCCTTTTCGGAAACAGGCTCTGCCGAGAACGAGCACCGTGAGATATGACATCTCTGGGAAAGCACAGATCCCCAGTGCTGTTGTGCCTGTGAATAGGCTGCCAAGGGAAGGTGAGGACCAGCAACAGCTTTCAGGGCTGGCACATTTCTTATAGGAGGAATAGCCAGACGTTTGCCTTTTCGGAAACAGGCTCTGCCGAGAACGAGCACCGTGAGATATGACATCTCTGGGAAAGCACAGATCCCCAGTGCTGTTGTGCCTGTGAATAGGCTGCCAAGGGAAGGTGAGGACCAGCAACAGCTTTCAGGGCTGGCACATTACTTGTAGGAGGAATAGCCAGACGTTTGCCTTTTGGGAAACAGGCTCTGCCGAGAACGAGCACCGTGAGATATGACATCTCTGGGAAAGCACAGATCCCCAGTGCTGTTGTGCCTGTGAATAGGCTGCCAAGGGAAGGTGAGGACCAGCAACAGCTTTCAGGGCTGCCACATTTCTTATAGGAGGAATAGCCAGACGTTTGCCTTTTCGGAAACAGGCTCTGCCGAGAACGAGCACCGTGAGATATGACATCTCTGGGAAAGCACAGATCCCCAGTGCTGTTGTGCCTGTGAATAGGCTGCCAAGGGAAGGTGAAGACCAGCAACAGCTTTCAGGGCTGTCCCCTTCCTTGTGGGAGAAGGATCCGGACGTTTGCCTTTTCGGAAACAGGCTCTGCCGAGAACGAGCACCGTGAGATATGACATCTCTGGGAAAGCACAGATCCCCAGTGCTGTTGTGCCTGTGAATAGACTGCCAAGGGAAGGTGAAGACCAGCAACAGCTTTCAGGGCTGTCCCCTTCCTTGTGGGAGAAGGATCCGGACGTTTGCCTTTTCGGAAACAGGCTCTGCCGAGAACGAGCACCGTGAGATATGACATCTCTGGGAAAGCACAGATCCCCAGTGCTGTTGTGCCTGTGAATAGGCTGCCAAGGGAAGGTGAGGACCAGCAACAGCTTTCAGGGCTGGCACATTTCTTGTAGGAGGAATAGCCAGATGTTTGCCTTTTCAGAAAACAGGCTCTGCCGAGAACGAGCACCGTGAGATATGACATCTCTGGGAAAGCACAGATCCCCAGTGCTGTTGTGCCTGTGAATAGACTGCCAAGGGAAGGTGAGCACCAGCAACAGCTTTCAGGGCTGTCCCCTTCCCTGTGGGAGAAGGATCCGGACGTTTGCCTTTTCGGAAACAGGCTCTGCCGAGAACGAGCACCGTGAGATATGACATCTCTGGGAAAGCACAGATCCCCAGTGCTGTTGTGCCTGTGAATAGGCTGCCAAGGGAAGGTGAAGACCAGCAACAGCTTTCAGGGCTGTCCCCTTCCTTGTGGGAGAAGGATCCGGACGTTTGCCTTTTCGGAAACAGGCTCTGCCGAGAACGAGCACCGTGAGATATGACATCTCTGGGAAAGCACAGATCCCCAGTGCTGTTGTGCCTGTGAATAGACTGCCAAGGGAAGGTGAAGACCAGCAACAGCTTTCAGGGCTGTCCCCTTCCTTGTGGGAGAAGGATCCGGACGTTTGCCTTTTCGGAAACAGGCTCTGCCGAGAACGAGCACCGTGAGATATGACATCTCTGGGAAAGCACAGATCCCCAGTGCTGTTGTGCCTGTGAATAGGCTGCCAAGGGAAGGTGAGGACCAGCAACAGCTTTCAGGGCTGGCACATTTCTTATAGGAGGAATAGCCAGACCTTTGCCTTTTCGGAAACAGGCTCTGCCGAGAACGAGCACCGTGAGATATGACATCTCTGGGAAAGCACAGATCCCCAGTGCTGTTGTGCCTGTGAATAGGCTGCCAAGGGAAGGTGAGGACCAGCAACAGCTTTCAGGGCTGGCACATTTCTTGTAGGAGGAATAGCCAGATGTTTGCCTTTTCAGAAAACAGGCTCTGCCGAGAACGAGCACCGTGAGATATGACATCTCTGGGAAAGCACAGATCCCCAGTGCTGCTGTGCCTGTGAATAGACTGCCAAGGGAAGGTGAGGACCAGCAACAGCTTTCAGGGCTGTCCCCTTCCCTGTGGGAGAAGGATCCGGACGTTTGCCTTTTCGGAAACAGGCTCTGCCGAGAACGAGTACCATGAGATATGACATCTCTGGGAAAGCACAGATCCCCAGTGCTGTTGTGCCTGTGAATAGGCTGCCAAGGGAAGGTGAGGACCAGCAACAGCTTTCAGGGCTGGCACATTTCTTATAGGAGGAATAGCCAGACCTTTGCCTTTTCGGAAACAGGCTCTGCCGAGAACGAGCACCGTGAGATATGACATCTCTGGGAAAGCACAGATCCCCAGTGCTGTTGTGCCTGTGAATAGGCTGCCAAGGGAAGGTGAGGACCAGCAACAGCTTTCAGGGCTGCCACATTTCTTGTAGGACGAATAGCCAGACGTTTGCCTTTTAGGAAACAGGCTCTGCCGAGAACGAGCACCGTGACATATGACATCTCTGGGAAAGCACAGATCCCCAGTGCTGTTGTGCCTGTGAATAGGCTGCCAAGGGAAGGTGAGGACCAGCAACAGCTTTCAGGGCTGGCACATTTCTTGTAGGACGAATAGCCAGACGTTTGCCTTTTAGGAAACAGGCTCTGCCGAGAACGAGCACCGTGAGATATGACATCTCTGGGAAAGCACAGATCCCCAGTGCTGTTGTGCCTGTGAATAGGCTGCCAAGGGAAGGTGAAGACCAGCAACACCTTTCAGGGCTGTCCCCTTCCTTGTGGGAGAAGGATCCGGACGTTTGCCTTTTCGGAAACAGGCTCTGCCGAGAACGAGCACCGTGAGATATGACATCTCTGGGAAAGCACAGATCCCCAGTGCTGTTGTGCCTGTGAATAGGCTGCCAAGGGAAGGTGAGGACCAGCAACTGCTATCAGGGCTGCCAGATTTCTTGTAGGAGGAATAGCCAGACGTTTGCCTTTTCGGAAACAGGCTCTGCCGAGAACGAGCACCGTGAGATATGACATCTCTGGGAAAGCACAGATCCCCAGTGCTGTTGTGCCTGTGAATAGGCTGCCAAGGGAAGGTGAAGACCAGCAACACCTTTCAGCGCTGTCCCCTTCCTTGTGGGAGAAGGATCCGGACGTTTGCCTTTTCGGAAACAGGCTCTGCCGAGAACGAGCACCGTGAGATATGACATCTCTGGGAAAGCACAGATCCCCAGTGCTGTTGTGCCTGTGAATAGGCTGCCAAGGGAAGGTGAGGACCAGCAACACCTTTCAGGGCTGGCACATTTCTTGTAGGAGGAATAGCCAGACCTTTGCCTTTTCGGAAACAGGGTCTGCCGAGAACGAGCACCGTGACATATGACATCTCTTGGAAAGCACAGATCCCCAGTGCTGTTGTGCCTGTGAATAGGCTGCCAAGGGAAGGTGAGGACCAGCAACAGCTTTCAGGGCTGGCACATTTCTTGTAGGAGGAATAGCCAGACGTTTGCCTTTTCAGAAAACAGGCTCTGCCGAGAACAAGCACCGTGAGATATGACATCTCTGGGAAAGCACAGATCCCCAGTGCTGTTGTGCCTGTGAATAGGCTGCCAAGGGAAGGTGAGGACCAGCAACAGCTTTCAGGGCTGTCCCCTTCCTTGTGGGAGAAGGATCCGGACGTTTGCCTTTTCGGAAACAGGCTCTGCCGAGAACGAGCACCGTGAGATATGACATCTCTGGGAAAGCACAGATCCCCAGTGCTGTTGTGCCTGTGAATAGGCTGCCAAGGGAAGGTGAGGACCAGCAACAGCTTTCAGGGCTGGCACATTTCTTATAGGAGGAATAGCCAGACGTTTGCCTTTTCGGAAACAGGCTCTGCCGAGAACGAGCACCGTGAGATATGACATCTCTGGGAAAGCACAGATCCCCAGTGCTGTTGTGCCTGTGAATAGGCTGCCAAGGGAAGGTGAGGACCAGCAACAGCTTTCAGGGCTGTCCCCTTCCTTGTGGGAGAAGGATCCGGACGTTTGCCTTTTCGGAAACAGGCTCTGCCGAGAACGAGCACCGTGAGATATGACATCTCTGGGAAAGCACAGATCCCCAGTGCTGTTGTGCCTGTGAATAGGCTGCCAAGGGAAGGTGAAGACCAGCAACACCTTTCAGGGCTGTCCCCTTCCTTGTAGGAGAAGGATCCGGACGTTTGCCTTTTGGGAAACAGGCTCTGCCGAGAACGAGCACCGTGAGATATGACATCTCTGGGAAAGCACAGATCCCCAGTGCTGTTGTGCCTGTGAATAGGCTGCCAACGGAAGGTGAGGACCAGCAACAGCTTTCAGGGCTGGCACATTTCTTGTAGGAGGAATAGCCAGATGTTTGCCTTTTCAGAAAAAAGGCTCTGCCGAGAACGAGCACCGTGAGATATGACATCTCTGGGAAAGCACAGATCCCCAGTGCTGTTGTGCCTGTGAATAGGCTGCCAAGGGAAGGTGAGGACCAGCAACACCTTTCAGGGCTGTCCCCTTCCTTGTGGGAGAAGGATCCGGACGTTTGCCTTTTCGGAAACAGGCTCTGCCGAGAACGAGCACCGTGAGATATGACATCTCTGGGAAAGCACAGATCCCCAGTGCTGTTGTGCCTGTGAATAGGCTGCCAAGGGAAGGTGAGGACCAGCAACAGCTTTCAGGGCTGGCACATTTCTTGTAGGAGGAATAGCCAGATGTTTGCCTTTTCAGAAAAAAGGCTCTGCCGAGAACGAGCACCGTGAGATATGACATCTCTGGGAAAGCACAGATCCCCAGTGCTGTTGTGCCTGTGAATAGGCTGCCAAGGGAAGGTGAGGACCAGCAACAGCTTTCAGGGCTGTCCCCTTCCCTGTGGGAGAAGGATCCGGACGTTTGCCTTTTCGGAAACAGGCTCTGCCGAGAACGAGCACCATGAGATATGACATCTCTGGGAAAGCACAGATCCCCAGTCCTGTTGTGCCTGTGAATAGGCTGCCAAGGGAAGGTGAGGACCAGCAACAGCTTTCAGGGCTGGCACATTTCTTATAGGAGGAATAGCCAGACGTTTGCCTTTTAGGAAACAGGCTCTGCCGAGAACGAGCACTGTGAGATATGACATCTCTGGGAAAGCACAGATCCCCAGTGCTGTTGTGCCTGTGAATAGGCTGCCAAGGGAAGGTGAAGACCAGCAACACCTTTCAGGGCTGTCCCCTTCCTTGTGGGAGAAGGATCCGGACGTTTGCCTTTTCGGAAACAGGCTCTGCCGAGAACGAGCACCGTGAGATATGACATCTCTGGGAAAGCACAGATCCCCAGTGCTGTTGTGCCTGTGAATAGGCTGCCAAGGCAAGGTGAAGACCAGCAACACCTTTCAGGGCTGTCCCCTTCCTTGTGGGAGAAGGATCCAGACGTTTGCCTTTTCGGAAACAGGCTCTGCCGAGAACGAGCACCGTGAGATATGACATCTCTGGGAAAGCACAGATCCCCAGTGCTGTTGTGCCTGTGAATAGGCTGCCAAGGGAAGGTGAGGACCAGCAACTGCTATCAGGGCTGGCACATTTCTTGTAAGAGCAATAGCCAGACGTTTGCCTTTTCGGAAACAGGCTCTGCCGAGAACGAGCACCGTGAGATATGACATCTCTGGGAAAGCACAGATCCCCAGTGCTGTTGTGCCTGTGAATAGGCTGCCAAGGGAAGGTGAGGACCAGCAACAGCTTTCAGGGCTGGCACATTACTTGTAGGAGGAATAGCCAGACGTTTGCCTTTTGGGAAATAGGCTCTGCCGAGAACGAGCACCGTGAGATATGACATCTCTGGGAAAGCACAGATCCCCAGTGCTGTTGTGCCTGTGAATAGGCTGCCAAGGGAAGGTGAGGACCAGCAACTGCTATCAGGGCTGCCAGATTTCTTGTAGGAGGAATAGCCAGACGTTTGCCTTTTCGGAAACAGGCTATGCCGAGAACGAGCACCGTGAGATATGACATCTCTGGGAAAGCACAGATCCCCAGTGCTGTTGTGCCTGTGAATAGGCTGCCAAGGGAAGGTGAGGACCAGCAACAGCTTTCAGGGCTGGCACATTTCTTACAGGAGGAATAGCCAGACGTTTGCCTTTTCGGAAACAGGCTCTGCCGAGAACGAGCACCGTGAGATATGACATCTCTGGGAAAGCACAGATCCCCAGTGCTGTTGTGCCTGTGAATAGGCTGCCAAGGGAAGGTGAAGACCAGCAACACCTTTCAGCGCTGTCCCCTTCCTTGTGGGAGAAGGATCCGGACGTTTGCCTTTTCGGAAACAGGCTCTGCCGAGAACGAGCACCGTGAGATATGACATCTCTGGGAAAGCACAGATCTCCAGTGCTGTTGTGCCTGTGAATAGGCTGCCAAGGGAAGGTGAGGACCAGC
Organism: Buteo buteo; assembly: GCF_964188355.1. Taxonomy (NCBI): domain Eukaryota; kingdom Metazoa; phylum Chordata; class Aves; order Accipitriformes; family Accipitridae; genus Buteo; species Buteo buteo. The sequence goes on from NC_134177.1 coordinate 25,759,847, forward strand.
AACAGCTTTCAGGGCTGGCACATTTCTTGTAGGAGGAATAGCCAGACGTTTGCCTTTTCGGAAACAGGCTCTGCCGAGAACGAGCACCGTGAGATATGACATCTCTGGGAAAGCACAGATCCCCAGTGCTGTTGTGCCTGTGAATAGGCTGCCAAGGGAAGGTGAGGACCAGCAACAGCTTTCAGGGCTGCCACATTTCTTATAGGAGGAATAGCCAGACGTTTGCCTTTTGGGAAACAGGGTCTGCCGAGAACGAGCACCGTGACATATGACATCTCTTGGAAAGCACAGATCCCCAGTGCTGTTGTGCCTGTGAATAGGCTGCCAAGGGAAGGTGAGGACCAGCAACAGCTTTCAGGGCTGGCACATTTCTTGTAGGAGGAATAGCCAGATGTTTGCCTTTTCAGAAAACAGGCTCTGCCGAGAACAAGCACCGTGAGATATGACATCTCTGGGAAAGCACAGATCCCCAGTGCTGTTGTGCCTGTGAATAGACTGCTAAGGGAAGGTGAGGACCAGCAACAGCTTTCAGGGCTGTCCCCTTCCTTGTGGGAGAAGGATCCGGACGTTTGCCTTTTCGGAAACAGGCTCTGCCGAGAACGAGCACCGTGAGATATGACATCTCTGGGAAAGCACAGATCCCCAGTGCTGTTGTGCCTGTGAATAGGCTGCCAAGGGAAGGTGAGGACCAGCAACAGCTTTCAGGGCTGGCACATTTCTTATAGGAGGAATAGCCAGACCTTTGCCTTTTCGGAAACAGGCTCTGCCGAGAACGAGCACCGTGAGATATGACATCTCTGGGAAAGCACAGATCCCCAGTGCTGTTGTGCCTGTGAATAGGCTGCCAAGGGAAGGTGAGGACCAGCAACAGCTTTCAGGGCTGGCACATTTCTTGTAGGAGGAATAGCCAGACGTTTGCCTTTTCGGAAACAGGCTCTGCCGAGAACGAGCACCGTGAGATATGACATCTCTGGGAAAGCACAGATCCCCAGTGCTGTTGTGCCTGTGAATAGGCTGCCAAGGGAAGGTGAGGACCAGCAACACCTTTCAGGGCTGTCCCCTTCCTTGTGGGAGAAGGATCCGGACGTTTGCCTTTTCGGAAACAGGCTCTGCCGAGAACGAGCACCGTGAGATATGACATCTCTGGGAAAGCACAGATCCCCAGTGCTGTTGTGCCTGTGAATAGATTGTCAAGGGAAGGTGAAGACCAGCAACACCTTTCAGGGCTGTCCCCTTCCTTGTGGGAGAAGGATCCGGACGTTTGCCTTTTGGGAAACAGGCTCTGCCGAGAACGAGCACCGTGAGATATGACATCTCTGGGAAAGCACAGATCCCCAGTGCTGTTGTGCCTGTGAATAGGCTGCCAAGGGAAGGTGAGGACCAGCAACACCTTTCAGGGCTGGCACATTTCTTGTAGGAGGAATAGCCAGATGTTTGCCTTTTCAGAAAAAAGGCTCTGCCGAGAACGAGCACCGTGAGATATGACATCTCTGGGAAAGCACAGATCCCCAGTGCTGTTGTGCCTGTGAATAGGCTGCCAAGGGAAGGTGAGGACCAGCAACACCTTTCAGGGCTGCCACATTTCTTATAGGAGGAATAGCCAGACCTTTGCCTTTTCGGAAACAGGCTCTGCCGAGAACGAGCACCGTGAGATATGACATCTCTGGGAAAGCACAGATCCCCAGTGCTGTTGTGCCTGTGAATAGACTGCCAAGGGAAGGTGAAGACCAGCAACAGCTTTCAGGGCTGTCCCCTTCCTTGTGGGAGAAGGATCCGGACGTTTGCCTTTTGGGAAACAGGCTCTGCCGAGAACGAGCACCGTGAGATATGACATCTCTGGGAAAGCACAGATCCCCAGTGCTGTTGTGCCTGTGAATAGGCTGCCAAGGGAAGGTGAGGACCAGCAACAGCTTTCAGGGCTGCCACATTTCTTATAGGAGGAATAGCCAGACGTTTGCCTTTTCGGAAACAGGCTCTGCCGAGAACGAGCACCGTGAGATATGACATCTCTGGGAAAGCACAGATCCCCAGTGCTGTTGTGCCTGTGAATAGGCTGCCAAGGGAAGGTGAGGACCAGCAACAGCTTTCAGGGCTGGCACATTTCTTGTAGGAGGAATAGCCAGATGTTTGCCTTTTCAGAAAACAGGCTCTGCCGAGAACGAGCACCGTGAGATATGACATCTCTGGGAAAGCACAGATCCCCAGTGCTGCTGTGCCTGTGAATAGACTGCCAAGGGAAGGTGAGGACCAGCAACAGCTTTCAGGGCTGTCCCCTTCCCTGTGGGAGAAGGATCCGGACGTTTGCCTTTTCGGAAACAGGCTCTGCCGAGAACGAGCACCATGAGATATGACATCTCTGGGAAAGCACAGATCCCCAGTGCTGTTGTGCCTGTGAATAGGCTGCCAAGGGAAGGTGAGGACCAGCAACAGCTTTCAGGGCTGGCACATTTCTTATAGGAGGAATAGCCAGACCTTTGCCTTTTCGGAAACAGGCTCTGCCGAGAACGAGCACCGTGAGATATGACATCTCTGGGAAAGCACAGATCCCCAGTGCTGTTGTGCCTGTGAATAGGCTGCCAAGGGAAGGTGAGGACCAGCAACAGCTTTCAGGGCTGGCACATTTCTTATAGGAGGAATAGCCAGACCTTTGCCTTTTCGGAAACAGGCTCTGCCGAGAACGAGCACCGTGAGATATGACATCTCTGGGAAAGCACAGATCCCCAGTGCTGTTGTGCCTGTGAATAGGCTGCCAAGGGAAGGTGAGGACCAGCAACAGCTTTCAGGGCTGGCACATTTCTTGTAGGACGAATAGCCAGACGTTTGCCTTTTAGGAAACAGGCTCTGCCGAGAACGAGCACCGTGACATATGACATCTCTGGGAAAGCACAGATCCCCAGTGCTGTTGTGCCTGTGAATAGGCTGCCAAGGGAAGGTGAGGACCAGCAACACCTTTCAGGGCTGTCCCCTTCCTTGTGGGAGAAGGATCCGGACGTTTGCCTTTTCGGAAACAGGCTCTGCCGAGAACGAGCACCGTGAGATATGACATCTCTGGGAAAGCACAGATCCCCAGTGCTGTTGTGCCTGTGAATAGATTGTCAAGGGAAGGTGAAGACCAGCAACACCTTTCAGGGCTGTCCCCTTCCTTGTGGGAGAAGGATCCGGACGTTTGCCTTTTGGGAAACAGGCTCTGCCGAGAACGAGCACCGTGAGATATGACATCTCTGGGAAAGCACAGATCCCCAGTGCTGTTGTGCCTGTGAATAGGCTGCCAAGGGAAGGTGAGGACCAGCAACACCTTTCAGGGCTGGCACATTTCTTGTAGGAGGAATAGCCAGATGTTTGCCTTTTCAGAAAAAAGGCTCTGCCGAGAACGAGCACCGTGAGATATGACATCTCTGGGAAAGCACAGATCCCCAGTGCTGTTGTGCCTGTGAATAGGCTGCCAAGGGAAGGTGAGGACCAGCAACAGCTTTCAGGGCTGCCACATTTCTTATAGGAGGAATAGCCAGACCTTTGCCTTTTCGGAAACAGGCTCTGCCGAGAACGAGCACCGTGAGATATGACATCTCTGGGAAAGCACAGATCCCCAGTGCTGTTGTGCCTGTGAATAGACTGCCAAGGGAAGGTGAAGACCAGCAACAGCTTTCAGGGCTGTCCCCTTCCTTGTGGGAGAAGGATCCGGACGTTTGCCTTTTGGGAAACAGGCTCTGCCGAGAACGAGCACCGTGAGATATGACATCTCTGGGAAAGCACAGATCCCCAGTGCTGTTGTGCCTGTGAATAGGCTGCCAAGGGAAGGTGAGGACCAGCAACAGCTTTCAGGGCTGGCACATTTCTTGTAGGAGGAATAGCCAGATGTTTGCCTTTTCAGAAAACAGGCTCTGCCGAGAACGAGCACCGTGAGATATGACATCTCTGGGAAAGCACAGATCCCCAGTGCTGCTGTGCCTGTGAATAGACTGCCAAGGGAAGGTGAGGACCAGCAACAGCTTTCAGGGCTGTCCCCTTCCCTGTGGGAGAAGGATCCGGACGTTTGCCTTTTCGGAAACAGGCTCTGCCGAGAACGAGCACCATGAGATATGACATCTCTGGGAAAGCACAGATCCCCAGTGCTGTTGTGCCTGTGAATAGGCTGCCAAGGGAAGGTGAGGACCAGCAACAGCTTTCAGGGCTGGCACATTTCTTATAGGAGGAATAGCCAGACCTTTGCCTTTTCGGAAACAGGCTCTGCCGAGAACGAGCACCGTGAGATATGACATCTCTGGGAAAGCACAGATCCCCAGTGCTGTTGTGCCTGTGAATAGGCTGCCAAGGGAAGGTGAGGACCAGCAACAGCTTTCAGGGCTGGCACATTTCTTATAGGAGGAATAGCCAGACCTTTGCCTTTTCGGAAACAGGCTCTGCCGAGAACGAGCACCGTGAGATATGACATCTCTGGGAAAGCACAGATCCCCAGTGCTGTTGTGCCTGTGAATAGGCTGCCAAGGGAAGGTGAGGACCAGCAACAGCTTTCAGGGCTGGCACATTTCTTGTAGGACGAATAGCCAGACGTTTGCCTTTTAGGAAACAGGCTCTGCCGAGAACGAGCACCGTGACATATGACATCTCTGGGAAAGCACAGATCCCCAGTGCTGTTGTGCCTGTGAATAGGCTGCCAAGGGAAGGTGAGGACCAGCAACAGCTTTCAGGGCTGGCACATTTCTTACAGGAGGAATAGCCAGACGTTTGCCTTTTAGGAAACAGGCTCTGCCGAGAACGAGCACCGTGAGATATGACATCTCTGGGAAAGCACAGATCCCCAGTGCTGTTGTGCCTGTGAATAGGCTGCCAAGGGAAGGTGAAGACCAGCAATACCTTTCAGGGCTGTCCCCTTCCTTGTGGGAGAAGGATCCGGACGTTTGCCTTTTCGGAAACAGGCTCTGCCGAGAACGAGCACCGTGAGATATGACATCTCTGGGAAAGCACAGATCCCCAGTGCTGTTGTGCCTGTGAATAGGCTGCCAAGGGAAGGTGAGGACCAGCAACACCTTTCAGGGCTGGCACATTTCTTGTAGGAGGAATAGCCAGACCTTTGCCTTTTCGGAAACAGGCTCTGCCGAGAACGAGCACCGTGAGATATGACATCTCTGGGAAAGCACAGATCCCCAGTGCTGTTGTGCCTGTGAATAGGCTGCCAAGGGAAGGTGAGGACCAGCAACAGCTTTCAGGGCTGGCACATTTCTTATAGGAGGAATAGCCAGACCTTTGCCTTTTCGGAAACAGGCTCTGCCGAGAACGAGCACCGTGAGATATGACATCTCTGGGAAAGCACAGATCCCCAGTGCTGTTGTGCCTGTGAATAGGCTGCCAAGGGAAGGTGAGGACCAGCAACAGCTTTCAGGGCTGGCACATTTCTTATAGGAGGAATAGCCAGACCTTTGCCTTTTCGGAAACAGGCTCTGCCGAGAACGAGCACCGTGAGATATGACATCTCTGGGAAAGCACAGATCCCCAGTGCTGTTGTGCCTGTGAATAGGCTGCCAAGGGAAGGTGAAGACCAGCAACACCTTTCAGGGCTGTCCCCTTCCTTGTGGGAGAAGGATCCAGACGTTTGCCTTTTGGGAAACAGGCTCTGCCGAGAACGAGCACCGTGAGATATGACATCTCTGGGAAAGCACAGATCCCCAGTGCTGTTGTGCCTGTGAATAGGCTGCCAAGGGAAGGTGAGGACCAGCAACTGCTATCAGGGCTGGCACATTTCTTCTAAGAGCAATAGCCAGACGTTTGCCTTTTCGGAAACAGGCTCTGCCGAGAACGAGCACCGTGAGATATGACATCTCTGGGAAAGCACAGATCCCCAGTGCTGTTGTGCCTGTGAATAGGCTGCCAAGGGAAGGTGAGGACCAGCAACAGCTTTCAGGGCTGGCACATTACTTGTAGGAGGAATAGCCAGACGTTTGCCTTTTGGGAAATAGGCTCTGCCGAGAACGAGCACCGTGAGATATGACATCTCTGGGAAAGCACAGATCCCCAGTGCTGTTGTGCCTGTGAATAGGCTGCCAAGGGAAGGTGAGGACCAGCAACTGCTATCAGGGCTGCCAGATTTCTTGTAGGAGGAATAGCCAGACGTTTGCCTTTTCGGAAACAGGCTATGCCGAGAACGAGCACCGTGAGATATGACATCTCTGGGAAAGCACAGATCCCCAGTGCTGTTGTGCCTGTGAATAGGCTGCCAAGGGAAGGTGAGGACCAGCAACAGCTTTCAGGGCTGCCACATTTCTTACAGGAGGAATAGCCAGACGTTTGCCTTTTCGGAAACAGGCTCTGCCGAGAACGAGCACCGTGAGATATGACATCTCTGGGAAAGCACAGATCCCCAGTGCTGTTGTGCCTGTGAATAGGCTGCCAAGGGAAGGTGAAGACCAGCAACACCTTTCAGCGCTGTCCCCTTCCTTGTGGGAGAAGGATCCGGACGTTTGCCTTTTGGGAAACAGGCTCTGCCGAGAACGAGCACCGTGAGATATGACATCTCTGGGAAAGCACAGATCCCCAGTGCTGTTGTGCCTGTGAATAGGCTGCCAAGGGAAGGTGAGGACCAGCAACAGCTTTCAGGGCTGGCACATTTCTTGTAGGAGGAATAGCCAGACTTTTGCCTTTTCGGAAACAGGCTCTGCCGAGAACGAGCACCGTGAGATATGACATCTCTGGGAAAGCACAGATCCCCAGTGCTGTTGTGCCTGTGAATAGGCTGCCAAGGGAAGGTGAGGACCAGCAACAGCTTTCAGGGCTGCCACATTTCTTATAGGAGGAATAGCCAGACGTTTGCCTTTTGGGAAACAGGGTCTGCCGAGAACGAGCACCGTGACATATGACATCTCTTGGAAAGCACAGATCCCCAGTGCTGTTGTGCCTGTGAATAGGCTGCCAAGGGAAGGTGAGGACCAGCAACAGCTTTCAGGGCTGGCACATTTCTTGTAGGAGGAATAGCCAGATGTTTGCCTTTTCAGAAAACAGGCTCTGCCGAGAACGAGCACCGTGAGATATGACATCTCTGGGAAAGCACAGATCCCCAGTGCTGTTGTGCCTGTGAATAGACTGCCAAGGGAAGGTGAGGACCAGCAACAGCTTTCAGGGCTGTCCCCTTCCTTGTGGGAGAAGGATCCGGACGTTTGCCTTTTCGGAAACAGGCTCTGCCGAGAACGAGCACCGTGAGATATGACATCTCTGGGAAAGCACAGATCCCCAGTGCTGTTGTGCCTGTGAATAGGCTGCCAAGGGAAGGTGAGGACCAGCAACAGCTTTCAGGGCTGGCACATTTCTTATATGAGGAATAGCCAGACCTTTGCCTTTTCGGAAACAGGCTCTGCCGAGAACGAGCACCGTGAGATATGACATCTCTGGGAAAGCACAGATCCCCAGTGCTGTTGTGCCTGTGAATAGGCTGCCAAGGGAAGGTGAGGACCAGCAACAGCTTTCAGGGCTGGCACATTTCTTATAGGAGGAATAGCCAGACGTTTGCCTTTTCGGAAACAGGCTCTGCCGAGAACGAGCACCGTGAGATATGACATCTCTGGGAAAGCACAGATCCCCAGTGCTGTTGTGCCTGTGAATAGGCTGCCAAGGGAAGGTGAGGACCAGCAACACCTTTCAGGGCTGTCCCCTTCCTTGTGGGAGAAGGATCCGGACGTTTGCCTTTTCGGAAACAGGCTCTGCCGAGAACGAGCACCGTGAGATATGACATCTCTGGGAAAGCACAGATCCCCAGTGCTGTTGTGCCTGTGAATAGATTGTCAAGGGAAGGTGAAGACCAGCAACACCTTTCAGGGCTGTCCCCTTCCTTGTGGGAGAAGGATCCGGACGTTTGCCTTTTGGGAAACAGGCTCTGCCGAGAACGAGCACCGTGAGATATGACATCTCTGGGAAAGCACAGATCCCCAGTGCTGTTGTGCCTGTGAATAGGCTGCCAAGGGAAGGTGAGGACCAGCAACAGCTTTCAGGGCTGGCACATTTCTTGTAGGAGGAATAGCCAGATGTTTGCCTTTTCAGAAAAAAGGCTCTGCCGAGAACGAGCACCGTGAGATATGACATCTCTGGGAAAGCACAGATCCCCAGTGCTGTTGTGCCTGTGAATAGACTGCCAAGGGAAGGTGAGGACCAGCAACAGCTTTCAGGGCTGTCCCCTTCCCTGTGGGAGAAGGATCCGGACGTTTGCCTTTTCGGAAACAGGCTCTGCCGAGAACGAGCACCATGAGATATGACATCTCTGGGAAAGCACAGATCCCCAGTGCTGTTGTGCCTGTGAATAGGCTGCCAAGGGAAGGTGAGGACCAGCAACAGCTTTCAGGGCTGGCACATTTCTTATAGGAGGAATAGCCAGACCTTTGCCTTTTCGGAAACAGGCTCTGCCGAGAACGAGCACCGTGAGATATGACATCTCTGGGAAAGCACAGATCCCCAGTGCTGTTGTGCCTGTGAATAGGCTGCCAAGGGAAGGTGAGGACCAGCAACAGCTTTCAGGGCTGGCACATTTCTTATAGGAGGAATAGCCAGACCTTTGCCTTTTCGGAAACAGGCTCTGCCGAGAACGAGCACCGTGAGATATGACATCTCTGGGAAAGCACAGATCCCCAGTGCTGTTGTGCCTGTGAATAGGCTGCCAAGGGAAGGTGAGGACCAGCAACAGCTTTCAGGGCTGGCACATATCTTGTAGGACGAATAGCCAGACGTTTGCCTTTTAGGAAACAGGCTCTGCCGAGAACGAGCACCGTGACATATGACATCTCTGGGAAAGCACAGATCCCCAGTGCTGTTGTGCCTGTGAATAGGCTGCCAAGGGAAGGTGAGGACCAGCAACAGCTTTCAGGGCTGGCACATTTCTTACAGGAGGAATAGCCAGACGTTTGCCTTTTAGGAAACAGGCTCTGCCAAGAACGAGCACCGTGAGATATGACATCTCTGGGAAAGCACAGATCCCCAGTGCTGTTGTGCCTGTGAATAGGCTGCCAAGGGAAGGTGAAGACCAGCAATACCTTTCAGGGCTGTCCCCTTCCTTGTGGGAGAAGGATCCGGACGTTTGCCTTTTGGGAAACAGGCTCTGCCGAGAACGAGCACCGTGAGATATGACATCTCTGGGAAAGCACAGATCCCCAGTGCTGTTGTGCCTGTGAATAGGCTGCCAAGGGAAGGTGAGGACCAGCAACTGCTATCAGGGCTGCCAGATTTCTTGTAGGAGGAATAGCCAGACGTTTGCCTTTTCGGAAACAGTCTATGCCGAGAACGAGCACCGTGAGATATGACATCTCTGGGAAAGCACAGATCCCCAGTGCTGTTGTGCCTGTGAATAGGCTGCCAAGGGAAGGTGAAGACCAGCAACACCTTTCAGCGCTGTCCCCTTCCTTGTGGGAGAAGGATCCGGACGTTTGCCTTTTAGGAAACAGGCTCTGCCGAGAACGAGCACCGTGAGATATGACATCTCTGGGAAAGCACAGATCCCCAGTGCTGTTGTGCCTGTGAATAGGCTGCCAAGGGAAGGTGAGGACCAGCAACACCTTTCAGGGCTGGCACATTTCTTGTAGGAGGAATAGCCAGACGTTTGCCTTTTCGGAAACAGGGTCTGCCGAGAACGAGCACCGTGACATATGACATCTCTTGGAAAGCACAGATCCCCAGTGCTGTTGTGCCTGTGAATAGGCTGCCAAGGGAAGGTGAGGACCAGCAACACCTTTCAGGGCTGGCACATTTCTTGTAGGAGGAATAGCCAGACGTTTGCCTTTTCAGAAAACAGGCTCTGCCGAGAACAAGCACCGTGAGATATGACATCTCTGGGAAAGCACAGATCCCCAGTGCTGTTGTGCCTGTGAATAGACTGCCAAGGGAAGGTGAGGACCAGCAACACCTTTCAGGGCTGTCCCCTTCCTTGTGGGAGAAGGATCCGGACGTTTGCCTTTTCGGAAACAGGCTCTGCCGAGAACGAGCACCGTGAGATATGACATCTCTGGGAAAGCACAGATCCCCAGTGCTGTTGTGCCTGTGAATAGGCTGCCAAGGGAAGGTGAGGACCAGCAACAGCTTTCAGGGCTGCCACATTTCTTATAGGAGGAATAGCCAGACCTTTGCCTTTTAGGAAACAGGCTCTACCGAGAACGAGCACCGTGAGATATGACATCTCTGGGAAAGCACAGATCCCCAGTGCTGTTGTGCCTGTGAATAGGCTGCCAAGGGAAGGTGAGGACCAGCAACAGCTTTCAGGGCTGCCACATTTCTTATAGGAGGAATAGCCAGACCTTTGCCTTTTCGGAAACAGGCTCTGCCGAGAACGAGCACCGTGAGATATGACATCTCTGGGAAAGCACAGATCCCCAGTGCTGTTGTGCCTGTGAATAGGCTGCCAAGGGAAGGTGAGGACCAGCAACACCTTTCAGGGCTGTCCCCTTCCTTGTGGGAGAAGGATCCGGACGTTTGCCTTTTCGGAAACAGGCTCTGCCGAGAACGAGCACCGTGAGATATGACATCTCTGGGAAAGCACAGATCCCCAGTGCTGTTGTGCCTGTGAATAGATTGTCAAGGGAAGGTGAAGACCAGCAACACCTTTCAGGGCTGTCCCCTTCCTTGTGGGAGAAGGATCCGGACGTTTGCCTTTTGGGAAACAGGCTCTGCCGAGAACGAGCACCGTGAGATATGACATCTCTGGGAAAGCACAGATCCCCAGTGCTGTTGTGCCTGTGAATAGGCTGCCAAGGGAAGGTGAGGACCAGCAACAGCTTTCAGGGCTGGCACATTTCTTGTAGGAGGAATAGCCAGATGTTTGCCTTTTCAGAAAAAAGGCTCTGCCGAGAACGAGCACCGTGAGATATGACATCTCTGGGAAAGCACAGATCCCCAGTGCTGTTGTGCCTGTGAATAGACTGCCAAGGGAAGGTGAGGACCAGCAACAGCTTTCAGGGCTGTCCCCTTCCCTGTGGGAGAAGGATCCGGACGTTTGCCTTTTCGGAAACAGGCTCTGCCGAGAACGAGCACCATGAGATATGACATCTCTGGGAAAGCACAGATCCCCAGTGCTGTTGTGCCTGTGAATAGGCTGCCAAGGGAAGGTGAGGACCAGCAACAGCTTTCAGGGCTGGCACATTTCTTATAGGAGGAATAGCCAGACCTTTGCCTTTTCGGAAACAGGCTCTGCCGAGAACGAGCACCGTGAGATATGACATCTCTGGGAAAGCACAGATCCCCAGTGCTGTTGTGCCTGTGAATAGGCTGCCAAGGGAAGGTGAGGACCAGCAACAGCTTTCAGGGCTGGCACATTTCTTACAGGAGGAATAGCCAGACGTTTGCCTTTTAGGAAACAGGCTCTGCCGAGAACGAGCACCGTGAGATATGACATCTCTGGGAAAGCACAGATCCCCAGTGCTGTTGTGCCTGTGAATAGATTGTCAAGGGAAGGTGAAGACCAGCAACACCTTTCAGGGCTGTCCCCTTCCTTGTGGGAGAAGGATCCGGACGTTTGCCTTTTCGGAAACAGGCTCTGCCGAGAACGAGCACCGTGAGATATGACATCTCTGGGAAAGCACAGATCCCCAGTGCTGTTGTGCCTGTGAATAGGCTGCCAAGGGAAGGTGAGGACCAGCAACACCTTTCAGGGCTGGCACATTTCTTGTAGGAGGAATAGCCAGACGTTTCCCTTTTCGGAAACAGGGTCTGCCGAGAACGAGCACCGTGACATATGACATCTCTTGGAAAGCACAGATCCCCAGTGCTGTTGTGCCTGTGAATAGGCTGCCAAGGGAAGGTGAGGACCAGCAACACCTTTCAGGGCTGGCACATTTCTTGTAGGAGGAATAGCCAGACGTTTGCCTTTTCAGAAAACAGGCTCTGCCGAGAACGAGCACCGTGAGATATGACATCTCTGGGAAAGCACAGATCCCCAGTGCTGTTGTGCCTGTGAATAGACTGCCAAGGGAAGGTGAGGACCAGCAACAGCTTTCAGGGCTGTCCCCTTCCTTGTTGGAGAAGGATCCGGACGTTTGCCTTTTCGGAAACAGGCTCTGCCGAGAACGAGCACCGTGAGATATGACATCTCTGGGAAAGCACAGATCCCCAGTGCTGTTGTGCCTGTGAATAGGCTGCCAAGGGAAGGTGAGGACCAGCAACAGCTTTCAGGGCTGGCACATTTCTTATAGGAGGAATAGCCAGACCTTTGCCTTTTCGGAAACAGGCTATGCCGAGAACGAGCACCGTGAGATATGACATCTCTGGGAAAGCACAGATCCCCAGTGCTGTTGTGCCTGTGAATAGGCTGCCAAGGGAAGGTGAGGACCAGCAACACCTTTCAGGGCTGGCACATTTCTTGTAGGAGGAATAGCCAGACGTTTGCCTTTTCGGAAACAGGGTCTGCCGAGAACGAGCACCGTGACATATGACATCTCTTGGAAAGCACAGATCCCCAGTGCTGTTGTGCCTGTGAATAGGCTGCCAAGGGAAGGTGAGGACCAGCAACAGCTTTCAGGGCTGGCACATTTCTTGTAGGAGGAATAGCCAGACGTTTGCCTTTTCAGAAAACAGGCTCTGAAGAGAACAAGCACCGTGAGATATGACATCTCTGGGAAAGCACAGATCCCCAGTGCTGTTGTGCCTGTGAATAGACTGCCAAGGGAAGGTGAGGACCAGCAACAGCTTTCAGGGCTGTCCCCTTCCTTGTGGGAGAAGGATCCGGACGTTTGCCTTTTCGGAAACAGGCTCTGCCGAGAACGAGCACCGTGAGATATGACATCTCTGGGAAAGCACAGATCCCCAGTGCTGTTGTGCCTGTGAATAGGCTGCCAAGGGAAGGTGAGGACCAGCAACAGCTTTCAGGGCTGGCACATTTCTTATAGGAGGAATAGCCAGACCATTGCCTTTTAGGAAACAGGCTCTGCCGAGAACGAGCACCGTGAGATATGACATCTCTGGGAAAGCACAGATCCCCAGTGCTGTTGTGCCTGTGAATAGACTGCCAAGGGAAGGTGAGGACCAGCAACAGCTTTCAGGGCTGCCACATTTCTTATAGGAGGAATAGCCAGACGTTTGCCTTTTCGGAAACAGGCTCTGCCGAGAACGAGCACCGTGAGATATGACATCTCTGGGAAAGCACAGATCCCCAGTGCTGTTGTGCCTGTGAATAGGCTGCCAAGGGAAGGTGAGGACCAGCAACACCTTTCAGGGCTGTCCCCTTCCTTGTGGGAGAAGGATCCGGACGTTTGCCTTTTCGGAAACAGGCTCTGCCGAGAACGAGCACCGTGAGATATGACATCTCTGGGAAAGCACAGATCCCCAGTGCTGTTGTGCCTGTGAATAGACTGTCAAGGGAAGGTGAAGACCAGCAACACCTTTCAGGGCTGTCCCCTTCCTTGTGGTAGAAGGATCCGGACGTTTGCCTTTTGGGAAACAGGCTCTGCCGAGAACGAGCACCGTGAGATATGACATCTCTGGGAAAGCACAGATCCCCAGTGCTGTTGTGCCTGTGAATAGGCTGCCAAGGGAAGGTGAGGACCAGCAACAGCTTTCAGGGCTGGCACATTTCTTGTAGGAGGATTAGCCAGATGTTTGCCTTTTCAGAAAAAAGGCTCTGCCGAGAACGAGCACCGTGAGATATGACATCTCTGGGAAAGCACAGATCCCCAGTGCTGTTGTGCCTGTGAATAGGCTGCCAAGGGAAGGTGAGGACCAGCAACAGCTTTCAGGGCTGGCACATTTCTTATAGGAGGAATAGCCAGACCTTTGCCTTTTCGGAAACAGGCTCTGCCGAGAACGAGCACCGTGAGATATGACATCTCTGGGAAAGCACAGATCCCCAGTGCTGTTGTGCCTGTGAATAGGCTGCCAAGGGAAGGTGAGGACCAGCAACACCTTTCAGGGCTGGCACATTTCTTATAGGAGGAATAGCCAGACCTTTGCCTTTTGGGAAACAGGCTCTGCCGAGAACGAGCACCGTGAGATATGACATCTCTGGGAAAGCACAGATCCCCAGTCCTGTTGTGCCTGTGAATAGGCTGCCAAGGGAAGGTGAGGACCAGCAACAGCTTTCAGGGCTGGCACATTTCTTATAGGAGGAATAGCCAGACGTTTGCCTTTTAGGAAACAGGCTCTGCCGAGAACGAGCACCGTGAGATATGACATCTCTGGGAAAGCACAGATCCCCAGTGCTGTTGTGCCTGTGAATAGGCTGCCAAGGGAAGGTGAAGACCAGCAACACCTTTCAGGGCTGTCCCCTTCCTTGTGGAAGAAGGATCCGGACGTTTGCCTTTTCGGAAACAGGCTCTGCCGAGAACGAGCACCGTGAGATATGACATCTCTGGGAAAGCACAGATCCCCAGTGCTGTTGTGCCTGTGAATAGGCTGCCAAGGGAAGGTGAAGACCAGCAACACCTTTCAGGGCTGTCCCCTTCCTTGTGGGAGAAGGATCCAGACGTTTGCCTTTTCGGAAACAGGCTCTGCCGAGAACGAGCACCGTGAGATATGACATCTCTGGGAAAGCACAGATCCCCAGTGCTGTTGTGCCTGTGAATAGGCTGCCAAGGGAAGGTGAGGACCAGCAACTGCTATCAGGGCTGGCACATTTCTTCTAAGAGCAATAGCCAGACGTTTGCCTTTTCGGAAACAGGCTCTGCCGAGAACGAGCACCGTGAGATATGACATCTCTGGGAAAGCACAGATCCCCAGTGCTGTTGTGCCTGTGAATAGGCTGCCAAGGGAAGGTGAGGACCAGCAACAGCTTTCAGGGCTGGCACATTACTTGTGGGAGAAGGATCCGGACGTTTGCCTTTTCGGAAACAGGCTCTGCCGAGAACGAGCACCGTGAGATATGACATCTCTGGGAAAGCACAGATCCCCAGTGCTGTTGTGCCTGTGAATAGGCTGCCAAGGGAAGGTGAGGACCAGCAACAGCTTTCAGGGCTGGCACATTTCTTGTAGGAGGATTAGCCAGATGTTTGCCTTTTCAGAAAAAAGGCTCTGCCGAGAACGAGCACCGTGAGATATGACATCTCTGGGAAAGCACAGATCCCCAGTGCTGTTGTGCCTGTGAATAGGCTGCCAAGGGAAGGTGAGGACCAGCAACAGCTTTCAGGGCTGGCACATTTCTTATAGGAGGAATAGCCAGACCTTTGCCTTTTCGGAAACAGGCTCTGCCGAGAACGAGCACCGTGAGATATGACATCTCTGGGAAAGCACAGATCCCCAGTGCTGTTGTGCCTGTGAATAGGCTGCCAAGGGAAGGTGAGGACCAGCAACAGCTTTCAGGGCTGGCACATTTCTTATATGAGGAATAGCCAGACCTTTGCCTTTTCGGAAACAGGCTCTGCCGAGAACGAGCACCGTGAGATATGACATCTCTGGGAAAGCACAGATCCCCAGTCCTGTTGTGCCTGTGAATAGGCTGCCAAGGGAAGGTGAGGACCAGCAACAGCTTTCAGGGCTGGCACATTTCTTATAGGAGGAATAGCCAGACGTTTGCCTTTTAGGAAACAGGCTCTGCCGAGAACGAGCACCGTGAGATATGACATCTCTGGGAAAGCACAGATCCCCAGTGCTGTTGTGCCTGTGAATAGGCTGCCAAGGGAAGGTGAAGACCAGCAACACCTTTCAGGGCTGTCCCCTTCCTTGTGGAAGAAGGATCCGGACGTTTGCCTTTTCGGAAACAGGCTCTGCCGAGAACGAGCACCGTGAGATATGACATCTCTGGGAAAGCACAGATCCCCAGTGCTGTTGTGCCTGTGAATAGGCTGCCAAGGGAAGGTGAAGACCAGCAACACCTTTCAGGGCTGTCCCCTTCCTTGTGGGAGAAGGATCCAGACGTTTGCCTTTTCGGAAACAGGCTCTGCCGAGAACGAGCACCGTGAGATATGACATCTCTGGGAAAGCACAGATCCCCAGTGCTGTTGTGCCTGTGAATAGGCTGCCAAGGGAAGGTGAGGACCAGCAACTGCTATCAGGGCTGGCACATTTCTTCTAAGAGCAATAGCCAGACGTTTGCCTTTTCGGAAACAGGCTCTGCCGAGAACGAGCACCGTGAGATATGACATCTCTGGGAAAGCACAGATCCCCAGTGCTGTTGTGCCTGTGAATAGGCTGCCAAGGGAAGGTGAGGACCAGCAACAGCTTTCAGGGCTGGCACATTACTTGTAGGAGGAATAGCCAGACGTTTGCCTTTTGGGAAATAGGCTCTGCCGAGAACGAGCACCGTGAGATATGACATCTCTGGGAAAGCACAGATCCCCAGTGCTGTTGTGCCTGTGAATAGGCTGCCAAGGGAAGGTGAGGACCAGCAACTGCTATCAGGGCTGCCAGATTTCTTGTAGGAGGAATAGCCAGACGTTTGCCTTTTCGGAAACAGGCTCTGCCGAGAACGAGCACCGTGAGATATGACATCTCTGGGAAAGCACAGATCCCCAGTGCTGTTGTGCCTGTGAATAGGCTGCCAAGGGAAGGTGAGGACCAGCAACAGCTTTCAGGGCTGGCACATTTCTTACAGGAGGAATAGCCAGACGTTTGCCTTTTCGGAAACAGGCTCTGCCGAGAACGAGCACCGTGAGATATGACATCTCTGGGAAAGCACAGATCCCCAGTGCTGTTGTGCCTGTGAATAGGCTGCCAAGGGAAGGTGAAGACCAGCAACACCTTTCAGCGCTGTCCCCTTCCTTGTGGGAGAAGGATCCGGACGTTTGCCTTTTGGGAAACAGGCTCTGCCGAGAACGAGCACCGTGAGATATGACATCTCTGGGAAAGCACAGATCCCCAGTGCTGTTGTGCCTGTGAATAGGCTGCCAAGGGAAGGTGAGGACCAGCAACAGCTTTCAGGGCTGGCACATTTCTTGTAGGAGGAATAGCCAGACTTTTGCCTTTTCGGAAACAGGCTCTGCCGAGAACGAGCACCGTGAGATATGACATCTCTGGGAAAGCACAGATCCCCAGTGCTGTTGTGCCTGTGAATAGGCTGCCAAGGGAAGGTGAGGACCAGCAACAGCTTTCAGGGCTGCCACATTTCTTATAGGAGGAATAGCCAGACGTTTGCCTTTTGGGAAACAGGGTCTGCCGAGAACGAGCACCGTGACATATGACATCTCTTGGAAAGCACAGATCCCCAGTGCTGTTGTGCCTGTGAATAGGCTGCCAAGGGAAGGTGAGGACCAGCAACAGCTTTCAGGGCTGGCACATTTCTTGTAGGAGGAATAGCCAGATGTTTGCCTTTTCAGAAAACAGGCTCTGCCGAGAACGAGCACCGTGAGATATGACATCTCTGGGAAAGCACAGATCCCCAGTGCTGTTGTGCCTGTGAATAGACTGCCAAGGGAAGGTGAGGACCAGCAACAGCTTTCAGGGCTGTCCCCTTCCTTGTGGGAGAAGGATCCGGACGTTTGCCTTTTAGGAAACAGGCTCTGCCGAGAACGAGCACCGTGAGATATGACATCTCTGGGAAAGCACAGATCCCCAGTGCTGTTGTGCCTGTGAATAGGCTGCCAAGGGAAGGTGAGGACCAGCAACAGCTTTCAGGGCTGGCACATTTCTTATAGGAGGAATAGCCAGACCTTTGCCTTTTCGGAAACAGGCTCTGCCGAGAACGAGCACCGTGAGATATGACATCTCTGGGAAAGCACAGATCCCCAGTGCTGTTGTGCCTGTGAATAGGCTGCCAAGGGAAGGTGAGGACCAGCAACAGCTTTCAGGGCTGGCACATTTCTTATAGGAGGAATAGCCAGACCTTTGCCTTTTCGGAAACAGGCTCTGCCGAGAACGAGCACCGTGAGATATGACATCTCTGGGAAAGCACAGATCCCCAGTGCTGTTGTGCCTGTGAATAGGCTGCCAAGGGAAGGTGAGGACCAGCAACACCTTTCAGGGCTGTCCCCTTCCTTGTGGGAGAAGGATCCAGACGTTTGCCTTTTCGGAAACAGGCTCTGCCGAGAACGAGCACCGTGAGATATGACATCTCTGGAAAAGCACAGATCCCCAGTGCTGTTGTGCCTGTGAATAGATTGTCAAGGGCAGGTGAAGACCAGCAACACCTTTCAGGGCTGTCCCCTTCCTTGTGGGAGAAGGATCCGGACGTTTGCCTTTTGGGAAACAGGCTCTGCCGAGAACGAGCACCGTGAGATATGACATCTCTGGGAAAGCACAGATCCCCAGTGCTGTTGTGCCTGTGAATAGACTGCCAAGGGAAGGTGAGGACCAGCAACAGCTTTCAGGGCTGGCACATTTCTTGTAGGAGGAATAGCCAGATGTTTGCCTTTTCAGAAAAAAGGCTCTGCCGAGAACGAGCACCGTGAGATATGACATCTCTGGGAAAGCACAGATCCCCAGTGCTGTTGTGCCTGTGAATAGACTGCCAAGGGAAGGTGAGGACCAGCAACAGCTTTCAGGGCTGTCCCCTTCCCTGTGGGAGAAGGATCCGGACGTTTGCCTTTTCGGAAACAGGCTCTGCCGAGAACGAGCACCATGAGATATGACATCTCTGGGAAAGCACAGATCCCCAGTGCTGTTGTGCCTGTGAATAGGCTGCCAAGGGAAGGTGAGGACCAGCAACAGCTTTCAGGGCTGGCACATTTCTTATAGGAGGAATAGCCAGACCTTTGCCTTTTCGGAAACAGGCTCTGCCGAGAACGAGCACCGTGAGATATGACATCTCTGGGAAAGCACAGATCCCCAGTGCTGTTGTGCCTGTGAATAGGCTGCCAAGGGAAGGTGAGGACCATCAACAGCTTTCAGGGCTGCCACATTTCTTATAGGAGGAATAGCCAGACCTTTGCCTTTTCGGAAACAGGCTCTGCCGAGAACGAGCACCGTGAGATATGACATCTCTGGGAAAGCACAGATCCCCAGTGCTGTTGTGCCTGTGAATAGGCTGCCAAGGGAAGGTGAGGACCAGCAACAGCTTTCAGGGCAGGCACATATCTTGTAGGACGAATAGCCAGACGTTTGCCTTTTAGGAAACAGGCTCTGCCGAGAACGAGCACCGTGACATATGACATCTCTGGGAAAGCACAGATCCCCAGTGCTGTTGTGCCTGTGAATAGGCTGCCAAGGGAAGGTGAGGACCAGCAACAGCTTTCAGGGCTGGCACATTTCTTACAGGAGGAATAGCCAGACGTTTGCCTTTTAGGAAACAGGCTCTGCCAAGAACGAGCACCGTGAGATATGACATCTCTGGGAAAGCACAGATCCCCAGTGCTGTTGTGCCTGTGAATAGGCTGCCAAGGGAAGGTGAAGACCAGCAATACCTTTCAGGGCTGTCCCCTTCCTTGTGGGAGAAGGATCCGGACGTTTGCCTTTTGGGAAACAGGCTCTGCCGAGAACGAGCACCGTGAGATATGACATCTCTGGGAAAGCACAGATCCCCAGTGCTGTTGTGCCTGTGAATAGGCTGCCAAGGGAAGGTGAGGACCAGCAACTGCTATCAGGGCTGCCAGATTTCTTGTAGGAGGAATAGCCAGACGTTTGCCTTTTCGGAAACAGTCTATGCCGAGAACGAGCACCGTGAGATATGACATCTCTGGGAAAGCACAGATCCCCAGTGCTGTTGTGCCTGTGAATAGGCTGCCAAGGGAAGGTGAAGACCAGCAACACCTTTCAGCGCTGTCCCCTTCCTTGTGGGAGAAGGATCCGGACGTTTGCCTTTTAGGAAACAGGCTCTGCCGAGAACGAGCACCGTGAGATATGACATCTCTGGGAAAGCACAGATCCCCAGTGCTGTTGTGCCTGTGAATAGGCTGCCAAGGGAAGGTGAGGACCAGCAACACCTTTCAGGGCTGGCACATTTCTTGTAGGAGGAATAGCCAGACGTTTGCCTTTTCGGAAACAGGGTCTGCCGAGAACGAGCACCGTGACATATGACATCTCTTGGAAAGCACAGATCCCCAGTGCTGTTGTGCCTGTGAATAGGCTGCCAAGGGAAGGTGAGGACCAGCAACACCTTTCAGGGCTGGCACATTTCTTGTAGGAGGAATAGCCAGACGTTTGCCTTTTCAGAAAACAGGCTCTGCCGAGAACAAGCACCGTGAGATATGACATCTCTGGGAAAGCACAGATCCCCAGTGCTGTTGTGCCTGTGAATAGACTGCAAAGGGAAGGTGAGGACCAGCAACACCTTTCAGGGCTGTCCCCTTCCTTGTGGGAGAAGGATCCGGACGTTTGCCTTTTCGGAAACAGGCTCTGCCGAGAACGAGCACCGTGAGATATGACATCTCTGGGAAAGCACAGATCCCCAGTGCTGTTGTGCCTGTGAATAGGCTGCCAAGGGAAGGTGAGGACCAGCAACAGCTTTCAGGGCTGGCACATTTCTTATAGGAGGAATAGCCAGACCTTTGCCTTTTAGGAAACAGGCTCTGCCGAGAACGAGCACCGTGAGATATGACATCTCTGGGAAAGCACAGATCCCCAGTGCTGTTGTGCCTGTGAATAGGCTGCCAAGGGAAGGTGAGGACCAGCAACAGCTTTCAGGGCTGCCACATTTCTTATAGGAGGAATAGCCAGACGTTTGCCTTTTCGGAAACAGGCTCTGCCGAGAACGAGCACCGTGAGATATGACATCTCTGGGAAAGCACAGATCCCCAGTGCTGTTGTGCCTGTGAATAGGCTGCCAAAGGAAGGTGAGGACCAGCAACACCTTTCAGGGCTGTCCCCTTCCTTGTGGGAGAAGGATCCGGACGTTTGCCTTTTCGGAAACAGGCTCTGCCGAGAACGAGCACCGTGAGATATGACATCTCTGGGAAAGCACAGATCCCCAGTGCCGTTGTGCCTGTGAATAGATTGTCAAGGGAAGGTGAAGACCAGCAACACCTTTCAGGGCTGTCCCCTTCCTTGTGGGAGAAGGATCCGGACGTTTGCCTTTTGGGAAACAGGCTCTGCCGAGAACGAGCACCGTGAGATATGACATCTCTGGGAAAGCACAGATCCCCAGTGCTGTTGTGCCTGTGAATAGGCTGCCAAGGGAAGGTGAGGACCAGCAACAGCTTTCAGGGCTGGCACATTTCTTGTAGGAGGAATAGCCAGATGTTTGCCTTTTCAGAAAAAAGGCTCTGCCGAGAACGAGCACCGTGAGATATGACATCTCTGGGAAAGCACAGATCCCCAGTGCTGTTGTGCCTGTGAATAGACTGCCAAGGGAAGGTGAGGACCAGCAACAGCTTTCAGGGCTGTCCCCTTCCCTGTGGGAGAAGGATCCGGACGTTTGCCTTTTCGGAAACAGGCTCTGCCGAGAACGAGCACCATGAGATATGACATCTCTGGGAAAGCACAGATCCCCAGTGCTGTTGTGCCTGTGAATAGGCTGCCAAGGGAAGGTGAGGACCAGCAACAGCTTTCAGGGCTGGCACATTTCTTATAGGAGGAATAGCCAGACCTTTGCCTTTTCGGAAACAGGCTCTGCCGAGAACGAGCACCGTGAGATATGACATCTCTGGGAAAGCACAGATCCCCAGTGCTGTTGTGCCTGTGAATAGGCTGCCAAGGGAAGGTGAGGACCAGCAACAGCTTTCAGGGCTGGCACATTTCTTATAGGAGGAATAGCCAGACCTTTGCCTTTTCGGAAACAGGCTCTGCCGAGAACGAGCACCGTGAGATATGACATCTCTGGGAAAGCACAGATCCCCAGTGCTGTTGTGCCTGTGAATAGGCTGCCAAGGGAAGGTGAGGACCAGCAACAGCTTTCAGGGCTGGCACATTTCTTGTAGGACGAATAGCCAGACGTTTGCCTTTTAGGAAACAGGCTCTGCCGAGAACGAGCACCGTGACATATGACATCTCTGGGAAAGCACAGATCCCCAGTGCTGTTGTGCCTGTGAATAGGCTGCCAAGGGAAGGTGAGGACCAGCAACAGCTTTCAGGGCTGGCACATTTCTTACAGGAGGAATAGCCAGACGTTTGCCTTTTAGGAAACAGGCTCTGCCGAGAACGAGCACCGTGAGATATGACATCTCTGGGAAAGCACAGATCCCCAGTGCTGTTGTGCCTGTGAATAGGCTGCCAAGGGAAGGTGAAGACCAGCAATACCTTTCAGGGCTGTCCCCTTCCTTGTGGGAGAAGGATCCGGACGTTTGCCTTTTCGGAAACAGGCTCTGCCGAGAACGAGCACCGTGAGATATGACATCTCTGGGAAAGCACAGATCCCCAGTGCTGTTGTGCCTGTGAATAGGCTGCCAAGGGAAGGTGAGGACCAGCAACACCTTTCAGGGCTGGCACATTTCTTGTAGGAGGAATAGCCAGACGTTTGCCTTTTCGGAAACAGGGTCTGCCGAGAACGAGCACCGTGACATATGACATCTCTTGGAAAGCACAGATCCCCAGTGCTGTTGTGCCTGTGAATAGGCTGCCAAGGGAAGGTGAGGACCAGCAACACCTTTCAGGGCTGGCACATTTCTTGTAGGAGGAATAGCCAGACGTTTGCCTTTTCAGAAAACAGGCTCTGCCGAGAACAAGCACCGTGAGATATGACATCTCTGGGAAAGCACAGATCCCCAGTGCTGTTGTGCCTGTGAATAGACTGCCAAGGGAAGGTGAGGACCAGCAACAGCTTTCAGGGCTGTCCCCTTCCTTGTGGGAGAAGGATCCGGACGTTTGCCTTTTCGGAAACAGGCTCTGCCGAGAACGAGCACCGTGAGATATGACATCTCTGGGAAAGCACAGATCCCCAGTGCTGTTGTGCCTGTGAATAGGCTGCCAAGGGAAGGTGAGGACCAGCAACAGCTTTCAGGGCTGGCACATTTCTTATAGGAGGAATAGCCAGACCTTTGCCTTTTCGGAAACAGGCTCTGCCGAGAACGAGCACCGTGAGATATGACATCTCTGGGAAAGCACAGATCCCCAGTGCTGTTGTGCCTGTGAATAGGCTGCCAAGGGAAGGTGAGGACCAGCAACACCTTTCAGGGCTGGCACATTTCTTGTAGGAGGAATAGCCAGACGTTTGCCTTTTCGGAAACAGGGTCTGCCGAGAACGAGCACCGTGACATATGACATCTCTTGGAAAGCACAGATCCCCAGTGCTGTTGTGCCTGTGAATAGGCTGCCAAGGGAAGGTGAGGACCAGCAACAGCTTTCAGGGCTGGCACATTTCTTGTAGGAGGAATAGCCAGACGTTTGCCTTTTCAGAAAACAGGCTCTGCCGAGAACAAGCACCGTGAGATATGACATCTCTGGGAAAGCACAGATCCCCAGTGCTGTTGTGCCTGTGAATAGACTGCCAAGGGAAGGTGAGGACCAGCAACAGCTTTCAGGGCTGTCCCCTTCCTTGTGGGAGAAGGATCCGGACGTTTGCCTTTTCGGAAACAGGCTCTGCCGAGAACGAGCACCGTGAGATATGACATCTCTGGGAAAGCACAGATCCCCAGTGCTGTTGTGCCTGTGAATAGGCTGCCAAGGGAAGGTGAGGACCAGCAACAGCTTTCAGGGCTGGCACATTTCTTATAGGAGGAATAGCCAGACCATTGCCTTTTAGGAAACAGGCTCTGCCGAGAACGAGCACCGTGAGATATGACATCTCTGGGAAAGCACAGATCCCCAGTGCTGTTGTGCCTGTGAATAGGCTGCCAAGGGAAGGTGAGGACCAGCAACAGCTTTCAGGGCTGCCACATTTCTTATAGGAGGAATAGCCAGACGTTTGCCTTTTCGGAAACAGGCTCTGCCGAGAACGAGCACCGTGAGATATGACATCTCTGGGAAAGCACAGATCCCCAGTGCTGTTGTGCCTGTGAATAGGCTGCCAAGGGAAGGTGAGGACCAGCAACACCTTTCAGGGCTGTCCCCTTCCTTGTGGGAGAAGGATCCGGACGTTTGCCTTTTGGGAAACAGGCTCTGCCGAGAACGAGCACCGTGAGATATGACATCTCTGGGAAAGCACAGATCCCCAGTGCTGTTGTGCCTGTGAATAGACTGTCAAGGGAAGGTGAAGACCAGCAACACCTTTCAGGGCTGTCCCCTTCCTTGTGGGAGAAGGATCCGGACGTTTGCCTTTTGGGAAACAGGCTCTGCCGAGAACGAGCACCGTGAGATATGACATCTCTGGGAAAGCACAGATCCCCAGTGCTGTTGTGCCTGTGAATAGGCTGCCAAGGGAAGGTGAGGACCAGCAACAGCTTTCAGGGCTGGCACATTTCTTGTAGGAGGATTAGCCAGATGTTTGCCTTTTCAGAAAAAAGGCTCTGCCGAGAACGAGCACCGTGAGATATGACATCTCTGGGAAAGCACAGATCCCCAGTGCTGTTGTGCCTGTGAATAGGCTGCCAAGGGAAGGTGAGGACCAGCAACACCTTTCAGGGCTGTCCCCTTCCTTGTGGGAGAAGGATCCGGACGTTTGCCTTTTCGGAAACAGGCTCTGCCGAGAACGAGCACCGTGAGATATGACATCTCTGGGAAAGCACAGATCCCCAGTGCTGTTGTGCCTGTGAATAGACTGTCAAGGGAAGGTGAAGATCAGCAACACCTTTCAGGGCTGTCCCCTTCCTTGTGGGAGAAGGATCCGGACGTTTGCCTTTAGGGAAACAGGCTCTGCCGAGAACGAGCACCGTGAGATATGACATCTCTGGGAAAGCACAGATCCCCAGTGCTGTTGTGCCTGTGAATAGGCTGCCAAGGGAAGGTGAGGACCAGCAACAGCTTTCAGGGCTGGCACATTTCTTATAGGAGGAATAGCCAGACCTTTGCCTTTTCGGAAACAGGCTCTGCCGAGAACGAGCACCGTGAGATATGACATCTCTGGGAAAGCACAGATCCCCAGTGCTGTTGTGCCTGTGAATAGGCTGCCAAGGGAAGGTGAGGACCAGCAACACCTTTCAGGGCTGTCCCCTTCCTTGTGGGAGAAGGATCCAGACGTTTGCCTTTTCGGAAACAGGCTCTGCCGAGAACGAGCACCGTGAGATATGACATCTCTGGAAAAGCACAGATCCCCAGTGCTGTTGTGCCTGTGAATAGATTGTCAAGGGCAGGTGAAGACCAGCAACACCTTTCAGGGCTGTCCCCTTCCTTGTGGGAGAAGGATCCGGACGTTTGCCTTTTGGGAAACAGGCTCTGCCGAGAACGAGCACCGTGAGATATGACATCTCTGGGAAAGCACAGATCCCCAGTGCTGTTGTGCCTGTGAATAGACTGCCAAGGGAAGGTGAGGACCAGCAACAGCTTTCAGGGCTGGCACATTTCTTGTAGGAGGAATAGCCAGATGTTTGCCTTTTCAGAAAAAAGGCTCTGCCGAGAACGAGCACCGTGAGATATGACATCTCTGGGAAAGCACAGATCCCCAGTGCTGTTGTGCCTGTGAATAGACTGCCAAGGGAAGGTGAGGACCAGCAACAGCTTTCAGGGCTGTCCCCTTCCCTGTGGGAGAAGGATCCGGACGTTTGCCTTTTCGGAAACAGGCTCTGCCGAGAACGAGCACCATGAGATATGACATCTCTGGGAAAGCACAGATCCCCAGTGCTGTTGTGCCTGTGAATAGGCTGCCAAGGGAAGGTGAGGACCAGCAACAGCTTTCAGGGCTGGCACATTTCTTATAGGAGGAATAGCCAGACCTTTGCCTTTTCGGAAACAGGCTCTGCCGAGAACGAGCACCGTGAGATATGACATCTCTGGGAAAGCACAGATCCCCAGTGCTGTTGTGCCTGTGAATAGGCTGCCAAGGGAAGGTGAGGACCATCAACAGCTTTCAGGGCTGCCACATTTCTTATAGGAGGAATAGCCAGACCTTTGCCTTTTCGGAAACAGGCTCTGCCGAGAACGAGCACCGTGAGATATGACATCTCTGGGAAAGCACAGATCCCCAGTGCTGTTGTGCCTGTGAATAGGCTGCCAAGGGAAGGTGAGGACCAGCAACAGCTTTCAGGGCAGGCACATATCTTGTAGGACGAATAGCCAGACGTTTGCCTTTTAGGAAACAGGCTCTGCCGAGAACGAGCACCGTGACATATGACATCTCTGGGAAAGCACAGATCCCCAGTGCTGTTGTGCCTGTGAATAGGCTGCCAAGGGAAGGTGAGGACCAGCAACAGCTTTCAGGGCTGGCACATTTCTTACAGGAGGAATAGCCAGACGTTTGCCTTTTAGGAAACAGGCTCTGCCAAGAACGAGCACCGTGAGATATGACATCTCTGGGAAAGCACAGATCCCCAGTGCTGTTGTGCCTGTGAATAGGCTGCCAAGGGAAGGTGAAGACCAGCAATACCTTTCAGGGCTGTCCCCTTCCTTGTGGGAGAAGGATCCGGACGTTTGCCTTTTGGGAAACAGGCTCTGCCGAGAACGAGCACCGTGAGATATGACATCTCTGGGAAAGCACAGATCCCCAGTGCTGTTGTGCCTGTGAATAGGCTGCCAAGGGAAGGTGAGGACCAGCAACTGCTATCAGGGCTGCCAGATTTCTTGTAGGAGGAATAGCCAGACGTTTGCCTTTTCGGAAACAGTCTATGCCGAGAACGAGCACCGTGAGATATGACATCTCTGGGAAAGCACAGATCCCCAGTGCTGTTGTGCCTGTGAATAGGCTGCCAAGGGAAGGTGAAGACCAGCAACACCTTTCAGCGCTGTCCCCTTCCTTGTGGGAGAAGGATCCGGACGTTTGCCTTTTAGGAAACAGGCTCTGCCGAGAACGAGCACCGTGAGATATGACATCTCTGGGAAAGCACAGATCCCCAGTGCTGTTGTGCCTGTGAATAGGCTGCCAAGGGAAGGTGAGGACCAGCAACACCTTTCAGGGCTGGCACATTTCTTGTAGGAGGAATAGCCAGACGTTTGCCTTTTCGGAAACAGGGTCTGCCGAGAACGAGCACCGTGACATATGACATCTCTTGGAAAGCACAGATCCCCAGTGCTGTTGTGCCTGTGAATAGGCTGCCAAGGGAAGGTGAGGACCAGCAACACCTTTCAGGGCTGGCACATTTCTTGTAGGAGGAATAGCCAGACGTTTGCCTTTTCAGAAAACAGGCTCTGCCGAGAACAAGCACCGTGAGATATGACATCTCTGGGAAAGCACAGATCCCCAGTGCTGTTGTGCCTGTGAATAGACTGCAAAGGGAAGGTGAGGACCAGCAACACCTTTCAGGGCTGTCCCCTTCCTTGTGGGAGAAGGATCCGGACGTTTGCCTTTTCGGAAACAGGCTCTGCCGAGAACGAGCACCGTGAGATATGACATCTCTGGGAAAGCACAGATCCCCAGTGCTGTTGTGCCTGTGAATAGGCTGCCAAGGGAAGGTGAGGACCAGCAACAGCTTTCAGGGCTGGCACATTTCTTATAGGAGGAATAGCCAGACCTTTGCCTTTTAGGAAACAGGCTCTGCCGAGAACGAGCACCGTGAGATATGACATCTCTGGGAAAGCACAGATCCCCAGTGCTGTTGTGCCTGTGAATAGGCTGCCAAGGGAAGGTGAGGACCAGCAACAGCTTTCAGGGCTGCCACATTTCTTATAGGAGGAATAGCCAGACGTTTGCCTTTTCGGAAACAGGCTCTGCCGAGAACGAGCACCGTGAGATATGACATCTCTGGGAAAGCACAGATCCCCAGTGCTGTTGTGCCTGTGAATAGGCTGCCAAAGGAAGGTGAGGACCAGCAACACCTTTCAGGGCTGTCCCCTTCCTTGTGGGAGAAGGATCCGGACGTTTGCCTTTTCGGAAACAGGCTCTGCCGAGAACGAGCACCGTGAGATATGACATCTCTGGGAAAGCACAGATCCCCAGTGCCGTTGTGCCTGTGAATAGATTGTCAAGGGAAGGTGAAGACCAGCAACACCTTTCAGGGCTGTCCCCTTCCTTGTGGGAGAAGGATCCGGACGTTTGCCTTTTGGGAAACAGGCTCTGCCGAGAACGAGCACCGTGAGATATGACATCTCTGGGAAAGCACAGATCCCCAGTGCTGTTGTGCCTGTGAATAGGCTGCCAAGGGAAGGTGAGGACCAGCAACAGCTTTCAGGGCTGGCACATTTCTTGTAGGAGGAATAGCCAGATGTTTGCCTTTTCAGAAAAAAGGCTCTGCCGAGAACGAGCACCGTGAGATATGACATCTCTGGGAAAGCACAGATCCCCAGTGCTGTTGTGCCTGTGAATAGACTGCCAAGGGAAGGTGAGGACCAGCAACAGCTTTCAGGGCTGTCCCCTTCCCTGTGGGAGAAGGATCCGGACGTTTGCCTTTTCGGAAACAGGCTCTGCCGAGAACGAGCACCATGAGATATGACATCTCTGGGAAAGCACAGATCCCCAGTGCTGTTGTGCCTGTGAATAGGCTGCCAAGGGAAGGTGAGGACCAGCAACAGCTTTCAGGGCTGGCACATTTCTTATAGGAGGAATAGCCAGACCTTTGCCTTTTCGGAAACAGGCTCTGCCGAGAACGAGCACCGTGAGATATGACATCTCTGGGAAAGCACAGATCCCCAGTGCTGTTGTGCCTGTGAATAGGCTGCCAAGGGAAGGTGAGGACCAGCAACAGCTTTCAGGGCTGGCACATTTCTTATAGGAGGAATAGCCAGACCTTTGCCTTTTCGGAAACAGGCTCTGCCGAGAACGAGCACCGTGAGATATGACATCTCTGGGAAAGCACAGATCCCCAGTGCTGTTGTGCCTGTGAATAGGCTGCCAAGGGAAGGTGAGGACCAGCAACAGCTTTCAGGGCTGGCACATTTCTTGTAGGACGAATAGCCAGACGTTTGCCTTTTAGGAAACAGGCTCTGCCGAGAACGAGCACCGTGACATATGACATCTCTGGGAAAGCACAGATCCCCAGTGCTGTTGTGCCTGTGAATAGGCTGCCAAGGGAAGGTGAGGACCAGCAACAGCTTTCAGGGCTGGCACATTTCTTACAGGAGGAATAGCCAGACGTTTGCCTTTTAGGAAACAGGCTCTGCCGAGAACGAGCACCGTGAGATATGACATCTCTGGGAAAGCACAGATCCCCAGTGCTGTTGTGCCTGTGAATAGGCTGCCAAGGGAAGGTGAAGACCAGCAATACCTTTCAGGGCTGTCCCCTTCCTTGTGGGAGAAGGATCCGGACGTTTGCCTTTTCGGAAACAGGCTCTGCCGAGAACGAGCACCGTGAGATATGACATCTCTGGGAAAGCACAGATCCCCAGTGCTGTTGTGCCTGTGAATAGGCTGCCAAGGGAAGGTGAGGACCAGCAACACCTTTCAGGGCTGGCACATTTCTTGTAGGAGGAATAGCCAGACGTTTGCCTTTTCGGAAACAGGGTCTGCCGAGAACGAGCACCGTGACATATGACATCTCTTGGAAAGCACAGATCCCCAGTGCTGTTGTGCCTGTGAATAGGCTGCCAAGGGAAGGTGAGGACCAGCAACACCTTTCAGGGCTGGCACATTTCTTGTAGGAGGAATAGCCAGACGTTTGCCTTTTCAGAAAACAGGCTCTGCCGAGAACAAGCACCGTGAGATATGACATCTCTGGGAAAGCACAGATCCCCAGTGCTGTTGTGCCTGTGAATAGACTGCAAAGGGAAGGTGAGGACCAGCAACACCTTTCAGGGCTGTCCCCTTCCTTGTGGGAGAAGGATCCGGACGTTTGCCTTTTCGGAAACAGGCTCTGCCGAGAACGAGCACCGTGAGATATGACATCTCTGGGAAAGCACAGATCCCCAGTGCTGTTGTGCCTGTGAATAGGCTGCCAAGGGAAGGTGAGGACCAGCAACAGCTTTCAGGGCTGGCACATTTCTTATAGGAGGAATAGCCAGACCTTTGCCTTTTAGGAAACAGGCTCTGCCGAGAACGAGCACCGTGAGATATGACATCTCTGGGAAAGCACAGATCCCCAGTGCTGTTGTGCCTGTGAATAGGCTGCCAAGGGAAGGTGAGGACCAGCAACAGCTTTCAGGGCTGCCACATTTCTTATAGGAGGAATAGCCAGACGTTTGCCTTTTCGGAAACAGGCTCTGCCGAGAACGAGCACCATGAGATATGACATCTCTGGGAAAGCACAGATCCCCAGTGCTGTTGTGCCTGTGAATAGGCTGCCAAAGGAAGGTGAGGACCAGCAACACCTTTCAGGGCTGTCCCCTTCCTTGTGGGAGAAGGATCCGGACGTTTGCCTTTTCGGAAACAGGCTCTGCCGAGAACGAGCACCGTGAGATATGACATCTCTGGGAAAGCACAGATCCCCAGTGCCGTTGTGCCTGTGAATAGATTGTCAAGGGAAGGTGAAGACCAGCAACACCTTTCAGGGCTGTCCCCTTCCTTGTGGGAGAAGGATCCGGACGTTTGCCTTTTGGGAAACAGGATCTGCCGAGAACGAGCACCGTGAGATATGACATCTCTGGGAAAGCACAGATCCCCAGTGCTGTTGTGCCTGTGAATAGGCTGCCAAGGGAAGGTGAGGACCAGCAACAGCTTTCAGGGCTGGCACATTTCTTGTAGGAGGAATAGCCAGATGTTTGCCTTTTCAGAAAAAAGGCTCTGCCGAGAACGAGCACCGTGAGATATGACATCTCTGGGAAAGCACAGATCCCCAGTGCTGTTGTGCCTGTGAATAGACTGCCAAGGGAAGGTGAGGACCAGCAACAGCTTTCAGGGCTGTCCCCTTCCCTGTGGGAGAAGGATCCGGACGTTTGCCTTTTCGGAAACAGGCTCTGCCGAGAACGAGCACCATGAGATATGACATCTCTGGGAAAGCACAGATCCCCAGTGCTGTTGTGCCTGTGAATAGGCTGCCAAGGGAAGGTGAGGACCAGCAACAGCTTTCAGGGCTGGCACATTTCTTATAGGAGGAATAGCCAGACCTTTGCCTTTTCGGAAACAGGCTCTGCCGAGAACGAGCACCGTGAGATATGACATCTCTGGGAAAGCACAGATCCCCAGTGCTGTTGTGCCTGTGAATAGGCTGCCAAGGGAAGGTGAGGACCAGCAACAGCTTTCAGGGCTGGCACATTTCTTATAGGAGGAATAGCCAGACCTTTGCCTTTTCGGAAACAGGCTCTGCCGAGAACGAGCACCGTGAGATATGACATCTCTGGGAAAGCACAGATCCCCAGTGCTGTTGTGCCTGTGAATAGGCTGCCAAGGGAAGGTGAGGACCAGCAACAGCTTTCAGGGCTGGCACATTTCTTGTAGGACGAATAGCCAGACGTTTGCCTTTTAGGAAACAGGCTCTGCCGAGAACGAGCACCGTGACATATGACATCTCTGGGAAAGCACAGATCCCCAGTGCTGTTGTGCCTGTGAATAGGCTGCCAAGGGAAGGTGAGGACCAGCAACAGCTTTCAGGGCTGGCACATTTCTTACAGGAGGAATAGCCAGACGTTTGCCTTTTAGGAAACAGGCTCTGCCGAGAACGAGCACCGTGAGATATGACATCTCTGGGAAAGCACAGATCCCCAGTGCTGTTGTGCCTGTGAATAGGCTGCCAAGGGAAGGTGAAGACCAGCAATACCTTTCAGGGCTGTCCCCTTCCTTGTGGGAGAAGGATCCGGACGTTTGCCTTTTCGGAAACAGGCTCTGCCGAGAACGAGCACCGTGAGATATGACATCTCTGGGAAAGCACAGATCCCCAGTGCTGTTGTGCCTGTGAATAGGCTGCCAAGGGAAGGTGAGGACCAGCAACACCTTTCAGGGCTGGCACATTTCTTGTAGGAGGAATAGCCAGACGTTTGCCTTTTCGGAAACAGGGTCTGCCGAGAACGAGCACCGTGACATATGACATCTCTTGGAAAGCACAGATCCCCAGTGCTGTTGTGCCTGTGAATAGGCTGCCAAGGGAAGGTGAGGACCAGCAACACCTTTCAGGGCTGGCACATTTCTTGTAGGAGGAATAGCCAGACGTTTGCCTTTTCAGAAAACAGGCTCTGCCGAGAACAAGCACCGTGAGATATGACATCTCTGGGAAAGCACAGATCCCCAGTGCTGTTGTGCCTGTGAATAGACTGCCAAGGGAAGGTGAGGACCAGCAACAGCTTTCAGGGCTGTCCCCTTCCTTGTGGGAGAAGGATCCGGACGTTTGCCTTTTCGGAAACAGGCTCTGCCGAGAACGAGCACCGTGAGATATGACATCTCTGGGAAAGCACAGATCCCCAGTGCTGTTGTGCCTGTGAATAGGCTGCCAAGGGAAGGTGAGGACCAGCAACAGCTTTCAGGGCTGGCACATTTCTTATAGGAGGAATAGCCAGACCTTTGCCTTTTCGGAAACAGGCTCTGCCGAGAACGAGCACCGTGAGATATGACATCTCTGGGAAAGCACAGATCCCCAGTGCTGTTGTGCCTGTGAATAGGCTGCCAAGGGAAGGTGAGGACCAGCAACACCTTTCAGGGCTGGCACATTTCTTGTAGGAGGAATAGCCAGACGTTTGCCTTTTCGGAAACAGGGTCTGCCGAGAACGAGCACCGTGACATATGACATCTCTTGGAAAGCACAGATCCCCAGTGCTGTTGTGCCTGTGAATAGGCTGCCAAGGGAAGGTGAGGACCAGCAACAGCTTTCAGGGCTGGCACATTTCTTGTAGGAGGAATAGCCAGACGTTTGCCTTTTCAGAAAACAGGCTCTGCCGAGAACAAGCACCGTGAGATATGACATCTCTGGGAAAGCACAGATCCCCAGTGCTGTTGTGCCTGTGAATAGACTGCCAAGGGAAGGTGAGGACCAGCAACAGCTTTCAGGGCTGTCCCCTTCCTTGTGGGAGAAGGATCCGGACGTTTGCCTTTTCGGAAACAGGCTCTGCCGAGAACGAGCACCGTGAGATATGACATCTCTGGGAAAGCACAGATCCCCAGTGCTGTTGTGCCTGTGAATAGGCTGCCAAGGGAAGGTGAGGACCAGCAACAGCTTTCAGGGCTGGCACATTTCTTATAGGAGGAATAGCCAGACCATTGCCTTTTAGGAAACAGGCTCTGCCGAGAACGAGCACCGTGAGATATGACATCTCTGGGAAAGCACAGATCCCCAGTGCTGTTGTGCCTGTGAATAGGCTGCCAAGGGAAGGTGAGGACCAGCAACAGCTTTCAGGGCTGCCACATTTCTTATAGGAGGAATAGCCAGACGTTTGCCTTTTCGGAAACAGGCTCTGCCGAGAACGAGCACCGTGAGATATGACATCTCTGGGAAAGCACAGATCCCCAGTGCTGTTGTGCCTGTGAATAGGCTGCCAAGGGAAGGTGAGGACCAGCAACACCTTTCAGGGCTGTCCCCTTCCTTGTGGGAGAAGGATCCGGACGTTTGCCTTTTGGGAAACAGGCTCTGCCGAGAACGAGCACCGTGAGATATGACATCTCTGGGAAAGCACAGATCCCCAGTGCTGTTGTGCCTGTGAATAGACTGTCAAGGGAAGGTGAAGACCAGCAACACCTTTCAGGGCTGTCCCCTTCCTTGTGGGAGAAGGATCCGGACGTTTGCCTTTTGGGAAACAGGCTCTGCCGAGAACGAGCACCGTGAGATATGACATCTCTGGGAAAGCACAGATCCCCAGTGCTGTTGTGCCTGTGAATAGGCTGCCAAGGGAAGGTGAGGACCAGCAACAGCTTTCAGGGCTGGCACATTTCTTGTAGGAGGATTAGCCAGATGTTTGCCTTTTCAGAAAAAAGGCTCTGCCGAGAACGAGCACCGTGAGATATGACATCTCTGGGAAAGCACAGATCCCCAGTGCTGTTGTGCCTGTGAATAGGCTGCCAAGGGAAGGTGAGGACCAGCAACACCTTTCAGGGCTGTCCCCTTCCTTGTGGGAGAAGGATCCGGACGTTTGCCTTTTCGGAAACAGGCTCTGCCGAGAACGAGCACCGTGAGATATGACATCTCTGGGAAAGCACAGATCCCCAGTGCTGTTGTGCCTGTGAATAGACTGTCAAGGGAAGGTGAAGATCAGCAACACCTTTCAGGGCTGTCCCCTTCCTTGTGGGAGAAGGATCCGGACGTTTGCCTTTAGGGAAACAGGCTCTGCCGAGAACGAGCACCGTGAGATATGACATCTCTGGGAAAGCACAGATCCCCAGTGCTGTTGTGCCTGTGAATAGGCTGCCAAGGGAAGGTGAGGACCAGCAACAGCTTTCAGGGCTGGCACATTTCTTGTAGGAGGAATAGCCAGATGTTTGCCTTTTCGGAAACAGGCTCTGCCGAGAACGAGCACCGTGAGATATGACATCTCTGGGAAAGCACAGATCCCCAGTGCTGTTGTGCCTGTGAATAGGCTGCCAAGGGAAGGTGAGGACCAGCAACAGCTTTCAGGGCTGTCCCCTTCCCTGTGGGAGAAGGATCCGGACGTTTGCCTTTTCGGAAACAGGCTCTGCCGAGAACGAGCACCATGAGATATGACATCTCTGGGAAAGCACAGATCCCCAGTGCTGTTGTGCCTGTGAATAGGCTGCCAAGGGAAGGTGAGGACCAGCAACAGCTTTCAGGGCTGGCACATTTCTTATAGGAGGAATAGCCAGACCTTTGCCTTTTCGGAAACAGGCTCTGCCGAGAACGAGCACCGTGAGATATGACATCTCTGGGAAAGCACAGATCCCCAGTGCTGTTGTGCCTGTGAATAGGCTGCCAAGGGAAGGTGAGGACCAGCAACAGCTTTCAGGGCTGGCACATTTCTTATAGGAGGAATAGCCAGACGTTTGCCTTTTAGGAAACAGGCTCTGCCGAGAACGAGCACCGTGAGATATGACATCTCTGGGAAAGCACAGATCCCCAGTGCTGTTGTGCCTGTGAATAGGCTGCCAAGGGAAGGTGAAGACCAGCAACAGCTTTCAGGGCTGTCCCCTTCCTTGTGGGAGAAGGATCCGGACGTTTGCCTTTTCGGAAACAGGCTCTGCCGAGAACGAGCACCGTGAGATATGACATCTCTGGGAAAGCACAGATCCCCAGTGCTGTTGTGCCTGTGAATAGGCTGCCAAGGGAAGGTGAAGACCAGCAACACCTTTCAGGGCTGTCCCCTTCCTTGTGGGAGAAGGATCCGGACGTTTGCCTTTTCGGAAACAGGCTCTGCCGAGAACGAGCACCGTGAGATATGACATCTCTGGGAAAGCACAGATCCCCAGTGCTGTTGTGCCTGTGAATAGGCTGCCAAGGGAAGGTGAGGACCAGCAACAGCTTTCAGGGCTGGCACATTTCTTATAGGAGGAATAGCCAGACGTTTGCCTTTTGGGAAACAGGCTCTGCCGAGAACGAGCACCGTGAGATATGACATCTCTGGGAAAGCACAGATCCCCAGTGCTGTTGTGCCTGTGAATAGGCTGCCAAGGGAAGGTGAGGACCAGCAACAGCTTTCAGGGCTGGCACATTTCTTATAGGAGGAATAGCCAGACGTTTGCCTTTTCGGAAACAGGCTCTGCCGAGAACGAGCACCGTGAGATATGACATCTCTGGGAAAGCACAGATCCCCAGTGCTGTTGTGCCTGTGAATAGGCTGCCAAGGGAAGGTGAAGACCAGCAACAGCTTTCAGGGCTGTCCCCTTCCTTGTGGGAGAAGGATCCGGACGTTTGCCTTTTCGGAAACAGGCTCTGCCGAGAACGAGCACCGTGAGATATGACATCTCTGGGAAAGCACAGATCCCCAGTGCTGTTGTGCCTGTGAATAGGCTGCCAAGGGAAGGTGAGGACCAGCAACAGCTTTCAGGGCTGGCACATTACTTGTAGGAGGAATACCCAGACGTTTGCCTTTTCGGAAACAGGCTCTGCCGAGAACGAGCACCGTGAGATATGACATCTCTGGGAAAGCACAGATCCCCAGTGCTGTTGTGCCTGTGAATAGACTGCCAAGGGAAGGTGAGCACCAGCAACAGCTTTCAGGGCTGTCCCCTTCCCTGTGGGAGAAGGATCCGGACGTTTGCCTTTTCGGAAACAGGCTCTGCCGAGAACGAGCACCGTGAGATATGACATCTCTGGGAAAGCACAGATCCCCAGTGCTGTTGTGCCTGTGAATAGGCTGCCAAGGGAAGGTGAGGACCAGCAACAGCTTTCAGGGCTGGCACATTTCTTATAGGAGGAATAGCCAGACCTTTGCCTTTTCGGAAACAGGCTCTGCCGAGAACGAGCACCGTGAGATATGACATCTCTGGGAAAGCACA
The DNA here is from genome assembly GCF_964188355.1 of Buteo buteo. NCBI lineage: Eukaryota > Metazoa > Chordata > Aves > Accipitriformes > Accipitridae > Buteo > Buteo buteo. The sequence goes on from NC_134177.1 coordinate 25,795,803, forward strand.
GATCCCCAGTGCTGTTGTGCCTGTGAATAGGCTGCCAAGGGAAGGTGAGGACCAGCAACTGCTATCAGGGCTGGCACATTTCTTGTAAGAGCAATAGCCAGACGTTTGCCTTTTCGGAAACAGGCTCTGCCGAGAACGAGCACCGTGAGATATGACATCTCTGGGAAAGCACAGATCCCCAGTGCTGTTGTGCCTGTGAATAGGCTGCCAAGGGAAGGTGAGGACCAGCAACAGCTTTCAGGGCTGTCCCCTTCCTTGTGGGAGAAGGATCCGGACGTTTGCCTTTTCGGAAACAGGCTCTGCCGAGAACGAGCACCGTGAGATATGACATCTCTGGGAAAGCACAGATCCCCAGTGCTGTTGTGCCTGTGAATAGGCTGCCAAGGGAAGGTGAGGACCAGCAACAGCTTTCAGGGCTGGCACATTTCTTATAGGAGGAATAGCCAGACCTTTGCCTTTTCGGAAACAGGCTCTGCCGAGAACGAGCACCGTGAGATATGACATCTCTGGGAAAGCACAGATCCCCAGTGCTGTTGTGCCTGTGAATAGGCTGCCAAGGGAAGGTGAGGACCAGCAACAGCTTTCAGGGCTGGCACATTTCTTACAGGAGGAATAGCCAGACCTTGCCTTTTCGGAAACAGGCTCTGCCGAGAACGAGCACCGTGAGATATGACATCTCTGGGAAAGCACAGATCCCCAGTGCTGTTGTGCCTGTGAATAGACTGCCAAGGGAAGGTGAGCACCAGCAACAGCTTTCAGGGCTGTCCCCTTCCCTGTGGGAGAAGGATCCGGACGTTTGCCTTTTCGGAAACAGGCTCTGCCGAGAACGAGCACCGTGAGATATGACATCTCTGGGAAAGCACAGATCCCCAGTGCTGTTGTGCCTGTGAATAGGCTGCCAAGGGAAGGTGAGGACCAGCAACAGCTTTCAGGGCTGGCACATTTCTTATAGGAGGAATAGCCAGACCTTTGCCTTTTCGGAAACAGGCTCTGCCGAGAACGAGCACCGTGAGATATGACATCTCTGGGAAAGCACAGATCCCCAGTGCTGTTGTGCCTGTGAATAGGCTGCCAAGGGAAGGTGAGGACCAGCAACTGCTATCAGGGCTGGCACATTTCTTGTAAGAGCAATAGCCAGACGTTTGCCTTTTCGGAAACAGGCTCTGCCGAGAACGAGCACCGTGAGATATGACATCTCTGGGAAAGCACAGATCCCCAGTGCTGTTGTGCCTGTGAATAGACTGCCAAGGGAAGGTGAGGACCAGCAACAGCTTTCAGGGCTGGCACATTACTTGTAGGAGGAATAGCCAGACGTTTGCCTTTTCAGAAAAAAGGCTCTGCCGAGAACGAGCACCGTGAGATATGACATCTCTGGGAAAGCACAGATCCCCAGTGCTGTTGTGCCTGTGAATAGGCTGCCAAGGGAAGGTGAGGACCAGCAACACCTTTCAGGGCTGTCCCCTTCCTTGTGGGAGAAGGATCCGGACGTTTGCCTTTTCGGAAACAGGCTCTGCCGAGAACGAGCACCGTGAGATATGACATCTCTGGGAAAGCACAGATCCCCAGTGCTGTTGTGCCTGTGAATAGGCTGCCAAGGGAAGGTGAGGACCAGCAACAGCTTTCAGGGCTGGCACATTTCTTGTAGGAGGAATAGCCAGATGTTTGCCTTTTCGGAAACAGGCTCTGCCGAGAACGAGCACCGTGAGATATGACATCTCTGGGAAAGCACAGATCCCCAGTGCTGTTGTGCCTGTGAATAGGCTGCCAAGGGAAGGTGAGGACCAGCAACACCTTTCAGGGCTGTCCCCTTCCCTGTGGGAGAAGGATCCGGACGTTTGCCTTTTTGGAAACAGGCTCTGCCGAGAACGAGCACCATGAGATATGACATCTCTGGGAAAGCACAGATCCCCAGTGCTGTTGTGCCTGTGAATAGGCTGCCAAGGGAAGGTGAGGACCAGCAACAGCTTTCAGGGCTGGCACATTTCTTATAGGAGGAATAGCCAGACGTTTGCCTTTTGGGAAACAGGGTCTGCCGAGAACGAGCACCGTGACATATGACATCTCTTGGAAAGCACAGATCCCCAGTGCTGTTGTGCCTGTGAATAGGCTGCCAAGGGAAGGTGAGGACCAGCAACAGCTTTCAGGGCTGGCACATTACTTGTAGGAGGAATAGCCAGACGTTTGCCTTTTGGGAAACAGGCTCTGCCGAGAACGAGCACCGTGAGATATGACATCTCTGGGAAAGCACAGATCCCCAGTGCTGTTGCGCCTGTGAATAGGCTGCCAAGGGAAGGTGAGGACCAGCAACAGCTTTCAGGGCTGCCACATTTCTTATAGGAGGAATAGCCAGACGTTTGCCTTTTCGGAAACAGGCTCTGCCGAGAACGAGCACCGTGAGATATGACATCTCTGGGAAAGCACAGATCCCCAGTGCTGTTGTGCCTGTGAATAGGCTGCCAAGGGAAGGTGAAGACCAGCAACACCTTTCAGCGCTGTCCCCTTCCTTGTGGGAGAAGGATCCGGACGTTTGCCTTTTCGGAAACAGGCTCTGCCGAGAACGAGCACCGTGAGATATGACATCTCTGGGAAAGCACAGATCCCCAGTGCTGTTGTGCCTGTGAATAGACTGCCAAGGGAAGGTGAAGACCAGCAACAGCTTTCAGGGCTGTCCCCTTCCTTGTGGGAGAAGGATCCGGACGTTTGCCTTTTCGGAAACAGGCTCTGCCGAGAACGAGCACCGTGAGATATGACATCTCTGGGAAAGCACAGATCCCCAGTGCTGTTGTGCCTGTGAATAGACTGCCAAGGGAAGGTGAAGACCAGCAACAGCTTTCAGGGCTGTCCCCTTCCTTGTGGGAGAAGGATCCGGACGTTTGCCTTTTCGGAAACAGGCTCTGCCGAGAACGAGCACCGTGAGATATGACATCTCTGGGAAAGCACAGATCCCCAGTGCTGTTGTGCCTGTGAATAGGCTGCCAAGGGAAGGTGAGGACCAGCAACAGCTTTCAGGGCTGGCACATTTCTTGTAGGAGGAATAGCCAGATGTTTGCCTTTTCAGAAAACAGGCTCTGCCGAGAACGAGCACCGTGAGATATGACATCTCTGGGAAAGCACAGATCCCCAGTGCTGTTGTGCCTGTGAATAGGCTGCCAAGGGAAGGTGAGGACCAGCAACAGCTTTCAGGGCTGTCCCCTTCCCTGTGGGAGAAGAATCCGGACGTTTGCCTTTTCGGAAACAGGCTCTGCCGAGAACGAGCACCGTGAGATATGACATCTCTGGGAAAGCACAGATCCCCAGTGCTGTTGTGCCTGTGAATAGGCTGCCAAGGGAAGGTGAGGACCAGCAACTGCTATCAGGGCTGCCAGATTTCTTGTAGGAGGAATAGCCAGACGTTTGCCTTTTCGGAAACAGGCTATGCCGAGAACGAGCACCGTGAGATATGACATCTCTGGGAAAGCACAGATCCCCAGTGCTGTTGTGCCTGTGAATAGGCTGCCAAGGGAAGGTGAGGACCAGCAACAGCTTTCAGGGCTGGCACATTTCTTACAGGAGGAATAGCCAGACGTTTGCCTTTTCGGAAACAGGCTCTGCCGAGAACGAGCACCGTGAGATATGACATCTCTGGGAAAGCACAGATCCCCAGTGCTGTTGTGCCTGTGAATAGGCTGCCAAGGGAAGGTGAAGACCAGCAACACCTTTCAGCGCTGTCCCCTTCCTTGTGGGAGAAGGATCCGGACGTTTGCCTTTTCGGAAACAGGCTCTGCCGAGAACGAGCACCGTGAGATATGACATCTCTGGGAAAGCACAGATCCCCAGTGCTGTTGTGCCTGTGAATAGGCTGCCAAGGGAAGGTGAGGACCAGCAACAGCTTTCAGGGCTGGCACATTTCTTGTAGGAGGAATAGCCAGACGTTTGCCTTTTCGGAAACAGGCTCTGCCGAGAACGAGCACCGTGAGATATGACATCTCTGGGAAAGCACAGATCCCCAGTGCTGTTGTGCCTGTGAATAGGCTGCCAAGGGAAGGTGAGGACCAGCAACAGCTTTCAGGGCTGGCACATTTCTTACAGGAGGAATAGCCAGATGTATGCCTTTTCAGAAAACAGGCTCTGCCGAGAACAAGCACCGTGAGATATGACATCTCTGGGAAAGCACAGATCCCCAGTGCTGTTGTGCCTGTGAATAGACTGCCAAGGGAAGGTGAGGACCAGCAACAGCTTTCAGGGCTGTCCCCTTCCTTGTGGGAGAAGGATCCGGACGTTTGCCTTTTCGGAAACAGGCTCTGCCGAGAACGAGCACCGTGAGATATGACATCTCTGGGAAAGCACAGATCCCCAGTGCTGTTGTGCCTGTGAATAGGCTGCCAAGGGAAGGTGAGGACCAGCAACAGCTTTCAGGGCTGGCACATTTCTTATAGGAGGAATAGCCAGACCTTTGCCTTTTCGGAAACAGGCTCTGCCGAGAACGAGCACCGTGAGATATGACATCTCTGGGAAAGCACAGATCCCCAGTGCTGTTGTGCCTGTGAATAGGCTGCCAAGGGAAGGTGAGGACCAGCAACAGCTTTCAGGGCTGCCACATTTCTTATAGAAGGAATAGCCAGACGTTTGCCTTTTCGGAAACAGGCTCTGCCGAGAACGAGCACCGTGAGATATGACATCTCTGGGAAAGCACAGATCCCCAGTGCTGTTGTGCCTGTGAATAGGCTGCCAAGGGAAGGTGAAGACCAGCAACACCTTTCAGGGCTGTCCCCTTCCCTGTGGGAGAAGGATCCGGACGTTTGCCTTTTCGGAAACAGGCTCTGCCGAGAACGAGCACCATGAGATATGACATCTCTGGGAAAGCACAGATCCCCAGTGCTGTTGTGCCTGTGAATAGACTGCCAAGGGAAGGTGAAGACCAGCAACAGCTTTCAGGGCTGTCCCCTTCCTTGTGGGAGAAGGATCCGGACGTTTGCCTTTTCGGAAACAGGCTCTGCCGAGAACGAGCACCGTGAGATATGACATCTCTGGGAAAGCACAGATCCCCAGTGCTGTTGTGCCTGTGAATAGACTGCCAAGGGAAGGTGAAGACCAGCAACAGCTTTCAGGGCTGTCCCCTTCCTTGTGGGAGAAGGATCCGGACGTTTGCCTTTTCGGAAACAGGCTCTGCCGAGAACGAGCACCGTGAGATATGACATCTCTGGGAAAGCACAGATCCCCAGTGCTGTTGTGCCTGTGAATAGGCTGCCAAGGGAAGGTGAGGACCAGCAACAGCTTTCAGGGCTGGCACATTTCTTGTAGGAGGAATAGCCAGATGTTTGCCTTTTCAGAAAACAGGCTCTGCCGAGAACGAGCACCGTGAGATATGACATCTCTGGGAAAGCACAGATCCCCAGTGCTGTTGTGCCTGTGAATAGGCTGCCAAGGGAAGGTGAGGACCAGCAACAGCTTTCAGGGCTGTCCCCTTCCCTGTGGGAGAAGAATCCGGACGTTTGCCTTTTCGGAAACAGGCTCTGCCGAGAACGAGCACCGTGAGATATGACATCTCTGGGAAAGCACAGATCCCCAGTGCTGTTGTGCCTGTGAATAGGCTGCCAAGGGAAGGTGAGGACCAGCAACTGCTATCAGGGCTGCCAGATTTCTTGTAGGAGGAATAGCCAGACGTTTGCCTTTTCGTAAACAGGCTATGCCGAGAACGAGCACCGTGAGATATGACATCTCTGGGAAAGCACAGATCCCCAGTGCTGTTGTGCCTGTGAATAGGCTGCCAAGGGAAGGTGAGGACCAGCAACAGCTTTCAGGGCTGGCACATTTCTTACAGGAGGAATAGCCAGACGTTTGCCTTTTCGGAAACAGGCTCTGCCGAGAACGAGCACCGTGAGATATGACATCTCTGGGAAAGCACAGATCCCCAGTGCTGTTGTGCCTGTGAATAGGCTGCCAAGGGAAGGTGAAGACCAGCAACACCTTTCAGCGCTGTCCCCTTCCTTGTGGGAGAAGGATCCGGACGTTTGCCTTTTCGGAAACAGGCTCTGCCGAGAACGAGCACCGTGAGATATGACATCTCTGGGAAAGCACAGATCCCCAGTGCTGTTGTGCCTGTGAATAGGCTGCCAAGGGAAGGTGAGGACCAGCAACAGCTTTCAGGGCTGGCACATTTCTTACAGGAGGAATAGCCAGATGTATGCCTTTTCAGAAAACAGGCTCTGCCGAGAACAAGCACCGTGAGATATGACATCTCTGGGAAAGCACAGATCCCCAGTGCTGTTGTGCCTGTGAATAGACTGCCAAGGGAAGGTGAGGACCAGCAACAGCTTTCAGGGCTGTCCCCTTCCTTGTGGGAGAAGGATCCGGACGTTTGCCTTTTCGGAAACAGGCTCTGCCGAGAACGAGCACCGTGAGATATGACATCTCTGGGAAAGCACAGATCCCCAGTGCTGTTGTGCCTGTGAATAGGCTGCCAAGGGAAGGTGAGGACCAGCAACAGCTTTCAGGGCTGGCACATTTCTTATAGGAGGAATAGCCAGACCTTTGCCTTTTCGGAAACGGGCTCTGCCGAGAACGAGCACCGTGAGATATGACATCTCTGGGAAAGCACAGATCCCCAGTGCTGTTGTGCCTGTGAATAGGCTGCCAAGGGAAGGTGAGGACCAGCAACAGCTTTCAGGGCTGCCACATTTCTTATAGAAGGAATAGCCAGACGTTTGCCTTTTCGGAAACAGGCTCTGCCGAGAACGAGCACCGTGAGATATGACATCTCTGGGAAAGCACAGATCCCCAGTGCTGTTGTGCCTGTGAATAGGCTGCCAAGGGAAGGTGAGGACCAGCAACAGCTTTCAGGGCTGGCACATTTCTTACAGGAGGAATAGCCAGATGTATGCCTTTTCAGAAAACAGGCTCTGCCGAGAACAAGCACCGTGAGATATGACATCTCTGGGAAAGCACAGATCCCCAGTGCTGTTGTGCCTGTGAATAGACTGCCAAGGGAAGGTGAGGACCAGCAACAGCTTTCAGGGCTGTCCCCTTCCTTGTGGGAGAAGGATCCGGACGTTTGCCTTTTCGGAAACAGGCTCTGCCGAGAACGAGCACCGTGAGATATGACATCTCTGGGAAAGCACAGATCCCCAGTGCTGTTGTGCCTGTGAATAGGCTGCCAAGGGAAGGTGAGGACCAGCAACAGCTTTCAGGGCTGGCACATTTCTTATAGGAGGAATAGCCAGACCTTTGCCTTTTCGGAAACAGGCTCTGCCGAGAACGAGCACCGTGAGATATGACATCTCTGGGAAAGCACAGATCCCCAGTGCTGTTGTGCCTGTGAATAGGCTGCCAAGGGAAGGTGAGGACCAGCAACAGCTTTCAGGGCTGCCACATTTCTTATAGAAGGAATAGCCAGACGTTTGCCTTTTCGGAAACAGGCTCTGCCGAGAACGAGCACCGTGAGATATGACATCTCTGGGAAAGCACAGATCCCCAGTGCTGTTGTGCCTGTGAATAGGCTGCCAAGGGAAGGTGAAGACCAGCAACACCTTTCAGGGCTGTCCCCTTCCCTGTGGGAGAAGGATCCGGACGTTTGCCTTTTCGGAAACAGGCTCTGCCGAGAACGAGCACCGTGAGATATGACATCTCTGGGAAAGCACAGATCCCCAGTGCTGTTGTGCCTGTGAATAGACTGCCAAGGGAAGGTGAAGACCAGCAACAGCTTTCAGGGCTGTCCCCTTCCTTGTGGGAGAAGGATCCGGACGTTTGCCTTTTCGGAAACAGGCTCTGCCGAGAACGAGCACCGTGAGATATGACATCTCTGGGAAAGCACAGATCCCCAGTGCTGTTGTGCCTGTGAATAGGCTGCCAAGGGAAGGTGAGGACCAGCAACAGCTTTCAGGGCTGTCCCCTTCCTTGTGGGAGAAGGATCCGGACGTTTGCCTTTTCGGAAACAGGCTCTGCCGAGAACGAGCACCGTGAGATATGACATCTCTGGGAAAGCACAGATCCCCAGTGCTGTTGTGCCTGTGAATAGGCTGCCAAGGGAAGGTGAGGACCAGCAACAGCTTTCAGGGCTGGCACATTTCTTGTAGGAGGAATAGCCAGATGTTTGCCTTTTCAGAAAACAGGCTCTGCCGAGAACGAGCACCGTGAGATATGACATCTCTGGGAAAGCACAGATCCCCAGTGCTGTTGTGCCTGTGAATAGGCTGCCAAGGGAAGGTGAGGACCAGCAACAGCTTTCAGGGCTGTCCCCTTCCCTGTGGGAGAAGAATCCGGACGTTTGCCTTTTCGGAAACAGGCTCTGCCGAGAACGAGCACCGTGAGATATGACATCTCTGGGAAAGCACAGATCCCCAGTGCTGTTGTGCCTGTGAATAGGCTGCCAAGGGAAGGTGAGGACCAGCAACTGCTATCAGGGCTGCCAGATTTCTTGTAGGAGGAATAGCCAGACGTTTGCCTTTTCGTAAACAGGCTATGCCGAGAACGAGCACCGTGAGATATGACATCTCTGGGAAAGCACAGATCCCCAGTGCTGTTGTGCCTGTGAATAGGCTGCCAAGGGAAGGTGAGGACCAGCAACAGCTTTCAGGGCTGGCACATTTCTTACAGGAGGAATAGCCAGACGTTTGCCTTTTCGGAAACAGGCTCTGCCGAGAACGAGCACCGTGAGATATGACATCTCTGGGAAAGCACAGATCCCCAGTGCTGTTGTGCCTGTGAATAGGCTGCCAAGGGAAGGTGAAGACCAGCAACACCTTTCAGCGCTGTCCCCTTCCTTGTGGGAGAAGGATCCGGACGTTTGCCTTTTCGGAAACAGGCTCTGCCGAGAACGAGCACCGTGAGATATGACATCTCTGGGAAAGCACAGATCCCCAGTGCTGTTGTGCCTGTGAATAGGCTGCCAAGGGAAGGTGAGGACCAGCAACAGCTTTCAGGGCTGGCACATTTCTTACAGGAGGAATAGCCAGATGTATGCCTTTTCAGAAAACAGGCTCTGCCGAGAACAAGCACCGTGAGATATGACATCTCTGGGAAAGCACAGATCCCCAGTGCTGTTGTGCCTGTGAATAGACTGCCAAGGGAAGGTGAGGACCAGCAACAGCTTTCAGGGCTGTCCCCTTCCTTGTGGGAGAAGGATCCGGACGTTTGCCTTTTCGGAAACAGGCTCTGCCGAGAACGAGCACCGTGAGATATGACATCTCTGGGAAAGCACAGATCCCCAGTGCTGTTGTGCCTGTGAATAGGCTGCCAAGGGAAGGTGAGGACCAGCAACAGCTTTCAGGGCTGGCACATTTCTTATAGGAGGAATAGCCAGACCTTTGCCTTTTCGGAAACAGGCTCTGCCGAGAACGAGCACCGTGAGATATGACATCTCTGGGAAAGCACAGATCCCCAGTGCTGTTGTGCCTGTGAATAGGCTGCCAAGGGAAGGTGAGGACCAGCAACAGCTTTCAGGGCTGCCACATTTCTTATAGAAGGAATAGCCAGACGTTTGCCTTTTCGGAAACAGGCTCTGCCGAGAACGAGCACCGTGAGATATGACATCTCTGGGAAAGCACAGATCCCCAGTGCTGTTGTGCCTGTGAATAGGCTGCCAAGGGAAGGTGAGGACCAGCAACAGCTTTCAGGGCTGGCACATTTCTTACAGGAGGAATAGCCAGATGTATGCCTTTTCAGAAAACAGGCTCTGCCGAGAACAAGCACCGTGAGATATGACATCTCTGGGAAAGCACAGATCCCCAGTGCTGTTGTGCCTGTGAATAGACTGCCAAGGGAAGGTGAGGACCAGCAACAGCTTTCAGGGCTGTCCCCTTCCTTGTGGGAGAAGGATCCGGACGTTTGCCTTTTCGGAAACAGGCTCTGCCGAGAACGAGCACCGTGAGATATGACATCTCTGGGAAAGCACAGATCCCCAGTGCTGTTGTGCCTGTGAATAGGCTGCCAAGGGAAGGTGAGGACCAGCAACAGCTTTCAGGGCTGGCACATTTCTTATAGGAGGAATAGCCAGACCTTTGCCTTTTCGGAAACAGGCTCTGCCGAGAACGAGCACCGTGAGATATGACATCTCTGGGAAAGCACAGATCCCCAGTGCTGTTGTGCCTGTGAATAGGCTGCCAAGGGAAGGTGAGGACCAGCAACAGCTTTCAGGGCTGCCACATTTCTTATAGAAGGAATAGCCAGACGTTTGCCTTTTCGGAAACAGGCTCTGCCGAGAACGAGCACCGTGAGATATGACATCTCTGGGAAAGCACAGATCCCCAGTGCTGTTGTGCCTGTGAATAGGCTGCCAAGGGAAGGTGAAGACCAGCAACACCTTTCAGGGCTGTCCCCTTCCCTGTGGGAGAAGGATCCGGACGTTTGCCTTTTCGGAAACAGGCTCTGCCGAGAACGAGCACCGTGAGATATGACATCTCTGGGAAAGCACAGATCCCCAGTGCTGTTGTGCCTGTGAATAGACTGCCAAGGGAAGGTGAAGACCAGCAACAGCTTTCAGGGCTGTCCCCTTCCTTGTGGGAGAAGGATCCGGACGTTTGCCTTTTCGGAAACAGGCTCTGCCGAGAACGAGCACCGTGAGATATGACATCTCTGGGAAAGCACAGATCCCCAGTGCTGTTGTGCCTGTGAATAGGCTGCCAAGGGAAGGTGAGGACCAGCAACAGCTTTCAGGGCTGGCACATTTCTTGTAGGAGGAATAGCCAGATGTTTGCCTTTTCAGAAAACAGGCTCTGCCGAGAACGAGCACCGTGAGATATGACATCTCTGGGAAAGCACAGATCCCCAGTGCTGTTGTGCCTGTGAATAGGCTGCCAAGGGAAGGTGAGGACCAGCAACAGCTTTCAGGGCTGTCCCCTTCCCTGTGGGAGAAGAATCCGGACGTTTGCCTTTTCGGAAACAGGCTCTGCCGAGAACGAGCACCGTGAGATATGACATCTCTGGGAAAGCACAGATCCCCAGTGCTGTTGTGCCTGTGAATAGGCTGCCAAGGGAAGGTGAGGACCAGCAACTGCTATCAGGGCTGCCAGATTTCTTGTAGGAGGAATAGCCAGACGTTTGCCTTTTCGTAAACAGGCTATGCCGAGAACGAGCACCGTGAGATATGACATCTCTGGGAAAGCACAGATCCCCAGTGCTGTTGTGCCTGTGAATAGGCTGCCAAGGGAAGGTGAGGACCAGCAACAGCTTTCAGGGCTGGCACATTTCTTACAGGAGGAATAGCCAGACGTTTGCCTTTTCGGAAACAGGCTCTGCCGAGAACGAGCACCGTGAGATATGACATCTCTGGGAAAGCACAGATCCCCAGTGCTGTTGTGCCTGTGAATAGGCTGCCAAGGGAAGGTGAAGACCAGCAACACCTTTCAGCGCTGTCCCCTTCCTTGTGGGAGAAGGATCCGGACGTTTGCCTTTTCGGAAACAGGCTCTGCCGAGAACGAGCACCGTGAGATATGACATCTCTGGGAAAGCACAGATCCCCAGTGCTGTTGTGCCTGTGAATAGGCTGCCAAGGGAAGGTGAGGACCAGCAACAGCTTTCAGGGCTGGCACATTTCTTACAGGAGGAATAGCCAGATGTATGCCTTTTCAGAAAACAGGCTCTGCCGAGAACAAGCACCGTGAGATATGACATCTCTGGGAAAGCACAGATCCCCAGTGCTGTTGTGCCTGTGAATAGACTGCCAAGGGAAGGTGAGGACCAGCAACAGCTTTCAGGGCTGTCCCCTTCCTTGTGGGAGAAGGATCCGGACGTTTGCCTTTTCGGAAACAGGCTCTGCCGAGAACGAGCACCGTGAGATATGACATCTCTGGGAAAGCACAGATCCCCAGTGCTGTTGTGCCTGTGAATAGGCTGCCAAGGGAAGGTGAGGACCAGCAACAGCTTTCAGGGCTGGCACATTTCTTATAGGAGGAATAGCCAGACCTTTGCCTTTTCGGAAACAGGCTCTGCCGAGAACGAGCACCGTGAGATATGACATCTCTGGGAAAGCACAGATCCCCAGTGCTGTTGTGCCTGTGAATAGGCTGCCAAGGGAAGGTGAGGACCAGCAACAGCTTTCAGGGCTGCCACATTTCTTATAGAAGGAATAGCCAGACGTTTGCCTTTTCGGAAACAGGCTCTGCCGAGAACGAGCACCGTGAGATATGACATCTCTGGGAAAGCACAGATCCCCAGTGCTGTTGTGCCTGTGAATAGGCTGCCAAGGGAAGGTGAAGACCAGCAACACCTTTCAGGGCTGTCCCCTTCCTTGTGGGAGAAGGATCCGGACGTTTGCCTTTTCGGAAACAGGCTCTGCCGAGAACGAGCACCGTGAGATATGACATCTCTGGGAAAGCACAGATCCCCAGTGCTGTTGTGCCTGTGAATAGACTGTCAAGGGAAGGTGAAGACCAGCAACACCTTTCATGGCTGTCCCCTTCCTTGTGGGAGAAGGATCCGGACGTTTGCCTTTTCGGAAACAGGCTCTGCCGAGAACGAGCACCGTGAGATATGACATCTCTGGGAAAGCACAGATCCCCAGTGCTGTTGTGCCTGTGAATAGGCTGCCAAGGGAAGGTGAGGACCAGCAACAGCTTTCAGGGCTGGCACATTTCTTGTAGGAGGAATAGCCAGATGTTTGCCTTTTCAGAAAACAGGCTCTGCCGAGAACGAGCACCGTGAGATATGACATCTCTGGGAAAGCACAGATCCCCAGTGCTGCTGTGCCTGTGAATAGACTGCCAAGGGAAGGTGAGGACCAGCAACAGCTTTCAGGGCTGTCCCCTTCCCTGTGGGAGAAGGATCCGGACGTTTGCCTTTTCGGAAACAGGCTCTGCCGAGAACGAGCACCATGAGATATGACATCTCTGGGAAAGCACAGATCCCCAGTGCTGTTGTGCCTGTGAATAGGCTGCCAAGGGAAGGTGAGGACCAGCAACAGCTTTCAGGGCTGGCACATTTCTTGTAGGAGGAATAGCCAGATGTTTGCCTTTTCAGAAAACAGGCTCTGCCGAGAACGAGCACCGTGAGATATGACATCTCTGGGAAAGCACAGATCCCCAGTGCTGTTGTGCCTGTGAATAGGCTGCCAAGGGAAGGTGAGGACCAGCAACAGCTTTCAGGGCTGTCCCCTTCCTTGTGGGAGAAGGATCCGGACGTTTGCCTTTTCGGAAACAGGCTCTGCCGAGAACGAGCACCGTGAGATATGACATCTCTGGGAAAGCACAGATCCCCAGTGCTGTTGTGCCTGTGAATAGGCTGCCAAGGGAAGGTGAGGACCAGCAACAGCTTTCAGGGCTGGCACATTTCTTATAGGAGGAATAGCCAGACCTTTGCCTTTTCGGAAACAGGCTCTGCCGAGAACGAGCACCGTGAGATATGACATCTCTGGGAAAGCACAGATCCCCAGTGCTGTTGTGCCTGTGAATAGGCTGCCAAGGGAAGGTGAGGACCAGCAACAGCTTTCAGGGCTGGCACATTTCTTGTAGGAGGAATAGCCAGACGTTTGCCTTTTCGGAAACAGGCTCTGCCGAGAACGAGCACCGTGAGATATGACATCTCTGGGAAAGCACAGATCCCCAGTGCTGTTGTGCCTGTGAATAGGCTGCCAAGGGAAGGTGAAGACCAGCAACAGCTTTCAGGGCTGGCACATTTCTTACAGGAGGAATAGCCAGATGTTTGCCTTTTCAGAAAACAGGCTCTGCCGAGAACAAGCACCGTGAGATATGACATCTCTGGGAAAGCACAGATCCCCAGTGCTGTTGTGCCTGTGAATAGGCTGCCAAGGGAAGGTGAGGACCAGCAACAGCTTTCAGGGCTGCCACATTTCTTGTAGGAGGAATAGCCAGATGTTTGCCTTTTCGGAAACAGGCTCTGCCGAGAACGAGCACCGTGAGATATGACATCTCTGGGAAAGCACAGATCCCCAGTGCTGTTGTGCCTGTGAATAGGCTGCCAAGGGAAGGTGAGGACCAGCAACACCTTTCAGGGCTGTCCCCTTCCCTGTGGGAGAAGGATCCGGACGTTTGCCTTTTTGGAAACAGGCTCTGCCGAGAACGAGCACCATGAGATATGACATCTCTGGGAAAGCACAGATCCCCAGTGCTGTTGTGCCTGTGAATAGGCTGCCAAGGGAAGGTGAGGACCAGCAACAGCTTTCAGGGCTGGCACATTTCTTATAGGAGGAATAGCCAGACGTTTGCCTTTTGGGAAACAGGGTCTGCCGAGAACGAGCACCGTGACATATGACATCTCTTGGAAAGCACAGATCCCCAGTGCTGTTGTGCCTGTGAATAGGCTGCCAAGGGAAGGTGAGGACCAGCAACAGCTTTCAGGGCTGGCACATTACTTGTAGGAGGAATAGCCAGACGTTTGCCTTTTGGGAAACAGGCTCTGCCGAGAACGAGCACCGTGAGATATGACATCTCTGGGAAAGCACAGATCCCCAGTGCTGTTGCGCCTGTGAATAGGCTGCCAAGGGAAGGTGAGGACCAGCAACAGCTTTCAGGGCTGCCACATTTCTTATAGGAGGAATAGCCAGACGTTTGCCTTTTCGGAAACAGGCTCTGCCGAGAACGAGCACCGTGAGATATGACATCTCTGGGAAAGCACAGATCCCCAGTGCTGTTGTGCCTGTGAATAGGCTGCCAAGGGAAGGTGAAGACCAGCAACAGCTTTCAGGGCTGTCCCCTTCCTTGTGGGAGAAGGATCCGGACGTTTGCCTTTTCGGAAACAGGCTCTGCCGAGAACGAGCACCGTGAGATATGACATCTCTGGGAAAGCACAGATCCCCAGTGCTGTTGTGCCTGTGAATAGACTGCCAAGGGAAGGTGAAGACCAGCAACAGCTTTCAGGGCTGTCCCCTTCCTTGTGGGAGAAGGATCCGGACGTTTGCCTTTTCGGAAACAGGCTCTGCCGAGAACGAGCACCGTGAGATATGACATCTCTGGGAAAGCACAGATCCCCAGTGCTGTTGTGCCTGTGAATAGGCTGCCAAGGGAAGGTGAGGACCAGCAACAGCTTTCAGGGCTGGCACATTTCTTGTAGGAGGAATAGCCAGATGTTTGCCTTTTCAGAAAACAGGCTCTGCCGAGAACGAGCACCGTGAGATATGACATCTCTGGGAAAGCACAGATCCCCAGTGCTGTTGTGCCTGTGAATAGGCTGCCAAGGGAAGGTGAGGACCAGCAACAGCTTTCAGGGCTGTCCCCTTCCCTGTGGGAGAAGAATCCGGACGTTTGCCTTTTCGGAAACAGGCTCTGCCGAGAACGAGCACCGTGAGATATGACATCTCTGGGAAAGCACAGATCCCCAGTGCTGTTGTGCCTGTGAATAGGCTGCCAAGGGAAGGTGAGGACCAGCAACTGCTATCAGGGCTGCCAGATTTCTTGTAGGAGGAATAGCCAGACGTTTGCCTTTTCGGAAACAGGCTATGCCGAGAACGAGCACCGTGAGATATGACATCTCTGGGAAAGCACAGATCCCCAGTGCTGTTGTGCCTGTGAATAGGCTGCCAAGGGAAGGTGAGGACCAGCAACAGCTTTCAGGGCTGGCACATTTCTTACAGGAGGAATAGCCAGACGTTTGCCTTTTCGGAAACAAGCTCTGCCGAGAACGAGCACCGTGAGATATGACATCTCTGGGAAAGCACAGATCCCCAGTGCTGTTGTGCCTGTGAATAGGCTGCCAAGGGAAGGTGAAGACCAGCAACACCTTTCAGCGCTGTCCCCTTCCTTGTGGGAGAAGGATCCGGACGTTTGCCTTTTCGGAAACAGGCTCTGCCGAGAACGAGCACCGTGAGATATGACATCTCTGGGAAAGCACAGATCCCCAGTGCTGTTGTGCCTGTGAATAGGCTGCCAAGGGAAGGTGAAGACCAGCAACACCTTTCAGGGCTGTCCCCTTCCTTGTGGGAGAAGAATCCGGACGTTTGCCTTTTCGGAAACAGGCTCTGCCGAGAACGAGCACCGTGAGATATGACATCTCTGGGAAAGCACAGATCCCCAGTGCTGTTGTGCCTGTGAATAGGCTGCCAAGGGAAGGTGAGGACCAGCAACAGCTTTCAGGGCTGGCACATTTCTTACAGGAGGAATAGCCAGATGTATGCCTTTTCAGAAAACAGGCTCTGCCGAGAACAAGCACCGTGAGATATGACATCTCTGGGAAAGCACAGATCCCCAGTGCTGTTGTGCCTGTGAATAGACTGCCAAGGGAAGGTGAGGACCAGCAACAGCTTTCAGGGCTGTCCCCTTCCTTGTGGGAGAAGGATCCGGACGTTTGCCTTTTCGGAAACAGGCTCTGCCGAGAACGAGCACCGTGAGATATGACATCTCTGGGAAAGCACAGATCCCCAGTGCTGTTGTGCCTGTGAATAGGCTGCCAAGGGAAGGTGAGGACCAGCAACAGCTTTCAGGGCTGGCACATTTCTTATAGGAGGAATAGCCAGACCTTTGCCTTTTCGGAAACAGGCTCTGCCGAGAACGAGCACCGTGAGATATGACATCTCTGGGAAAGCACAGATCCCCAGTGCTGTTGTGCCTGTGAATAGGCTGCCAAGGGAAGGTGAGGACCAGCAACAGCTTTCAGGGCTGCCACATTTCTTATAGAAGGAATAGCCAGACGTTTGCCTTTTCGGAAACAGGCTCTGCCGAGAACGAGCACCGTGAGATATGACATCTCTGGGAAAGCACAGATCCCCAGTGCTGTTGTGCCTGTGAATAGGCTGCCAAGGGAAGGTGAAGACCAGCAACACCTTTCAGGGCTGTCCCCTTCCTTGTGGGAGAAGGATCCGGACGTTTGCCTTTTCGGAAACAGGCTCTGCCGAGAACGAGCACCGTGAGATATGACATCTCTGGGAAAGCACAGATCCCCAGTGCTGTTGTGCCTGTGAATAGACTGCCAAGGAAAGGTGAAGACCAGCAACAGCTTTCAGGGCTGTCCCCTTCCTTGTGGGAGAAGGATCCGGACGTTTGCCTTTTCGGAAACAGGCTCTGCCGAGAACGAGCACCGTGAGATATGACATCTCTGGGAAAGCACAGATCCCCAGTGCTGTTGTGCCTGTGAATAGGCTGCCAAGGGAAGGTGAGGACCAGCAACAGCTTTCAGGGCTGGCACATTTCTTGTAGGAGGAATAGCCAGATGTTTGCCTTTTCAGAAAACAGGCTCTGCCGAGAACGAGCACCGTGAGATATGACATCTCTGGGAAAGCACAGATCCCCAGTGCTGTTGTGCCTGTGAATAGGCTGCCAAGGGAAGGTGAGGACCAGCAACAGCTTTCAGGGCTGTCCCCTTCCCTGTGGGAGAAGAATCCGGACGTTTGCCTTTTCGGAAACAGGCTCTGCCGAGAACGAGCACCGTGAGATATGACATCTCTGGGAAAGCACAGATCCCCAGTGCTGTTGTGCCTGTGAATAGGCTGCCAAGGGAAGGTGAGGACCAGCAACTGCTATCAGGGCTGCCAGATTTCTTGTAGGAGGAATAGCCAGACGTTTGCCTTTTCGGAAACAGGCTATGCCGAGAACGAGCACCGTGAGATATGACATCTCTGGGAAAGCACAGATCCCCAGTGCTGTTGTGCCTGTGAATAGGCTGCCAAGGGAAGGTGAGGACCAGCAACAGCTTTCAGGGCTGGCACATTTCTTACAGGAGGAATAGCCAGACGTTTGCCTTTTCGGAAACAGGCTCTGCCGAGAACGAGCACCGTGAGATATGACATCTCTGGGAAAGCACAGATCCCCAGTGCTGTTGTGCCTGTGAATAGGCTGCCAAGGGAAGGTGAAGACCAGCAACACCTTTCAGCGCTGTCCCCTTCCTTGTGGGAGAAGGATCCGGACGTTTGCCTTTTCGGAAACAGGCTCTGCCGAGAACGAGCACCGTGAGATATGACATCTCTGGGAAAGCACAGATCCCCAGTGCTGTTGTGCCTGTGAATAGGCTGCCAAGGGAAGGTGAAGACCAGCAACACCTTTCAGGGCTGTCCCCTTCCTTTTGGGAGAAGAATCCGGACGTTTGCCTTTTCGGAAACAGGCTCTGCCGAGAACGAGCACCGTGAGATATGACATCTCTGGGAAAGCACAGATCCCCAGTGCTGTTGTGCCTGTGAATAGGCTGCCAAGGGAAGGTGAGGACCAGCAACAGCTTTCAGGGCTGGCACATTTCTTACAGGAGGAATAGCCAGATGTATGCCTTTTCAGAAAACAGGCTCTGCCGAGAACAAGCACCGTGAGATATGACATCTCTGGGAAAGCACAGATCCCCAGTGCTGTTGTGCCTGTGAATAGACTGCCAAGGGAAGGTGAGGACCAGCAACAGCTTTCAGGGCTGTCCCCTTCCTTGTGGGAGAAGGATCCGGACGTTTGCCTTTTCGGAAACAGGCTCTGCCGAGAACGAGCACCGTGAGATATGACATCTCTGGGAAAGCACAGATCCCCAGTGCTGTTGTGCCTGTGAATAGGCTGCCAAGGGAAGGTGAGGACCAGCAACAGCTTTCAGGGCTGGCACATTTCTTATAGGAGGAATAGCCAGACCTTTGCCTTTTCGGAAACAGGCTCTGCCGAGAACGAGCACCGTGAGATATGACATCTCTGGGAAAGCACAGATCCCCAGTGCTGTTGTGCCTGTGAATAGGCTGCCAAGGGAAGGTGAGGACCAGCAACAGCTTTCAGGGCTGCCACATTTCTTATAGAAGGAATAGCCAGACGTTTGCCTTTTCGGAAACAGGCTCTGCCGAGAACGAGCACCGTGAGATATGACATCTCTGGGAAAGCACAGATCCCCAGTGCTGTTGTGCCTGTGAATAGGCTGCCAAGGGAAGGTGAAGACCAGCAACACCTTTCAGGGCTGTCCCCTTCCTTGTGGGAGAAGGATCCGGACGTTTGCCTTTTCGGAAACAGGCTCTGCCGAGAACGAGCACCGTGAGATATGACATCTCTGGGAAAGCACAGATCCCCAGTGCTGTTGTGCCTGTGAATAGACTGTCAAGGGAAGGTGAAGACCAGCAACACCTTTCATGGCTGTCCCCTTCCTTGTGGGAGAAGGATCCGGACGTTTGCCTTTTCGGAAACAGGCTCTGCCGAGAACGAGCACCGTGAGATATGACATCTCTGGGAAAGCACAGATCCCCAGTGCTGTTGTGCCTGTGAATAGGCTGCCAAGGGAAGGTGAGGACCAGCAACAGCTTTCAGGGCTGGCACATTTCTTGTAGGAGGAATAGCCAGATGTTTGCCTTTTCAGAAAACAGGCTCTGCCGAGAACGAGCACCGTGAGATATGACATCTCTGGGAAAGCACAGTTCCCCAGTGCTGCTGTGCCTGTGAATAGACTGCCAAGGGAAGGTGAGGACCAGCAACAGCTTTCAGGGCTGTCCCCTTCCCTGTGGGAGAAGGATCCGGATGTTTGCCTTTTCGGAAACAGGCTCTGCCGAGAACGAGCACCATGAGATATGACATCTCTGGGAAAGCACAGATCCCCAGTGCTGTTGTGCCTGTGAATAGGCTGCCAAGGGAAGGTGAGGACCAGCAACAGCTTTCAGGGCTGTCCCCTTCCCTGTGGGAGAAGGATCCGGACGTTTGCCTTTTCGGAAACAGGCTCTGCCGAGAACGAGCACCGTGAGATATGACATCTCTGGGAAAGCACAGACCCCCAGTGCTGTTGTGCCTGTGAATAGGCTGCCAAGGGAAGGTGAGGACCAGCAACAGCTTTCAGGGCTGGCACATTTCTTATAGGAGGAATAGCCAGACCTTTGCCTTTTCGGAAACAGGCTCTGCCGAGAACGAGCACCGTGAGATATGACATCTCTGGGAAAGCACAGATCCCCAGTGCTGTTGTGCCTGTGAATAGGCTGCCAAGGGAAGGTGAGGACCAGCAACACCTTTCAGGGCTGGCACATTTCTTGTAGGAGGAATAGCCAGACGTTTGCCTTTTCGGAAACAGGCTCTGCCGAGAACGAGCACCGTGAGATATGACATCTCTGGGAAAGCACAGATCCCCAGTGCTGTTGTGCCTGTGAATAGGCTGCCAAGGGAAGGTGAGGACCAGCAACAGCTTTCAGGGCTGGCACATTTCTTACAGGAGGAATAGCCAGATGTTTGCCTTTTCAGAAAACAGGCTCTGCCGAGAACAAGCACCGTGAGATATGACATCTCTGGGAAAGCACAGATCCCCAGTGCTGTTGTGCCTGTGAATAGACTGCCAAGGGAAGGTGAGGACCAGCAACAGCTTTCAGGGCTGTCCCCTTCCTTGTGGGAGAAGGATCCGGACGTTTGCCTTTTCGGAAACAGGCTCTGCCGAGAACGAGCACCGTGAGATATGACATCTCTGGGAAAGCACAGATCCCCAGTGCTGTTGTGCCTGTGAATAGGCTGCCAAGGGAAGGTGAGGACCAGCAACAGCTTTCAGGGCTGGCACATTTCTTATAGGAGGAATAGCCAGACCTTTGCCTTTTCGGAAACAGGCTCTGCCGAGAACGAGCACCGTGAGATATGACATCTCTGGGAAAGCACAGATCCCCAGTGCTGTTGTGCCTGTGAATAGGCTGCCAAGGGAAGGTGAAGACCAGCAACACCTTTCAGGGCTGTCCCCTTCCTTGTGGGAGAAGAATCCGGACGTTTGCCTTTTCGGAAACAGGCTCTGCCGAGAACGAGCACCGTGAGATATGACATCTCTGGGAAAGCACAGATCCCCAGTGCTGTTGTGCCTGTGAATAGACTGTCAAGGGAAGGTGAAGACCAGCAACACCTTTCATGGCTGTCCCCTTCCTTGTGGGAGAAGGATCCGGACGTTTGCCTTTTCGGAAACAGGCTCTGCCGAGAACGAGCACCGTGAGATATGACATCTCTGGGAAAGCACAGATCCCCAGTGCTGTTGTGCCTGTGAATAGGCTGCCAAGGGAAGGTGAAGACCAGCAACACCTTTCAGGGCTGTCCCCTTCCTTGTGGGAGAAGGATCCGGACGTTTGCCTTTTCGGAAACAGGCTCTGCCGAGAACGAGCACCGTGAGATATGACATCTCTGGGAAAGCACAGATCCCCAGTGCTGTTGTGCCTGTGAATAGACTGTCAAGGGAAGGTGAAGACCAGCAACACCTTTCATGGCTGTCCCCTTCCTTGTGGGAGAAGGATCCGGACGTTTGCCTTTTCGGAAACAGGCTCTGCCGAGAACGAGCACCGTGAGATATGACATCTCTGGGAAAGCACAGATCCCCAGTGCTGTTGTGCCTGTGAATAGGCTGCCAAGGGAAGGTGAGGACCAGCAACAGCTTTCAGGGCTGGCACATTTCTTGTAGGAGGAATAGCCAGATGTTTGCCTTTTCAGAAAACAGGCTCTGCCGAGAACGAGCACCGTGAGATATGACATCTCTGGGAAAGCACAGATCCCCAGTGCTGCTGTGCCTGTGAATAGACTGCCAAGGGAAGGTGAGGACCAGCAACAGCTTTCAGGGCTGTCCCCTTCCCTGTGGGAGAAGGATCCGGACGTTTGCCTTTTCGGAAACAGGCTCTGCCGAGAACGAGCACCGTGAGATATGACATCTCTGGGAAAGCACAGATCCCCAGTGCTGTTGTGCCTGTGAATAGGCTGCCAAGGGAAGGTGAGGACCAGCAACAGCTTTCAGGGCTGGCACATTTCTTATAGGAGGAATAGCCAGACCTTTGCCTTTTCGGAAACAGGCTCTGCCGAGAACGAGCACCGTGGGATATGACATCTCTGGGAAAGCACAGATCCCCAGTGCTGTTGTGCCTGTGAATAGGCTGCCAAGGGAAGGTGAGGACCAGCAACACCTTTCAGGGCTGGCACATTTCTTGTAGGAGGAATAGCCAGACGTTTGCCTTTTCAGAAAACAGGCTCTGCCGAGAACAAGCACCGTGAGATATGACATCTCTGGGAAAGCACAGATCCCCAGTGCTGTTGTGCCTGTGAATAGACTGCCAAGGGAAGGTGAGGACCAGCAACAGCTTTCAGGGCTGTCCCCTTCCTTGTGGGAGAAGGATCCGGACGTTTGCCTTTTCGGAAACAGGCTCTGCCGAGAACGAGCACCGTGAGATATGACATCTCTGGGAAAGCACAGATCCCCAGTGCTGTTGTGCCTGTGAATAGGCTGCCAAGGGAAGGTGAGGACCAGCAACAGCTTTCAGGGCTGGCACATTTCTTATAGGAGGAATAGCCAGACCTTTGCCTTTTAGGAAACAGGCTCTGCCGAGAACGAGCACCGTGAGATATGACATCTCTGGGAAAGCACAGATCCCCAGTGCTGTTGTGCCTGTGAATAGGCTGCCAAGGGAAGGTGAGGACCAGCAACAGCTTTCAGGGCTGCCACATTTCTTATAGGAGGAATAGCCAGACGTTTGCCTTTTCGGAAAGAGGCTCTGCCGAGAACGAGCACCGTGAGATATGACATCTCTGGGAAAGCACAGATCCCCAGTGCTGTTGTGCCTGTGAATAGGCTGCCAAGGGAAGGTGAGGACCAGCAACAGCTTTCAGGGCTGGCACATTTCTTGTAGGAGGAATAGCCAGATGTTTGCCTTTTCAGAAAAAAGGCTCTGCCGAGAACGAGCACCGTGAGATATGACATCTCTGGGAAAGCACAGATCCCCAGTGCTGTTGTGCCTGTGAATAGGCTGCCAAGGGAAGGTGAGGACCAGCAACACCTTTCAGGGCTGTCCCCTTCCTTGTGGGAGAAGGA